>NW_015150529.1:1424563-1439546 GCF_000732505.1 Cyprinodon variegatus
TTCAGTGGCCCTACAGTAATCCTCTTCCGTAGCTTTGTGTGTAAAACATTAATGGGAAAAAACCAAAAAACAATTAGCACAAAAGTTAAAACACACCAAGGAAAATGCAGCATTTAGTAAAAGATGTTTTATTCACAATAGAAGTGTAACAAATATAGTTTATTAAAAAGTCTGCTCCTCAATATTATCATTTTATTTCATAAGTTCAGAAGAATCTTTATATAAATCCCAAACGGCTCATTTGCCGTGATGCAATATTTACATTTGATATCAACAATAATTTTATTTAACACAACAAATTAAATTTCCCCACAAAATCAAAACACTGCGTACAAATGTAAAATAATCTATGTGCAAGGGAATGATTGAGCCAGAGGATACTTTGTTTTTTTTTTTTACATTTCTGAGGCTGTTTTCATACAGTTGAAGCTCCAAAATGTTTGGATGATTAGAGGTTGATATAGGAGTCGATGTCGCTGTGAGTCAGATGCCTAAATGAGCGAGATCCTCCTTTATTACCACTGACAGAAAGGCAACGATGCACAACACAATAGCCAGAAAAATCACCAAACAGTCCAAACATTTTAGAGGATTAAATAACTAAAGTCTGACTGTGAGGAATCCAAATACATTCAACATTTTCTCCAGACGAATGCTGCGGGAGACAAAAGAAATGCTGCAGATCAGCCCTTTAAAGCATAAAAAAACCCTTAATAATTCTCTAAAGCATCATCTGAAAACAGATTAACCGGGAATCTGAACAGCTAATCGAATATTTCCTGCAAAGAGAACAATGACATAAAACATCTGAATTAATAAATCCTTAAAGCAGCAGTACCTCAGTGCCAGGAAGGTTAATAAACATGAAAATGTCTTAAATCCAAACTCCTGCTTAATAGAATCAAATTCATTTAGTTGAATTTTGTCTAAAATCAAACATTGTTACTTTGTTTGGACAAGAATCTGATATGAAAAAAAATAATAATTCTCAGTGTCATCATGGTAAAATCAGAAACATGAAAATGCTGCTTTAGGAAAGTAAATTTTATTTATTCACTATAGGTGTAAAGCCATAAATTAATTCACTGGTTCTTGTTGAACTGAAGCTGAAAAACTCCTGCTGAAGTTGTGGAATTTGGTTTTGCTCTTCCATCCTCAGGGCGTCTCATTCGCCAGTTTTTACATCTCTGTTAAATGTTGCTCTGCAGCCTTTTGTGCTTTTTAAGACACACAAATACGCAAAATACAAGAAAAGAACTTCACATTTGATGGTACATTCATTCATCCCTGTCCTGCGTCTAATTATTTATAATCTTTCTGTTGCTTAAAGATGAGAAAAATAACCATTTTATTCATTTTTTTGGCAGATTACTGAGTAACTTTTTGTTATTTCTGCATCCAAGTTTATTTCTTTCCTTCAGCGCCCCCTTGAGGTTGGCTGCCAGTACCAGCATGCTCTATGATTTCTAGGTTATTAGCACAATCAGCCGCTAACAGTTTCACAGAGACGCAATTTCAAATACAGGAAAACATCACAGATCAGAGAACTCAGACAAGAAATAAGGCAAAAATAAATTGCAGTCAAATTTGAGATAATTTAATACAAAATCTTAACAACAAAACTTTCCCTGAAGGAGGAAATTAAAGCTAATTAATCTGATGAGAAAACAAAAAAGATTTGATCCCAAAACTTTGGAAAAACGGATCAGATTCCCCCTCAGAGGAGAAGAAAAGAAATCCCCAATGAGCTTTAAAAATAATCATATAAACATGTTTGATTAAGTCGCTTCGATTTCATTTGTTTTTCTTTTTTAAAGAATAAAATCAATAATCATTTTTTCTTCAGTTTTCCACCACATTTTGTCTCCTTTCATTTTTTTTCTTTTGAGCAGAGCTTTTTCAAACCTCTTAGATAATCCATGCAGTTTTTTTTTTAACAACCTGCCATCTGCTGCTTACTGATGAATATGATCCGCTGCCACAAACATTATCATTTGGCCAGATGAGAGAAAAAGATCTGCACGCCTTGCACATTGTGATTAGTAATGACTTTATAATGCAGCTAATTTCACAGTCTGCAACCGTTTCAGGAAGCGCAGTCGCAGTCTGATGCCACTAGATGTCAGTGTAGTCCAGGAAAACAGACTCTAGGCTCGGATTGATTTTCCTCAGAAAGGGGAAATAATGTTTTTAACTCATGTCTAGTTTTAGTTAAGTCTCCCTAAAAGGGACGGGTAGAAACTTAAAGCTGGAAGTTTTTTTCTTCCATAAATCCTTTATGTGTCTATAAACTGCTCCCCTGTCAGACTCCTCTGTTTTTAACAGTGAAGGCACTAGATTAAACACTAAATCGCATACACCTCTGGGGTAAAATAGGGAAAGATTAGCAACGTTAATGACTGAGAAAACGACGTACTGTGGTGGAAAAGGTTTGATATGTCAGTATGTCTGTGAAGGTGGAGCATCTAGAGCAAAGTCCTCACAAAGGAGACAAGATCCTGCCTGACTGATTAAAACAGGAAGAAAAAAAGAAGAGGAGAAAGTTTATCTGAGCTTTCTGTTAGGGTAAAGTTTATATCCACTCATCAATGGCATCAAGGTCACATCCATTTTAATAGATCATTTAAATTGGTGTTTTTCAGAAATCATTATAAACCATCTAAATCTAATGATTTTTTTTAAAGCAAAGCCACATGGGCTCAAAATATATTCATATACCGGTTTAACTGCAATCTTTAAAGGTCTGCATTCTAAAAGTAGTTTAGAATCTGGTTCTGGACCATTCTCCTGTTGGGAAACCAGACTGTGTCCAAGTTTCAACCATCTGACCCAAACTGTCTCCCTCTGGTGTTCAGAACTTTTTAGCACCAACCCAGAACCCTTCAAGCCTTCTGGGCTGAGCTTAACTTCAGCGATGAGGATGAGGCTACAGCGCAGGAAAGAAGTCCGGATAGACTGAGATGGCAAAAGTTTAAATAAAAACAAACAACTGTCCGGCACAGTGGTGGTAGCATCATGCACTGTTAGTTAAAAAAATGCAGGTGAAGGAAGGCTGTTTTTATGTATTTAGACTTAGCCTAACTTGGACATATTAAGGCTTTTCTACAGAAGATTTCAGACAATTTTTAAGAAAAGATGAAAAATTGAGGTTTCAAAAAGCCCAGGTTTTCCATCCAATCAGGTTTGACTTTCCTGTTGAAATCTACAGTCAATACAACTTTAAAGCAGCAGAGTGAGAGCTACGATTCTGGGTTTAAAGGTTTGGTTTTATTCATGAAGATGATCTAATGATTTTAAACTGTAATGATAGCTGATATTAGATATGATTTCCCAATAATAGATCAATTTCCCTGCCTGTTTTGACACT
Organism: Cyprinodon variegatus; assembly: GCF_000732505.1. Taxonomy (NCBI): domain Eukaryota; kingdom Metazoa; phylum Chordata; class Actinopteri; order Cyprinodontiformes; family Cyprinodontidae; genus Cyprinodon; species Cyprinodon variegatus. The sequence goes on from NW_015150529.1 coordinate 1,427,931, forward strand.
GAATAAAACAAATACACAGCTATTTATTCCTGCAGACATTTTCTTTGCTGAAAAATCTGAACCAAATAAATATTTGATTTACTCCACAGACCAATTTTAATCCAGTTTAAGATTCAAGTCTGACTTCATGAAAACCCAAGTATAAATCGGTTTTTACAGGAAAGTAAATGCTAAAAAAAAAAAAAAAAATCGGTCAAACTAATGGAAATCTGAGATGAAGGAATAATCCAAAAGCCGGTGAAAGATACTGAAGAAAAGCTGCAGAAGAAGAACGGTGAGACAGCTGGGAGGTAGGATGGAGGCGTGATTGGTAGCAGAGCACAGAGCAGTCAGAAACAGATGTTCCCATCTGTAAAGTAAAGGAAAATCCCAGCGGTTCTCCGTCACAACTGGTTCTTAATCAGACAATGAAGCAGCCAAATGAAAACCTAGAAAAAGTAACCGAGTGTCTCAGCTCACCCTGTCAGTCAGAGCCGAGGGTTTTTTTGTTCCCAAACGTCCTTAACTCACAGAGCCGCCTGGTTTCACCCTGACAGAAAACCAAACCGAAACAAGGAGGGTCCTGATAAGGTGACAGCTGATTGGATGGTCAGCTGATTATCTCTGCTTCTTCAAATCCAAACAGGAAGTTTTCATCAACCTTCAAGTTATCCTGTTTAAATAAGCTGCTCCCAAAACCACAGATCAGTGTTTGATTAAAAAAAAACAAAATCAAATGAGGATCGACAGATAAAACTAGACTTAATCAGATCTGGTCCTTAAAAAGAAAAGAATTAAAATCTGATCAGGATGAATCTGTCGCCACTTTGGGCTCAGCAGGAGGCTCAGATATACAGGTTCTCACTCGTCTTGAGGCCTCTGCTACTCCACTTCGTTGTGCGTGTCTTTTTTCTCCTTCCTGATGACCGGCAGAGGGTGGGCCTCGGTGTTGAAGACCCAGTGCTCAAAGGGTAGGTGGTCGTCATCAGAGAAGAGCAGGTAGAGATACCTTCAGGGTGCAGAAAACAAGGCGTGAAAGGAATGAAAAACAGAAACATGTCAAACTCAATTTTAATGTAGCGAAGTTTCATTGAATTTTCAGCTCATTAGAAAATAACTCAAAAGATAAAAAACAACCCTGCAAGAAATAATTCTGTTTTTATACTCCAAGGGCTTCCTTTACACAATGATTTATTTAATCCACTTTATTTATACAGTTCCAAATCACAACATGTTATCTCAAGGCACTTTAGAGACAATTTATAAGGTTTGATCCCTTTGATCTAAGCACATGATAAGCTTTTAATAACAATTATTGGTTTTATCTTATAAAAGCCAGTGTTTCCGTTAGTAGTTAATCAATTTATCAAAGGTTTAGTCTGCCTCTGGATCGCAGTAGACAATAGATCTAAAACCATACAGCATGGCTGGATGTATAAAAAACGAAGAGTGCATCTAGTTTAATAATTTCTTTCCATTTCTGCGCTATAAAAATATACCGTAGCTTCAGATAATGGAAATCTTTTAAACTTAATGAATACGTGGATCTAAAACCTTGTCATGCCTTAAGCCATGGTATTAATTGTGGAGATTGGGGACAATGCTGGTCGTCTTTGAAAAGCTGAGCTTCACCCCTGAAAAACACTCAGACAGAAGACAGGAAAATGCCTCCCCTGCTGCGCTCCAGGCGGTGTTCAAACACCTGTGGATCCAAGAGGGGATCCCACTTTAGCTGCTTTTCTTTGCCATCAGACCAAATGGAAAAACTCAGAATAATTCACTAAATGAGTTACTTAAAGGTAAGCCGATAACAGGATCTACAGGTCTAATTGGGTAAATCATAAAGTCCTGATTCGACATTAAAAGCTTAAACAGGAGATTAATGGTGATGGATTCTGAGTTTTGTGTTTTGTTCTCCTCGATGAAAAGCAGCTGAACAAACGACAAAGCAGCGGCTGAATTTGCTTCCTCTTTGCAGAGAGCGGTAAGTGATGGAGAGCGGACGGCAGGGTGAAGTATGGCCGTGTCCTCGGCAGCAGGAGTGAGATGAATATCAGAAGCGGCTCTGCAGTAGGGGTGTACATCACCCCCATCATGGCGATTCGATTCAGTATCGATTTCCTGACCCAACGATTCGATTATTTTCGATACTCAAGAATACACCACGATATGATTCAATTCGATTAATTGTTTTTTTTTTTTTTTCCCCACACCTTACAGGCTAGACAATGTTTCAAATTTGAAATAAATCAGTGAAAGCTATAATATTGTTATGCATTTTCTTTTTTAGAAACAACAGAAAATAACAGAAGCAAAAAAGTTGCACTCCACCTAATCCTATTAAAACCTCATTCACTGAAAAATAATAAAAAATCCCTGCGTTATAGATTCTGAAAGGTCTTGCATCAAAAAATACTGCACTAAATCAGTGCAATGAGTGCAATGCAATACCTCTGCTGCAGACGTCCCGCCCCCTCCACAGATGCTCCGCTGCACCTCTCCCAAATTGTAGCTATCCGCAGACAGGAGGTCGGCTTGTTTTGTTTTTATGACCGAAATTGCGGAAAACAACTCGTGAAGTTTGACCCGCTAGAAGAGCGAGGTGCGCGAGAACGCTGGGACCTTTTTTCCACCTGGATCTCCGCTCTTTTTGGCCCTCATGTCCCTCCGTCGTCNTTCAGTGGCCCTACAGTAATCCTCTTCCGTAGCTTTGTGTGTAAAACATTAATGGGAAAAAACCAAAAAACAATTAGCACAAAAGTTAAAACACACCAAGGAAAATGCAGCATTTAGTAAAAGATGTTTTATTCACAATAGAAGTGTAACAAATATAGTTTATTAAAAAGTCTGCTCCTCAATATTATCATTTTATTTCATAAGTTCAGAAGAATCTTTATATAAATCCCAAACGGCTCATTTGCCGTGATGCAATATTTACATTTGATATCAACAATAATTTTATTTAACACAACAAATTAAATTTCCCCACAAAATCAAAACACTGCGTACAAATGTAAAATAATCTATGTGCAAGGGAATGATTGAGCCAGAGGATACTTTGTTTTTTTTTTTTACATTTCTGAGGCTGTTTTCATACAGTTGAAGCTCCAAAATGTTTGGATGATTAGAGGTTGATATAGGAGTCGATGTCGCTGTGAGTCAGATGCCTAAATGAGCGAGATCCTCCTTTATTACCACTGACAGAAAGGCAACGATGCACAACACAATAGCCAGAAAAATCACCAAACAGTCCAAACATTTTAGAGGATTAAATAACTAAAGTCTGACTGTGAGGAATCCAAATACATTCAACATTTTCTCCAGACGAATGCTGCGGGAGACAAAAGAAATGCTGCAGATCAGCCCTTTAAAGCATAAAAAAACCCTTAATAATTCTCTAAAGCATCATCTGAAAACAGATTAACCGGGAATCTGAACAGCTAATCGAATATTTCCTGCAAAGAGAACAATGACATAAAACATCTGAATTAATAAATCCTTAAAGCAGCAGTACCTCAGTGCCAGGAAGGTTAATAAACATGAAAATGTCTTAAATCCAAACTCCTGCTTAATAGAATCAAATTCATTTAGTTGAATTTTGTCTAAAATCAAACATTGTTACTTTGTTTGGACAAGAATCTGATATGAAAAAAAATAATAATTCTCAGTGTCATCATGGTAAAATCAGAAACATGAAAATGCTGCTTTAGGAAAGTAAATTTTATTTATTCACTATAGGTGTAAAGCCATAAATTAATTCACTGGTTCTTGTTGAACTGAAGCTGAAAAACTCCTGCTGAAGTTGTGGAATTTGGTTTTGCTCTTCCATCCTCAGGGCGTCTCATTCGCCAGTTTTTACATCTCTGTTAAATGTTGCTCTGCAGCCTTTTGTGCTTTTTAAGACACACAAATACGCAAAATACAAGAAAAGAACTTCACATTTGATGGTACATTCATTCATCCCTGTCCTGCGTCTAATTATTTATAATCTTTCTGTTGCTTAAAGATGAGAAAAATAACCATTTTATTCATTTTTTTGGCAGATTACTGAGTAACTTTTTGTTATTTCTGCATCCAAGTTTATTTCTTTCCTTCAGCGCCCCCTTGAGGTTGGCTGCCAGTACCAGCATGCTCTATGATTTCTAGGTTATTAGCACAATCAGCCGCTAACAGTTTCACAGAGACGCAATTTCAAATACAGGAAAACATCACAGATCAGAGAACTCAGACAAGAAATAAGGCAAAAATAAATTGCAGTCAAATTTGAGATAATTTAATACAAAATCTTAACAACAAAACTTTCCCTGAAGGAGGAAATTAAAGCTAATTAATCTGATGAGAAAACAAAAAAGATTTGATCCCAAAACTTTGGAAAAACGGATCAGATTCCCCCTCAGAGGAGAAGAAAAGAAATCCCCAATGAGCTTTAAAAATAATCATATAAACATGTTTGATTAAGTCGCTTCGATTTCATTTGTTTTTCTTTTTTAAAGAATAAAATCAATAATCATTTTTTCTTCAGTTTTCCACCACATTTTGTCTCCTTTCATTTTTTTTCTTTTGAGCAGAGCTTTTTCAAACCTCTTAGATAATCCATGCAGTTTTTTTTTTAACAACCTGCCATCTGCTGCTTACTGATGAATATGATCCGCTGCCACAAACATTATCATTTGGCCAGATGAGAGAAAAAGATCTGCACGCCTTGCACATTGTGATTAGTAATGACTTTATAATGCAGCTAATTTCACAGTCTGCAACCGTTTCAGGAAGCGCAGTCGCAGTCTGATGCCACTAGATGTCAGTGTAGTCCAGGAAAACAGACTCTAGGCTCGGATTGATTTTCCTCAGAAAGGGGAAATAATGTTTTTAACTCATGTCTAGTTTTAGTTAAGTCTCCCTAAAAGGGACGGGTAGAAACTTAAAGCTGGAAGTTTTTTTCTTCCATAAATCCTTTATGTGTCTATAAACTGCTCCCCTGTCAGACTCCTCTGTTTTTAACAGTGAAGGCACTAGATTAAACACTAAATCGCATACACCTCTGGGGTAAAATAGGGAAAGATTAGCAACGTTAATGACTGAGAAAACGACGTACTGTGGTGGAAAAGGTTTGATATGTCAGTATGTCTGTGAAGGTGGAGCATCTAGAGCAAAGTCCTCACAAAGGAGACAAGATCCTGCCTGACTGATTAAAACAGGAAGAAAAAAAGAAGAGGAGAAAGTTTATCTGAGCTTTCTGTTAGGGTAAAGTTTATATCCACTCATCAATGGCATCAAGGTCACATCCATTTTAATAGATCATTTAAATTGGTGTTTTTCAGAAATCATTATAAACCATCTAAATCTAATGATTTTTTTTAAAGCAAAGCCACATGGGCTCAAAATATATTCATATACCGGTTTAACTGCAATCTTTAAAGGTCTGCATTCTAAAAGTAGTTTAGAATCTGGTTCTGGACCATTCTCCTGTTGGGAAACCAGACTGTGTCCAAGTTTCAACCATCTGACCCAAACTGTCTCCCTCTGGTGTTCAGAACTTTTTAGCACCAACCCAGAACCCTTCAAGCCTTCTGGGCTGAGCTTAACTTCAGCGATGAGGATGAGGCTACAGCGCAGGAAAGAAGTCCGGATAGACTGAGATGGCAAAAGTTTAAATAAAAACAAACAACTGTCCGGCACAGTGGTGGTAGCATCATGCACTGTTAGTTAAAAAAATGCAGGTGAAGGAAGGCTGTTTTTATGTATTTAGACTTAGCCTAACTTGGACATATTAAGGCTTTTCTACAGAAGATTTCAGACAATTTTTAAGAAAAGATGAAAAATTGAGGTTTCAAAAAGCCCAGGTTTTCCATCCAATCAGGTTTGACTTTCCTGTTGAAATCTACAGTCAATACAACTTTAAAGCAGCAGAGTGAGAGCTACGATTCTGGGTTTAAAGGTTTGGTTTTATTCATGAAGATGATCTAATGATTTTAAACTGTAATGATAGCTGATATTAGATATGATTTCCCAATAATAGATCAATTTCCCTGCCTGTTTTGACACTGAATAAAACAAATACACAGCTATTTATTCCTGCAGACATTTTCTTTGCTGAAAAATCTGAACCAAATAAATATTTGATTTACTCCACAGACCAATTTTAATCCAGTTTAAGATTCAAGTCTGACTTCATGAAAACCCAAGTATAAATCGGTTTTTACAGGAAAGTAAATGCTAAAAAAAAAAAAAAAAATCGGTCAAACTAATGGAAATCTGAGATGAAGGAATAATCCAAAAGCCGGTGAAAGATACTGAAGAAAAGCTGCAGAAGAAGAACGGTGAGACAGCTGGGAGGTAGGATGGAGGCGTGATTGGTAGCAGAGCACAGAGCAGTCAGAAACAGATGTTCCCATCTGTAAAGTAAAGGAAAATCCCAGCGGTTCTCCGTCACAACTGGTTCTTAATCAGACAATGAAGCAGCCAAATGAAAACCTAGAAAAAGTAACCGAGTGTCTCAGCTCACCCTGTCAGTCAGAGCCGAGGGTTTTTTTGTTCCCAAACGTCCTTAACTCACAGAGCCGCCTGGTTTCACCCTGACAGAAAACCAAACCGAAACAAGGAGGGTCCTGATAATAAGGTGACAGCTGATTGGATGGTCAGCTGATTATCTCTGCTTCTTCAAATCCAAACAGGAAGTTTTCATCAACCTTCAAGTTATCCTGTTTAAATAAGCTGCTCCCAAAACCACAGATCAGTGTTTGATAAAAAAAAAACTAAATCAAATGAGGATCGACAGATAAAACTAGACTTAATCAGATCTGGTCCTTAAAAAGAAAAGAATTAAAATCTGATCAGGATGAATCTGTCGCCACTTTGGGCTCAGCAGGAGGCTCAGATATACAGGTTCTCACTCGTCTTGAGGCCTCTGCTACTCCACTTCGTTGTGCGTGTCTTTTTTCTCCTTCCTGATGACCGGCAGAGGGTGGGCCTCGGTGTTGAAGACCCAGTGCTCGAAGGGTAGGTGGTCGTCATCAGAGAAGAGCAGGTAGAGATACCTTCAGGGCGCAGAAAACAAGGCGTGAAAGGAATGAAAAACAGAAACATGTCAAACTCAATTTTAATGTAGCGAAGTTTCATTGAATTTTCAGCTCATTAGAAAATAACTCAAAAGATAAAAAACAACCCTGCAAGAAATAATTCTGTTTTTATACTCCAAGGGCTTCCTTTACACAATGATTTATTTAATCCACTTTATTTATACAGTTCCAAATCACAACATGTTATCTCAAGGCACTTTAGAGACAATTTATAAGGTTTGATCCCTTTGATCTAAGCACATGATAAGCTTTTAATAACAATTATTGGTTTTATCTTATAAAAGCCAGTGTTTCCGTTAGTAGTTAATCAATTTATCAAAGGTTTAGTCTGCCTCTGGATCGCAGTAGACAATAGATCTAAAACCATACAGCATGGCTGGATGTATAAAAAACGAAGAGTGCATCTAGTTTAATAATTTCTTTCCATTTCTGCGCTATAAAAATATACCGTAGCTTCAGATAATGGAAATCTTTTAAACTTAATGAATACGTGGATCTAAAACCTTGTCATGCCTTAAGCCGTGGTATTAATTGTGGAGATTGGGGGCCATGCTGGTCGTCTTTGAAAAGTTGAGCTTCACCCCTGAAAAACACTCAGAGACAGAAGACAGGAAAATGTGATGCCTCCCCTGCTGCGCTCCCGGCGCAGTTCAAACACCTGTGGATCCAAGAGGGGATCCCACTTTAGCTGCTTTTCTTTGCCATCAGACCAAATGAACAAACTCAGAATAATTCACTAATAATTCACCAGGATCCCAGAGAAACATTACCGCTTTGGACTTCATGGACCTGTTGCTAAATGGAAACCATGTCTTCAACCTCTACTCAGACATACAGTAGAGTCTGACTAATTAAGGGAAACAACGTTCTGAATGTTACATTTGGTTTAAATTGAAGTTTACACAGTGGAAAGATTCTCCTTTCTTTTTTTTTCTTCACAAGGAAAGATTTATTGATAAAAAAAGTTCCACAACTCACTGCTAAACCAAATCCCAACATCTCTTATGCTCTGCCTTCCTCAGAGGTGAAGACAATCCCTTTGGTCCCCGGTCTGTTTGGCTAACCTCCACTTTTTTGCAGAAGCCGTCTGGAGTATATGCATAAAAAAAAGGAGGAAGGAGGGAGCAGCTAGGAGCGGCTCTGATGGCTTCAATAGAATTAAAGGAAACTGGGTCATAAATTTGCAGAAAGCTCTTGAAAAAAATGAGACGTTGGAACTGAACCGATGCAGTCATTGATTGAGCTCATCACGGTGGAAAAATCTACCCTGCTGCAGCCAATTTAAGCTGATTTATAGCGTCCTCCGCTTCCATTGGTGCCCCTGGCAAACACGCAGAAGGAGCCTAAATAAATCCACATTTTACTGCCATAACCTCGTATTTAAAAAGGAGTAAATGAAGCTTTAATGTGAGATTTCACAAACAGATGAGCTGAAGATGACCCATGTTTCAGATCAAATATCCAGCTAAAACACCCAGTTTTATCAAACATGTCTGGGGAGAGCAGGCCCACAGCATTACAGATCCTCTGCCTTACCTAACAATGGTGCTTCTTCACTGAATTTTCTAGTTGTGCATTTTTTTAACCCCTGATCATTGTCCTCGCTGCGTGTCCAGCCTTATTAATGACAGTTCAAATCATTTCACTGAAGGTAAGCGGTACGCTTTTGTTTCTCATCACTCATCCTTCTCATGAGGAGAAATTATTCCAGTACGTTCCTGAAACTTTCTTTAGAGTTTGTGGATCTTAGAGTCATTCCTGGTTCTCCCTTAGTGGAGGCTGCCAGTAAACGGTGATGTGATACGGGTGCAGAGCGCTGCCTGATCAGAGGATCTAATCTCCTCAATGAAAAACCGTTTCTGCATCTGCTCTTAACTTCCGCGCTCACTTGTTGTCTGATGGTAGACAGAGTGTGGAAATCTGTGGGGTTTATAAATCTGCAGCCAAAGGCGGAAAACAAACAAAGACAGGCGTTCCCAGAAGTCAATGTACGGGTTCTTTTCTTCTGTTTCGCTTCCACTACTTATTATTGGCAGAGACTTTATGCCATCAGAATTTAGCAGCTTATGCTTTGCAGGTTTGTAAATATATCCATCCCACACTGTGGCTCACCAGCTGACAGCAGCAGAGATTGAAAACTGACGCCTGGGTTTGAGAAGCTCTACAGCCGTCGCACTCCTCTAGTTTAACTTTGCTCCTACTACCACCAGAGGTGTCAAGTAACAAAGTACAAACACCGTACTCAAGTACGCTTTTTAGGTATCTATACTTTACTCCATTACTTATTTTTCTTCCTACTTCTGACTTCTACTCATTATAATTTCACACAAGTATCTGTACATTCTATTCCTTACATTTTTAAAACAAATGTTACTTGCTTCTCTTGGCTTCGGTTTTATGTTTATAAATATTTATATAACGTCATGTGCGCCATCCAATGCAGGTCATTGGCTCCATCCACATCTAGTGAAAACTAGTGTTGGATGAGTCGTATAACACAAACACTCATTGCTTAGCTAAAGGAAATCATCAGAAGCAAGCAGGTGTTCTTCAAACTGCTAACGTGAATTGTCTATGCCATGCTACAATGATGGATTCAGAAAAAGATGTTGAAATATCTGAAAGGTCGGATACAGGCGAGAGCGTATCGGGAGACGGAGACCAACAAGACCTCCCTCATCCTTGACCCTATCTCAAAGAATTTTTCTAAATACTTGTAAAATTAAGCTTTCAGTTCATATAATGGCTTTTGGCTGTTTTTTTAATAGGTTACTTTATACTTTTATAGCTTTTGGAGCACATACTTTTTCACTTTTACTTGAGTAAAGAGGTCAAGTTGATACTTCATATTCTTCCAGAGTGTTTTTAAACTGCAGTATCTATACTTCTACTTAAGTAACAAATGTGTGTACTTGACACCACTGTCTGTCACTACTGATAAAAAATATAAAAATATCTCATCTATTCCCCTCAAAATACCTCAAAGTTTGTAGCTGTAAATGTAGCAAAATGGGAAAGAGTTAAAGTTATTATTACAGTCGTCTACCAAGTCTCTCTGTGCATGAAATAACCTTGCCTCAAACCTATAAGCCTCTCCATGACGCTGAGCTGCGGTGAATGACAGCTTCAGCTCGTGTGCCAGAGACAGTTGACACCTCTGTCAGCTTAGGCCCGCAGGGTCCCAGACCCTCAGTGAGGCTCAATGACAACGACAATCACAGGAGGACAGAAGTGGAGGCTGTTCAGTTTGGTCTTACTTTAGCGTCTCGGCTAAGTAGAAGCTCTGCTGTACGTCGTCGTGGCTTGGCGTCTTGGCGTAGACGTCTCTGACGCCGCTGTAGCCCCCTTCTAATCTGCAGTGCTGCTCCAAGGCCTGAATGAGACGCACAGATAAAAGAGAACACTTTAAATATCACTGAACCCTCGAGCAGGTTATTTTTTTTTTAATACTGACTGAGCTGAATAAACTCTTCCTCACTTTAAAGAAAATATCTTTTTTTTTTTTTTTTTTACCTTTATTTAATCAGGAAAAAATATCCCATTGAGATTAAAAAACTCTTTTTCAATTGAATCCTGGCTAAGAGGCAGCAAAGTTACATAATAAACAGAGATACATTAAATTAAATGACAGGTACATAAAAAACATATCAAGTAAAACAATTACAGATCATTGAGACTGCTTTAAATACTTTCACTTTCAACTTAAAAGCATTTAAAGATAAAAACTTAGTCAACTTCCAGTTTCTTTGTAACAAATTCCCTGCACAAGGAGCTGCGTAGCTAAAGGCTTTCTGCCCTAGTTCTGGGCAGGCAAAAGGAACAGTGAGCAACATCTGATGGTTGGATCTCAGGGCAGAAGAAGCCATGCTTTTCTTTGTAAGTAAGGTACAAATGTAAGAGGGCAGTAATCCAAGAAGGGCCTAACCCTGTACCTAACCCTAACCCACCTGAGAGTACAGGTCACAGTGATGTCATGGCTCTACAGTTTGTGATGAACCATAATGAAGGATGGTAAACAGAGTCCAACATTTGAAGACATGAAGAAGTAGCATTGTTATAAAAAAGGTCACCATAAAAGTCTTAAAATAGTATGGGAAAGAGATTTGGGTTGCATTTTTGAAAATGGAATATGGGACTATTGTTTCTGAAAGCAGGCGTTATATAAGAGAGGCCAAACGGAAATTTATTCAATATAAAATTTTGAACAGGTATTATCTTAAACCAGTAAGAGTGCATAAGATGGATATTAGCAAAGATGACTTATGCTGGAAATGCCAAAGAGCAAGAGGCACATTGCTGCATGCTTTGTGGGAATGTCCGCTGATCTCTCCAATATGGAATAGTGTTATAAAATACATGGAGGGATGGTTAAAGAGTAAACTGCCTATTTCACCAAGACTGTCCCTGTTGGGGGACAGAGGTTTGGTCCCAGGTGTCCATAAAGCAGCTTTCAGAGTACTGAACACTGGATTTGTTACCTGTGCCCGTCTCATTTTGACTCTATGGAAGATACCACAGACTCCAGCTTTCAAAACATGGAGAGTGAATGACTGAAAATACA
>NW_015150529.1:1440468-1442350 GCF_000732505.1 Cyprinodon variegatus
TTCGCATTTACACATAAACATAATAATTTAAGGAGTACCAAATTCTGATCTGAACCTGGACAAGACCAGGATCGGTCAAGCTAAGCGGGACTTAATTAGGTGTCCAGTCTGTATGTAATTGGGTGGCAACCAGGACAATGTGTGATGGATGTGAATGTGGCTTTACAATCAACAATGTTTACCTGACTGGTTTTGGTTTTTGTTTGTTGTTTTTGTTACATGTTCATAAAACAAAATAAAAAAACTTTAATTATATAAAAAAAAGGTCACCATAATCTAAGATTGATAAAAACGTGGCAGAGACAAGGCACTTTTTTTAACTCTTCAAGATAAAAAGATGTGTCGATTTTTAAACTGAATAGACGGGGATTTCTCCTGATAGCAGAGATGTTTTTACCTGGACAGCCTCCCAGCCCCACTCTCTGTATTTGGGGTCGTGGGTAAATCTCCACATGTACATGTAGGTCTCGATGACCTCGGGGCGGAGAATGAAATATTTCTCATTCTGTCGGGTCGCGATGGCCTCGACTCCACCGTCGAAACGGAACGCCTCTGGACCCAGTTTCAAGGCTTCAGACAGAAAAAAAAACAACACAGTTAAAGAAGGATCGCATTCTATTAGCATCATGAACTGATTTTACACAATCTGACAGCAGGTGAAGAAAAAAAAAAGTAGATTTACATGAAAACAAGAGAGATGATCTGTCATTTATCATTCAGTCTGAACCATGTGGCCTCATAAAAATGCTTATTTTCATTTTGCTGCTGGTCATAATTATCCAGAACTGAAACATGGAGACTGCAGAAGAGATCCAATTAAGGGAATATTTATTATAATTATTTAACATCATTATCAATTCCTACATTTGAACAAATTAAAAAAATTATTAAAAAAACAACAAAATAACAGAATTAGCATTAATTACATCAAATTAATATGATAAATACAGTAAAACATGAATGCTACTGAGACAAATTGGGAAATGCTTATTACCACTGTGCTCTATCTGTAATAAGATTAATGTTTAGGTTGGAATTAATTGAATTTTGAGCTGAAATATAACTTGTTATTCCGGGGAACACAGGCAGGTTTTCTGACACCAAAAGACCTAAATGTAAACTAAAGAAGAAAATCCTTGAAAAGTTGGATTTATTTCTTTTTTCCTGTCCCACTGGCTGTGTAGCGGGTCACTCTATGCACCGCCACACACCGAGTTTGTTCCAGAAACTCCCCCAGCATCAACCAGCAGGGTGGTGAACATTAATATTTGGTTGCTGCTCCAACAAGCTCAAAGAAGATGTTTTACTTTATTCTTTTTCTGTTCTCCTGAGCTCCTGCCATGAGTAAGTACGCTGTTTACTGAAATGTTTTATTGATCGTGCGTGTCTGAGTCTGCCCCCACTGCTACAGACGGCCTGTGTGTTTCCAGACAAATGTATATGAAGGAGAACCTGGCTGTTTTTCCTTGGGATTTTACTTTGTCACTGAGTCTCTCTTCCTGTCTGACTTACGATATTCCCATCAAACTGCTGCGACGGAAATAGATCAGGACTTTCTCATTTGACCAAAATCCATCTAATTTTCTATAACTGGACACTGAATTATGTCTGTTGTGTTCTGGCCTTTAATCAGCATGTTAAAGAGCCTTAAAAAAAGCAAATAAAGGGATACGTCTGAACACCAAGTCAACACAGGGGTCTAAAAACAAAAATGCTCCAAGGGAGGTTCAGGCTTCTAATGCTTCTGGATCTTATTAATTTAATGAGCCTGTAACATCAGAAATGGTAACCTTTCAAAAATATGTGACCTTAGTAAAGGAAGTGAGGCTTGCTCTCTTTATGTCCAGAAAAAGTCTGTGTCCTCTAGGGCTGGGTAAAAAAA
>NW_015150529.1:1442701-1444552 GCF_000732505.1 Cyprinodon variegatus
GCCAATAGGTTGACTGAAGACATTAATAAATGGGGGCTGACCAGCAAACACCCTGTAGTTGATACAGACAACGCTGCACATATGGTTTGTGCATTGAAGATAATGCAGCTCATGCATGTCTGCTGTGTCACGTCTGCTTGCTCGAGTGAGGCTTCACTTTTTCACTTTTCACTAACAAGTTTTCACTTATGAGACAGTTTTATTCACATCTCAAGTTTAAACTGTCTGATTTACAGGTTTGCACTTTGTGTTTAATGTGACAGGAAAAAATTTAAATACATAATTATATTGAAACACAGTTGAATCACTTTCAATATTGTAAAATCAGATCGAATCGAAATTAATCAATTTAGAGCTGTATAAATCAAAATCGAATCGATTCAGGACTTTGGCCAAAATACTCAGCCCTAGTGTCCTCTGGATTTATATGGGCTTAGAAATAAAATGAATTATTATTATATTACTAAAAAGACATTAAAGTCCATGTAACTTCCATATTTTGCTTTTATTTTCAATAAAAAGACAATATTAGTTTTTGTGACCACCAGATTTTTCCAATTGGACAAGGTCAGCCCACATTCAGAAGTCTGATTTAAAAGAAGAACCAGCTTTTAGGTGGAGCTTAATTCCTTAATCTCACAGAAAAACTCTTAGTGACTAAAATGAACATTCAGTGGATGTTCTATCAAATATCACACCAGCAGATAAAGTTACCTGTCCTGGCGTACGACTCGTGGCAGGTGCGAGCGATCTCCGCCGCCTGCTCCATCTGGTGGCCCGTCTTGTCGTCGGGGGCCCCGTCTGCGCCCAGAGCGATCATACCGCCGGCGAAACACGTCAGGTGGCCCATCTTGTGCTCCAGCAGCCCTCCTTTCCACTCCGCTATGTAGGTCAGCCCGTTGGTCGACTTCCTCATCAGATTGGTTTCTATGGCCTGGAGGAGAGGATGGCGAGGGTCAGCCTTGGCTTATAAAGAATCCAGAGATTATGGATTCTTCAGATTTACACGACATTATTCATTTTTTTAGTTGAACTGATCTTTAACCTTTGACCTAGACTCAAGTTATTTTGCCTTTTTTGTGACTTTAAAACAAACTCTGCTTAAACCCATCCCCCGCCGGCCTCTTTTGAACAATCCAAAAAAGAACGAATATAATCCTCTCAGATGATAAGGGATTATGGGGAAGGATACGCAGCACGTGTTATATAAGTATTTTATTCTAAATGTAATATTTTTATTCTATGGTGGAGCATATTAAGACAGAAGGACAGCAGCTTTCTCCAGATGGACCCATCCTGTGTCGCTGCAGCTTCATTTGATTTCTTCAAACAGATAAAAGCTCCTTGCATGAGTAGGCTTCATCCTCTGGCCTTGGGAGGGTTCTTCTTTTCATTAACAACATGCACATTTCTGTCCTGACATTCACTGCATGAGGCTTGTCGTTGGGTTATTTGAGTAAACGGACATCTGTAATGCCTGCAGATGGAAATAAATACCTCAGCAGGTCTGCTTTTTATCACCCACAGCTGACCTTGCGGTTGCCGTCCGCCATTATCCAGCAACATTTATTATGACTCAGAGGGAGCATGAGGGATTCAAACCCAATGGGGTAAACAGGAACACTTCAGCAGCTGTAAACACAATCACCGATGTTGTCCACTTAGTGACAACGAGCAGAAATTACTCCTCCACTCGCTGCTTGGTTTACGTAATACCCACAGATATTCTGTTTCCTTTGGTCTGAGAAATCCGCATCAGTGCATTTATTATAACACAAATATCTGCTTCTGGGATCTGATTGAGGACGGCATTTAAAAAGCAACCAGCAGCAAGTTCAGGCTTTAAATGAA
>NW_015150529.1:1445605-1450770 GCF_000732505.1 Cyprinodon variegatus
TTCTCAGAATTCTGAGATTAAAGTCAGAATTTCGAGAAAAAAGTCAGAATTTCGAGAAAAAACTCAGAATTCTGACTTTTTTCTCAGAATTCTGAGATTAAAGTCAGAATTTCGAGAAAAAAGTCAGAATTTCGAGAAAAAACTCAGAATTCTGACTTTTTTCTCAGAATTCTGAGATTAAAGTCAGAATTTCGAGAAAAAACTCAGAATTCTGACTTTGATCTCAGAATTCAGACTATTTTCTCAGAATTCTGAGATTAAAGTCAGAATTTCGAGAAAAAACTCAGAATTCTGACTTTGATCTCAGAATTCTGACTATTTTCTCAGAATTCTGAGATTAAAGTCAGAATTCTGACTTTTTTCCCATACTAAACTGAAATAAAATTTAAAAATCAGTTAACTTTTTTTTCAGTGGCCTTAATCCTCTCCGTAGAAAAGGGATTTAGGTGTATTCATTTAGAAAGTAACATTGATTTTTCTTCCCCTGTGATTTACTTTGACATTCGCCACTAAAACATAGATTCCCTTTTATGCCTTTTTACAGATTTTCTGTTAGGATAAATAAGATGTAACTACAGGGTCAGACAGCAGTTTAATTCAGAGATTATAATCAAAACAGTTTGATCCTTTTGATTTATTCATGAAATAAATATAAAGATAATAAAAAGACATGTTGAGCCATCCTTGTTTGTATTCCTAATATACTGAAGTCTCTGAAGCTGCTGCTTTGTATTTTCCCTAAGCAGGTAACCCAGTAACAACCCTCCCAGCATGTGTGTGTTTGTGCATCACCTGGAGGGCGTCATAGTACATCTTCTTTCCTTCCTCGTCAGTTTTGTCGGACATAATCCAGGCTTTTAGCAGATACTCATAGAAACTGTCGCCGAGGCCACCCACCGACACGTGATCTGAAAAGAAGATAAGCAGAGGGGCATAAATCCCAACTGCAGCACATCTGCTGGGTCGCCGTACAAACACAGACACGGTATTTGTGTGGAGGTCGTTAGCGCAGGGAGCCCTGCCGGGCGGCCGAGCTTTATTTTAGTTTTAGCCCTGCTGACAGTCGGCGAAGCCTCATCCATATGCATGTGTCATTAACGCGGTCCGGCCGTGTTTGTGAAGAGCAGAGATTAAATGTCAGCTGTGATCATTCTGAAGCGACGAGAAGGGAGGACGGTGATGAGGGGGGTTTGGTTTCCAGCCAATAAATCTACCTGCTCTTCTACGACTTCAACTTTAGAGAGGAAGAGAAGCAGGAGGGGGAACCTTTGAAACGCCTGAATAAGACGCTTATGCTGAAAAATCAACATTTTTATCCCCATAAAATAAGGTCATAGCCATCTGGATGAGTCTGCAACCTACAGGCTAAAAAGAAGAGCCGGTCATATATGAATAATAAAAATCAGGAAGCAGATTTAAAATCTAGTGTTTCAGAAAACATCTTTGCTGCAAACATTCATGGTTTATGATTTATTCAACAAAAGCAGCCCAACTGCTATCATATGCTTAGATGCACTCATCTTTTCTTTACTTTATCTCAACAGAAATTCTACTCTTATATAAAATGTCATAAAACACTAACTGCAATATACTGTTATTACTTCTGTTTAACAGTGTAACATAAATATGAACAATTATAACTGTTCATGTGTTTAAATGGTTGTTTCACTGAGCATTTCGGATCCATGTTTATCCATCTGAGACAGCCGCAGCCCTTCAATAAAATGCTTTGCAGTAAAATAATACCTGACAGAGCTTCAATAAAGGCTGAAAGCATATCCGCCGATATAAAAACAAGATCAAACGAGGCCGTAGGATTTCTAATTTCATGTCATATTCTTCCCGTAAAAAGCAAAGTTTTTATCTTTTCACGGAGAGCAGTAAAAGTTAAGAACAAAATCATTGAATCAAATACTTAAAAACTTTTCAGGAAATACGATCTGGATTGTAAGGCATCTCCTCTAGATATGGAGGTAGATGTTTGTATGTTTTCTTCCCTCTGACTAAGTTCTTATCTTAAACATTAACTGTTTAATGTTTTTACTGTTTTACTTCACATCACACTTTTTTTTTGCTTCAAATTTTTTAGATGATGACAGGCTGTTATTTTGTTTAAAGACTCGTCGCCTCCTTTGCTTAGTTTAGATATTTTAATTAACCATAAAAGCTAAATTTAGTTGGACACGCCAAACAAAGGCCTGGCTACCACCTGAACCTATCGTACAGCATGAAGTAGGCACAAATATCTCCAGTTTAAGCGGGCAGAGAACAAATAGGCATTTAGGCTTTGGGACAGTGAGAACCAAGATAACTAAACATATGACTCATGATTCTTTCAGAAAGTCAGAACAACATCATCAACCAGAGTTCATGATTCAGGAAAAAGTCTATAAAGCAATAATCTAATATGACAGCTGCAGTGTTGTGCCTGAACGCGTTCATTGAACGAAAGTTCATGAACTCGTTCATATTTTGGGCGAACGTGAACTGAACGTACTGCATTACTGCCTGATGAACGTTATTGTGAACTCGTTCATTCTGGTGTCTGTGAACGGCACGCTCTCTCAGTTCAGCTCCGTTCAATAGGTTGCCAGATTTCTATAGAGCCATCCAGGCGATATAGCGGCTAAATCACACCATAAACAGGCCTTAATATGTAGCGGGAAAAACACCCAATCTGGCAACACTAGCTACCAGTGTCGTAGCCTACAGCTGCGTGCATCATCAAAACAAAATGCAGTGTGGAAGCCACAGCAGCATGGAGGCGACCGTGGAGGCGACAAAGCAGCAGTATGATCACTTAAAACAGTTTTATGACCAGGTGGTCGGTGAGGATGATGGCAACAATCTTACATTTCTCTGCAAACTTTGCCCGCCGGCTTTCAGTAAAAAAATCCGCACTTCAGTAACCTTAAATTCCTACCTCAGCCTGGTCCCTCAGTTTGTGTTAGTAAAATGTTCTTGAGGGTTTTACCATCCATGTAACTTGTTTGTTAAACCTGCCTGGTATAATTTTCCAGGATTCCAGGATTGCTTTTTAGTATGTACTGAAATGGAATTTCAAATGGAAAAAATTATTAAAATTAAAAAAACATTTGCACCTTAAAGACTACTTTCCTGTTTTTCTTTTAATAATTCCTCATTAAAAAAGACCATTCAAGCAGCACATTTTTCCTGATGTTTTTGAGAATATACTGTAGGGGTGAAAGCTGCAGCTGCTACTAGTGTGAAGTGAATGGACAGCAACAAAGCATTACAGCAACAATGGGGAAATGCTGTCCCCTCAATGCTAATGTAAACCCTGGTTGGATAAGGATTCAAAACTGGATATGAAGATGAAATCTGACGCACAGTTTCAGTGTTACAACTGATAAAATAATGGCTGTCTGTGGTTCTACAGTAGGCTATGCTGTAATTGAGCAATATATGAAAAAAAAAAGAACTATGAACTAGTTCATTTTTTGGAACTGTGAACTTAGATCAACATTTTGAATTATGAACTATGAACTGAACTAGTTCATTTTAAAATGTGTGAACTGAACTTTGAACTAGTTCACGTAGAAAGAGAACTTTCCCAACACTGGATAGCTGTTGCGTAACGGCTTTAGGACCTTGATGATCTTCCACAGTTAAAGGAACCAGATTCCTGCTGTCAACTTAAAAAAATTCCAGAAGGAAAAATGTCTGCATATCAGTTTAGAACCTAAAGCTCAGCAGGAAAATCTTTCAAAGCACCAAAAAAAAAAATTTCTCAGAATAAACAAAAAAAGAGAAGGTTTTAGAGTGGTCTAGTAAAATCTGGTCTGAAATCTTGATTGAGATTCTGTGATAGAATCTTTGATCGACAATTCATGATCAAAACCCCTAAAAAAATAACTGAATTAAAGTGATTGATAACCAGTTGAAAGAAAACCTTGACAGCAATGGTTACTTCCAAGGTTAATAAAGAGAACACAAAACACACTTTCTAGCTTTAGAGAAAAATGATTTTTCCCTCAATTAAAAAGTTCATTATTTAAAAAAAGCCTCTCTTGTAATTTATTCAGTTTATCTTCGTCTGATATGAAAATTTTTTTTGATGATCTGATGTGAAACATTTAAGCGTGAACAAAGTAAAACCAGGAGGAGGCCATCATGGCAGCCTTTATCTGAGATCTACTATTCTTTGTTCTACACCCGTCCATCCTCCTCTCGTCCCAACATCCGACCCCTCCATCATTATCATCATTACCTGTTTAGCTCCGTGGTTTTAAGAGCCGACTAATGGATTTAAAATTACACGCTATCGGGAACATAAAAGCATCTCAACGGACACGTGAGCACGCAGCACTGAGTGTGAAAATACTTAACCGTGACATGGGTAAAGAGTCGGCAGCGGTAATGGGAAGTTACCCAACAAGGTTCAAATGGTTTGTGTGATGAGACGTTTTCATAAATTGAGACAATGAAGAAAAAGCGAGCGTGGTATTACAGCAAAAAGCTGCCTCTTATGTTAAATAATGTTAATGTATCTGTGAACTTATGTAGGGATGATTCTGCTACAAATATTCTCAATGTATAACAGTATGGGCATCAGTAAGCCTGGACTAGTGAACTACAATCACAGTTTCATATTAAATATTCTTTATATTTCCAGTTTAAAAGCTTATTTCTACAGGATCATCATTCTAATAAGCTACAAAAAAGCAAACTCAGTATATGAATGATTAAAAGATTAGAGTTTTAAATCTTGGCCTTACAAAGCAGCACATATACGACCTTTAAAATATTAAATTATTTATGCAGGAGAGCTGTTCTCCCAGAAAAATGAAGCTGTAATTACAAGCTTTAACGTTTTCAGTCTGATCTTTAGACAGTTTAATGATCACAGCAGGAGGCTGAACGTATATAAACTCTCCTAAGATGAACTGGTACAATTACAGGTAAAAAGATATGCTTTGAAATATATATGTACATATGAAATATGTACTGGCCTGACGCAGAGAAGAGGCAATTTGCATGAATTAGTGTTAAGGTTCACATGTTCAATCCTCAGTTAAGTTTATTAAGTGATAAATCAGGATTTCTAATGAAAGTCCACAGATCAGGAGTCAGTTTCACCAGGGTTTATACAGGGATGAATAACTTTAATTTAATGCTTTTTTTAAATGCTTTTAAAATGTTTT
>NW_015150529.1:1451908-1462533 GCF_000732505.1 Cyprinodon variegatus
CTAGTTTTACACTTTTGTTTTTTTTTTATATAGATACCTTAAATAAATAGCAGCATACCGTGTCAACAGATTGACACAGGATGCTGGGTTAATATCTAGCAGTAAATGTAGATCTGCTGGGTAGACTGGTAAAAAAAAACTAATCAAAAAATATTTTTTTGAAATCAGATTAGACATATGGGGGTATATATTTATCAATAACCCATTACAAATTTAAAAGGTGTCATAGCAACATGCATACTGACCACAAGCGTTTCGCAGCTATTATTAAGGCTGACCCTACCTGACACGCTCAGATGGAGGAAGATTATTTAGAACACTGAGGAACCATGGATGCTGCGGTCATCATTAAGATTTGCATTAAGATTGACTGAGAGGGCTTGGCACATACAATTATAAATAATACAAGTCTATTGTAGTTATACACTCCATCAGTACATTGAGTCTACTTACGTTGGCCCCACTGGCCGCTGTTTGGGTTCAGGTAGTTAGGGTAAAGTCCCTGTGGTTTGTCCAGACGATTCAGCACTTTTCTGATGTTCATCACCTTAAGGTGAAAAACGAAAGATAAACTTTTAAAAAATAGTTGCTCTGTACAGATTTCCATCATTTTTTTTGTTTCTATTTTGTGTGGCTTTACCTTTTGTGCAAACTCTGGATTTCCTGAGAGCTTGCTGAGGTGCATGAACTCCAGATGAAGGGTGCCGTACTCTGCCAGGATGCTGCTCCCGCCCGAAGCCCATGGCCAGTTTCTACCAACGCCGCTGGATGGACAAAGAGCAGAGAGACAGCAGAGATTTGATCAGCGGATGGATGAACGGAGGAAGCAGGAAGAATCTGATCTAATCATGTTTGTAAAAAAGAAATAAACTAATCAGAAGGTTTTTTCTTAGATGAATCATGGTTGGGATCAATTATACGAGTCGCAATGACTTAAAAACGGAGCTCAAGGATATTTTAAGACATTTCCTTTCTTCTTCTTTTGCGATTTTAAAGAGATTCCTAAAATAGATGAGACGTCACTAAAAGAGCATATTTTTTCTTTCTGCTCTCTGGTCACATCTCAGAGTCACCTGGCTTCCTTGACAAGTACAAAAGACTCTGCAACAGTGTGTCTGCAGGATCATTAAAGACACTGATGAGACAATTTCAGGCCAAGGACTGATGACTCTGATGGCAATGCCTCAAGTGAGTACTCATGAATACATATTGGCTATTTACATCACTGTCAGTGCAACATGAAGAGCACAAACAGACACATTCAGGGAAGAGATCCAGCAAATGAGAGAAAGAAGAAGAGATCTGTGAATTGGGAGAAGAGCCACACTCGCACAGATCTCTTTAAGGACGTGGATGAACATACTAATTATCCCCCCTTTCAAGTCATCATGCTGCACAAGGCGTAATTTGTTTCCCATTACACTCTGGATTTAATCAAGTCAACCAAACAGAGAGAGGACCAGGGGAGCATCAGACGGAGAGCGGAGAGATACATCAGGGTCACTGGTGAGAAATGAAATCCAATCAGCGGAGACCCCGATTCATCCAGGAGCTGTGAGGCTCCTGGTTAGAGCCGCCTGCTGCCATTTTCATGATTGAGTACAACTTTATTCCAGATGACTCTGTATTTTAGAGAGCTCGCTAAAATCATAGCGCACCCTGTCAAGCTCTAACCTCTGCCTCCACCCCACCGCGTCATCGGTACACTTTATCTGTCAGTCCATCTGATCCAATCCTTTTATAAACTCAATGATGAGCAATAAATCCCTGCCCTGGATAGGGTGGGGATGAAGCGCACACCAGACCAGCTCACCCATGTCCACCACAATCCCTTTCAAAGCCGCGCTGTGTGAAACATTAAACCACAGATAGAGCAGACGGCTAAATAAAATGAAACCGAGTGAAATAGATATCAGGATAAAAGTGAAAAAAAAGACAAATTATGTGTTCTGGATGTCACATTTGGGAATGGATTGTAAAAGCTCACAAATCTAAAAATGATTGGGATTGGTACAGATGGCTGGAGCTTAATTAGAAATTTAAATTGAGTTGTCAAAGGGAGCGTGCTTGTTTGACTAAACACTGAAATAATTTAGAGATTAAGAGAGAATGAGAGAGATCTCACTCAATAAAAAACACATTATTTGTCCAGTTGAAATAATGTAGGTTTATTTTGTTCTTCAGTGTGTGATTTGTGAAGTACTGCTTGGCCAGTGTCTTTAACTATAAATGCTCTAAGATTATAGGACAGGCCTCCTTTCCTTTTGCTCCATAAATGTTTTACTTTACAATCTGCTAACAAAAAGTAGCAATGATGGATGGAAATAGGTGGATGGATGATGAATGAGACGATGTGTGAAAGATGGATGCCTTATTAATGGGAGATGGAGGGTTTATTAGCAACATATAGGACCTTAAGAAAAACAAATGAAAGATAATTTTTGAGTTTTCTTTTAGAAAACCATTGCAGTAGTAGCAGGGCTCGATATTAACCATTGCCCGATCGACTGGGGCAAGTAGTTTTTATTGTTGGGGGAGTACACATTTCATTTAATTTGCCTGCCGGGCATGTGCAATGATTCCATAAAAAACTCACTCAAATTTACTTTAAAATCACCGACATTCGCTGAAAACGACCCACAAGTGTTTCTGGCGCCATTTTTGTTGTTTTGTTTTAAATTATCGCGTGATTTTCCGCTAGATGGCGGGATTCAGCTCTTGGGGAGAGAATTCTGCAGAGTAGCAGCTGGATGATGAATTTAATCTATACTATAATACACGCTAGATTAAAAATGATCAGTCAGGGATTAGGAAAATAATAATAATAATAATTATATGCGCACAGTGTAAATATTTCTATCATATGGCAGTCTTCTGTACAGTGGTCATATATTAAAAATGTTCATTAAATCTTTTTCTCTTAGACATTGGAGTGGTGCATTTAAATGTTATAGAGCTAAACATGTTAAATTGGTGAGTAGTANCTATACTATAATACACGCTAGATTAAAAATGATCAGTCAGGGATTAGGAAAATAATAATAATAATTGTATGCGCACAGTGTAAATATTTCTATCATATGGCAGTCTTCTGTACAGTGGTCATACATTAAAAAAATATTCATTAAATCTTTTTCTCTTAGACATTGGAGTGGTGCATTTAAATGTTATAGAGCTAAACATATTAAATTGGTGAGTAGTATTAGTGTAAGTTTTTAACCCGTCAAGTTTTTTTTTTTAGATTTTTAACATTCCAATTTATATTTTTCCAAGCACACAACAGTTTAAAGCAAAGTTTGATTTGAAAAGAATGTGCAGGAAGGATGAAAAGCATGTTAACACGGTAATGTAGGCTTGAGTTCATTATCTGATGTATGCATATACACACCAGGAACCTGGAAACTTGAAAAATACTGAATTACAAAAAACATTTAAAAAACAAACATGTTTCATTAATATATATACAAAATGAATATTAGGAACTACATTTATCAAACATTATACTGGGCAAGTAAAAATTGTTTCTGGGCAAATTAAATGTGAAAGTCACTTGCCCTTAGGGCAAGTGGTCAAAATCCTTAACGTCAACCCTTGAGTAGCCATTCAAAGTTTCCCCACTTTCCTTGATGCGCCCTTGGCTGGTTTCCAACAATTCCTTTTTAAACATCAATCTTTCTACTAAAATATTCTTATTTCATTATTTGTGGACATTAAGATCTTAATAGAAGTGTCATGTCCTGGTCAGCAAGGGTTATCGATAAATATATACCCCCATCTCCCTGTAATTCAGTGAAAGGGTGGAGTCAGAGTAAAAACATATGCAAAAGGGGGGTTACTCCAGTGGCTGGAAGTCGGAGGGGATTTTGCTGGGAGTTGGAGGCAAGTGGGCTGCTACTGTAGCTCTGGAAAAAAAAAAAAAAAAGTGCAATAAAGCAAACTTTGTCCTCCAGATGCCTGCTAGTAAAGTTTATTTAGGGTTGAAAAGAGATATTTAAGTAGGTAAATCCAGCGGCTCTGGGTCAGCACACTCCTCCTGCTCCACTTTGGGCCGAAATGAACCAGTTTCAAAAAGTTTAACCTGATTTATATGAGCTCATTGTCGCCAATCTCAACTCTTGTTCTGGGACTGAAACATGGCAATAATCCATCGGATAGCAAACAATGGACCTTACATTGGCCCACTGGTTTGACTGCTGATGCAAACGGCCTACTGGCCCAGTTTACAGAGCTACATTAACAACTGCATCCTCCACACAGTAGAGAAAGGTTTATTAAAGTATATTATTTGGTTAATGTTCTGTTGCATTAGTGAAAGTGGAGCGATCTTATTCAGAGTACCATCTTTAAATGGATAAAACTCACAAAGGGCTTTGGTTTCAGCTTTTGAATGATTCATAGGGACCTGCATAAATCAAAGCAAACCTCACCTGCAAACTTCTTTTGTGCATTTTCTCATTTAGCTTTCAGTATTATCGAACTTGATAATAAAACCTTAAAAAAAGGAAAAGCCTTGAGATGCTGAATAATGTCCACCACTGCTGTAGTGGAGTCTTTCATATTTTATCGTGGCACTGATGATTTTAAAAACAGTGTTGAAGCCGTTATTACAAGCCAACCAAATGAAAATTTAACCAGGCTCTTTGTACACCACACTGGAAATGTTTATCAAATGTTAGTGACCTAGAACTGCAGCCTTATCAGGAGATTACAAAAAGGCTTCCAGTAATGTATGACGGCTCATAGTGGCTTTTCATTATGAATCCTCAGATCAGCATACATTATCCCCCTCTGATTGAAGTGATACGATACAGATTGTCTGAAAGGGTATGGATTTATCTGCTTGTCCCACATTGTGGTGTATTTAACATGGATAATCAGGCAAACATTCGATTAAAAGCATTTTTATTTAACAGTTTTGTTTATCTGTGGCGTTATTTCTGCTCTGCAAACAAGGCTATCTGCATCCCAATGAGCATTTTGCTCTTAGAGAAAGCAAACCCAGTAGGGTGAAGGTGTCTATGAAATAGAATGGCAGGCAGGAGAGTCCTGGCGAGCATTAAAACCGGGTCATCACAGATTGATGCTGCTGTGATTTGAATTAGTTTCCAGTAGAGGACATGATGTGCTCCTGCCAGTGTCTGAAGCCCCATGATGGGATGTCGAGGCTTTATTTCACTCAATAGCTCACACTTACGACTACCTGCAAGACACCAAATCATAGCCTGCCATTTTTCCCACCCCCAGGCACGTACAACAGACCAAATAACAAATATTTGAAGAATGACTTCCCATTTCTGGATTTCAGACGGTTTATCAAGCTGTTCTTTGAATTCACAAGATCGATTATTTTTGCACTCTGTTTCAGAAGTTAAAAAAACCCCAAAAAACTAAAAAAATACATACTTTATATAGTTCTTTTTTTCTTCTCCTCATTTCTGCCCTAGCAGAAAAACGCTTTAACTGTCCTAAGCCTCAGCGGGAGACTTCAACCCCTCTTTTTCCGCCTGATTTTCTTTGCTCCTGCCTTAAAATCTATTGTAGCTCTGCTCCTCTGGGCACAGAGAAAATGTGGACTGCAATAGTGTCAGAGTTAGCGACTTAATTAGAGACCTTAAATCATCGGCGCCTCAAACTGCCTGAGGTTTCTGTCGAGGAGAGCTGTTGAGAGAGTGGGAGCGTGTTCCCTAAAACAAATTTGTGCAACCTGAAAGTCAGGAATTTAGAGCCATTATATTTTTCCACAGCTGTCTGATTGCCACACATCTGTAGTATACTATACATAAGTTCACAATAATAAATGAATAAATGTCCTGTTTCCTAACAGGCCCAAAACACAACAAAAATCACCTAAAACTCTTTGGCCTAATGGCTGTAATAGTGTCATCAAAAAATAAAATACACCCTTAATCTTTAGACGGAGCAAAATATTTAAATAAGTGTTAAATTCTTAAGAAAATGAATTTAGCAAGTAGAAAAAAACACCTAAACAGGTAAACGTAGATCTAAAGTGCCAGCCAAAGCACTATAATTATATCTCTATAGGTGCTCTATGTTTTATCCAATTACCAAAACATTATTTGCTTCATTTACAGAATCAGTATCCAGATCTAGTTTGCAGCTTCTTCTGCAGCATCTATGCTGTTGCCAGCTACTTTCCAAATTAGGTATGATTAGTTTGCAATATTTTAAAAGTTTTACGAAAACGCACCTGGGTTAGGCTTTTTCCACTAAATGTGAGTAAAATTAATGCACTCACTAAATACCAACTAAAACAAACAGTTTTGACTGTTATCAGCCTCTTTAGAGCAAAAACGCATGAATTAATGGCTTAATTTTCTTCTGACATCAAGAAGGAAATCCACCATGACAGAGAGGGCCAACACTAGGTCAGCTGGAAAGAAAACATCCCTCAGCTGCCAAACACATCCATTTCCATTCTAGACATATTAATCACAGATGCAAATTTGTTCCAAGTCTGAATAACTAAAAACATGTAAGATCTAATGGATAGAAAGCCAAGCAGAGGGAAAAGAAATGCGTTAGTGTTTGATTGCTTTAATCATAATTGGTTTTTGCTCCAGTTAATTGAAAAAGTAGTTATTTCCTATAAATTTCTGCTATGTATGTCAGTACTTGAATGTGGATAACATTGGTAGATGGAGCTCTAAAGCAATGTTAACACAAGAAAAAGAAAACATAATCCAGTAAAGGTGCATTCAGACTGTGCGTGGTTTCCACGTTGAGGGCGGTGGAATACATCCCTATGCAAACCATGCAGGGAAGGCCAGTGAAACAGCAAGCGGTGAATCCTACGCGGTGAGGGAGGTCCCTGCCCCAATCTCATGCTACTTGAGAGAACTAAGGTGTTGTCAAACAGCGGCACCGCCTGGAGAGAGCAGAGCGGTTATTGCTGAAGTTGAAAAAGCTGAACCTTTCTATGAAACCGCTTCGCTCAAACACATTCAGACAGCTTTCCCAGCAATTCTTCAAGTTGCAAAGGTTGGACAGACATCAAGAATAGGGTGTCAGTCAATTTTAATACTAAAGTCGTCCCTTTTATTTGCACCTCTTTGTGTTTTGTCTATCATATACTATCCTGTAAAATAAATGTATCTGTGTGTTTGTAAAGCCTCTTTCCCCTTGAAATTAGCAGATCTACACACTAACTCTGGCATTTGGCCCCCTTGCCATTGGTTAAAAAAGCTTGGTCTGACCAATCGCTGACAAGCTGTGTGCGATCAATGGTATCACGTAAATAAGCGGGTCAAACTGGGTCTGGTGTTCGATTGTAACCCAGGTCGCTTGCCGATCGTTTGACCTGGGTAGACGCGTCAGTGAGCTGTTCCCACTGCCACTAAAAGCCAATTTTACCCGGGTTTAAACAGGTTTTTCAGCCAATGGGAAAGGAGTGTACCAAGGCTAAACTAAAAAAGCTGATACCTTCGCATGACATAGACTTAGATTATAAAACTTGACGTAAACCCAAGTCCTTTAGATTTATTCGATTTATATTTACTGTTATGCAATTCTAATTTCTGCATTTCAGCTAAAAGTCCATAATATTTATAAAAATAATAATTTGAATACAAAGTGATGGAGGGGTTATGCTAGTTTGTGATTGTAATAATTAGCTCATCTCCTGTTTGATGATGGAGAAGCTAATTTCAGGGTGAAGCATAGATCCAATCTCATGACCAAAACCTTACAAATCTTGCTGCCTTGTATAGACACAAGACCACAGTAGCCCTTCTCAATGAGCCCAGTCAGAATGCAGTTTGGTGGGAAGGATTGGCAAAAAACGTATCTGTCTGCATGGTAATAGAAGAGCAGTGGGACATAGTGGCCAAATCAGATAGCTGTGGGTCTGGAGTGTGTCTTTGTGTGAAAGGTAACGTTTCAGGGAGGAAATGATGGTGAAAGACTTCTAATGAAGGTTTAGGGCTAAAAAAAACACAAAAAAGCAGACTGTAAGGTTATCTATGAAGACAAACTCCTTATTAACAATATCTAAAATTAGGAAGGGAAGTTAAAACTTCTTAGTGCTATTAATTTATAAGACTTTGAATGAAATATGTTATGAAAGAATAAGGAAGAATAAAGTTTATAGGAATATCTTTACTGGGCTGTTCAGTCAAAGCTTAAGTCAGGGACAGTTAAGTTTAGTTCTTTAGAGTTTCTACAGTAGATATGCTCTAATGAGCCATTAGTCTGAGGCAGATCAACTGGGACAAATCCAGTAGATCTGAGCAGCATTTCCTGCTCCGCCAGCAGAAATCAATGGGTTCAGATACCAATAAAGGAAGCAAGAAAGTCTTAGGGAAGAAGGTAAACGTCTGTTGAGTGTGGAAACATGGGGCCAGGTTTTTAACCCTTCATGAGGTAACCTTGATTTATTGCTCCTCTCTAAGGGCCCAACTAGAACCTGTTTTGGAGAATCCAGCAGATAAATCAACTAGACACAAAGTTGAGATTTTTAATCTCAAAGAAAACTTCCAAACCTTTTTTTTTAACCAAACTATTTATTTTGTGGTCCTTTAAACAATCCTACAGCTAGGATGTTTCCTCCCTTTACTCTGCAACACGGAACAGCTCATAAGATCAGATTAATCTCTGAAGATAAAGTAAAAGGCGCTTCCTTTTTCAAAACAGACATACGGAGAAAACAGTTTACTATCTGGATTTCTCATTACAGTATACAGATTATGGACTCTAAATCTTTTCTGACAAAAGACGCAAGAGAGCAAATGGGGGCATGAGAAAAAAAACATTTTCAACACATTTTTTTCTTTTTTAAATGAACCTCAAAACCTTGATGGACTTTAGTTATT
The DNA here is from genome assembly GCF_000732505.1 of Cyprinodon variegatus. Taxonomy (NCBI): domain Eukaryota; kingdom Metazoa; phylum Chordata; class Actinopteri; order Cyprinodontiformes; family Cyprinodontidae; genus Cyprinodon; species Cyprinodon variegatus. The sequence continues at coordinate 1,460,737 of NW_015150529.1, forward strand.
CAAGCAGTTTTTGTCAATCTGCTTTTTCTTCAGTGGTTTTATTTTGGAACCTGCCTACAGATTTCTACACAGCCTCGTTTCTTTTTTTGTTAAATCCTGACCTCCTACCTAATTTGAAACAAGTAAGGGTAATCAAGAGCAATAGTCTGTGGTACTAAGGGCAATATTTCATTATATATGTGCCTATGGTTTACATTGGAAGGCTTAAAAAAGCAAGTTGTAGGACCTTTATAGACAATGAAAAGTAGTCAAAATAAAACAAAAAAAATTCTACGTAAGGGGGAAGCAATAAGAACAGAGTTAGGAATATTTTCAGGGTCCAGCAGAGCCCATCTCTAACTACCCCAATCACAGAGGCTGATTCTGCCCTGAGGTTAAACCTGTAATCAGACAGGGAAGCAGCCGTCTACAGAGCACATATAAGGTGACAATCACAGGGAATGTTTGATTTCTACGGGATACAAAACCAAGCATTACGGTCAGTAAAAGAAACTGGTAATATACACTGATTATGGTTGTGAAAATTGCAAGGAGAAAGTGTGAGTTTAACCTCTCTGGGAACAGTAGCCAGGCCACTGCTGTTCACCTTGGCCTCTGCAGAAAGCTGTAGGACAGAGTGACGAAACGATAACTAAGAGCAGAATAAAATCAGGTCACGGGGAGAAAGAGAGCAAGGTCAAAATGGAGGTTGAGAAAAAGAGAAGCAATATACTTGTACAGGTGACCGGTGATGAAGAATAATATTTCACTTTGTAACTTCCTGAATGTTTCTGGTACAGTCTTGTTCCAATTAGTGTCAAGGTTGCATAGAAGGCATTTTACCTTCAAACCAACTATTTGGATTCTGTCTTCAACCTCTTAGTTTTAAACTCTTTAATGTCCTAAACTGAGTATTGATTTAAATCTCACAGACTGCAGTGAACAGGCTTAATATGAAGAAAATCAATCTGTGGGCCAGTCAGATATTTGTTTTACAGTAAACATTTTAAATCGACAAAACAACCCTTTGACCTTCTTGTTAAAAATAAATAGAATCAATATCAATGAATCCACAGGATGTTGCATTCTTTTTTTCTTTCATAAATCCAATCTTTTTTATTTCACAGTCCCAAAGTTCCCAGTTTCATTTGGTCAATTTTAAAAGTAAAACAACCGTTCTGACTCTATGGCAGACAGAACATCAGAGGCGCGGCTCTCAAATATGGAAGATGCGACTAACAGGGTGAAGGGAGCAGAAATAATTGGATGGGGAACAAATAAATGATAAAAAAATGGCATGATGGATGGATAAAAGGGTTGACAGAGAGGTGATGGGCAAAAATGAAGCAAAAGATGATAGATGGATGGTCAGACCAACAAAGATTAACATATGAGAGAATTGTGGTTGATGGACCGTAATTCAAAAGAGAATCAATTTTGGAAAGACACATTTTATATTCTCTTTATTCCTTATATGTACTAATCCAGACTAGGGGTGGGTATTGGCAAAGAAGTCATGATTCGATTCGAATCACGATCCACATGCCACGATGCGATTCTATCACGATGCATCACGATACTTGAAATATTGCAATGCATCGCAATGCATTGCGATATTAACGCTGAAAAGCTTAAAGCCTCTCTCAAGAAATGTTTAGAGTTTAAATTAAGGACATGAAGCATTTTAGTCTGAATACTGGGAAGGTTTTTGCTCAAGAACAAAACTTAAAGGAATTGTACACCCAAAACATGATTAGCCTTCATTTTCTACTCACCCCCATGCTGAACAACACTCTGGAGTACTTTTTTGATATCTCA
>NW_015150529.1:1463410-1466170 GCF_000732505.1 Cyprinodon variegatus
TCACGATTCACATGCCGCGATGGGATTCTATCACGATGCATCATGATACTTGAAATATTGCGATGCATTGCGATATTTTCACTGAGAAAAAGATACAGCCCTTACCAGTGGCTGACTGGCTGGGTATGATCTGCATAGTGTCTTCAATTGATACATAAATGAAAACAACTGAATTCTTACATAGCTGTATTTATTGAAACGACTTTAGGAGGTGTTGCCATGAAAACAAATACTATTATTACTGGCGTGGACACACTCACAAAAAGATCTTAGGATTCATAAAACTTAAAATAACAAAATAAGGATAATCAGTGCCGTTTACATGGCCTCAGTGGTCCTTTAAACCAATGAAATGAAAACATTCAAATGTATATTTCCCCTTTTGCAAATTATGTGCGTCATATCAATTTCATTTTTACCTTCTTTGTTTTTAAAGCATCCAAGCATCTGACTTGAAATGTGATGGAGCCGCGGGGCGAATTTTCTCAGTGTCCTCCATGTTTTGTTTACGAATGGCTCTTCTCAGTATCCCGCGGCCAGAAATGCTTGTGACACAAAGCAGCGGGCGTCAACACATCCGCAGCGACATCTGCTGGACTGGAAGTTGTATTCCACTTGGTTTGGCTGATGTGTGCCAACCATTCATGTATTTTATTTGTTAATTTTTTTAAATTAAGAATCGATACTTGGCATCAAGAATCGATCCAGTAGATCACCAAAATTTGAATCGCGATGCATTGTCATGACGATTTTGCACACCCCTAATCCAGACCCAATAAACGGTTTAATTCCAGATCTTTTTTAACTACAAAGGAACCCTACACAGAGATCCATCAGTTCCTGTTAAGTTGTACATAGTACATATTGATTAGATTAAGTATTCACTTGATATATAGATCCAAATCAATAAGTAATAAAATAAATATTTATTTATTTCATAATTAATGAGGTTGGAGAGTTAAAACAAGCTGATTGTGGTCCACAGAACATGTGCATGCCTGTGTCTGAGAACATCTAGTGAAAGGCTTATCAAACGCTGCTTCCCTGCCAGTCATAAAATATCTGTTTGTTACTGTGACTGCTGCCTGGGATTACATGTGTGTGTTTCAGGAGATCATGGCTCAGTCATGCAGGTAAAGTCATCATCTACAGCAATCTGGTCCAACCTCAGGGGATCACAGATGTGTGCTGAAACTCCTAAAAATGAATACAAACACACACACACCTCCCTACGGTGATTTCTCTCTTCAGGAAGGAAGAACATGTGGGAGTGTGGTGGTGGTGTGGGGGTATGAGGGGTGGGGCTGCGTCCATTCACCCAGACAGACACAATGAAAATTAATTTGTCACAGCACATTTATTGTCATGACAACCTGCCTTTTAATTAAAAGCTGACAAACAGTGCTGTGTCTTTGTGGTGTGTCTAGAGGTAAAAGGAGAAAACTTGAGGAATAAAACAACATTTTATGTCATCATATGCAGCTTCAACATGAAGAATGACTGAAGTTATTCGTGACGGCAATATTATGAATGTAATTTATAGAAAATAAAGTCATTAGTTAGATTTTAATTTGTTCCCATGCAAAAATTATGCATTATAGATTTTATATAAAGATAAATACAGGTCCTTAAACTTAAATTTAGCAGAAGTTTTACTTTAGGTGCTGCATCCAAAGGCTCAAATGGTGGAAATATTAAAGGTCTACATGGTTCTGTTAAAATGCAGACTATAACAAATGTTTTGCACCTATGATGCAGCAAATGTCCCCTCAACCTGAACTTAAAATATAAAACAACATTTAAAAAGTCAGAACTGGGCTGCATGCAGGCGCACAAACTTTAACATTGTTAAAGCAGCTCTTAATTCAAGATCTGAGGTCTCACAGCAATACCTGGCCATATTTACACACTGCTTTACCAAAGTTCCCTCAATAATCAGCTTAGCTTGCATCCACAGGCCTCTAGGTGATTTTACAGACCCTCAAATTCAGTTTTAGACTCTGGCTAGGCCGCTTCAAAGCTCCACTGTCTTCAGGGGAAGCCATTATTTGGTCCAATGCCTGCTCGCACTCGCAGTGAGGCTTTCTCACAGACAGACCTAGACATTTAGAGTCAAAGCTAATTACTGACCAGCATTCACTCTGAATAAAGGTGACCCTGAGCATAATACTACCATCACCATGTTTCTGTGTGGCTATGATATTCCTTCAGTTACCTTAAGTTTTGTTCTTGAGCAAAAAACTTTCTAGTATTCAGACTAAAATGCTTCATGTCCTTAATTTAAACTCTAAACATTTGCTGAGAGAGAGAGAGGCTTTAATTACAAGGATAATTAAAGTTTCAAAATCTTACAAGTTTGAACAAACATGAAAAGAATGAGCATTTTGAAGAATGGTATTAAAGTATGGAACAAGCTTAGAGTTGAATTAAAGCAATGCAGTGTTTAGAAAAAGATTCAAACTGCTTTTCTTAAAAAAAAAAAAAAAAACAGGGTACTCTAGGTTGCTACAGGTTGCTAAGCATGTGAGAATGTACATGTATGTTTCTATGTTTATAAATGTATATGCTGACTTAAAGCTAGTGTGTAATAATTACAGGGATATACAGTCAGAAATGTAATATATTATACATAACTATGTTATTTATCATTATCTACGAGCTTAGCCTCTTAACCTTAATATTTGCGTTGCCTTAGAATTCGTTATTTATAATTACATAGGAGCGGGTCTCGCAGCCATGGAGGCAGACATCTTTGCGCTA
>NW_015150529.1:1466714-1470262 GCF_000732505.1 Cyprinodon variegatus
ATCTATGTAAACAAACCTCATCACTTGAGAAGGTAGGTGATGCGGATGTCGTGGAAGACATTTTGTCCCGTAACGCTCGCCGTACTGTTGGGGGGGAGAAGCGGTGGCGGGGAGATGTTCATGTTGCTGCGGTCTGCAGTCTGACCGCTAGATGTTCAGAGTAGTATGGACTCATAAGTAGAGCAGGAATTGTGAAGACAATATGAAGAAAAAGCACTACTATTGATAAATTAATTTACTGCTTCATATCCCTTTTCAGACATAAGCAGTAAATTATACACATAATGTTATAAATACTATGAATTGAACATGATATTTGAAAAAAATGTACTCATTAATTTATTTATAAAGTTTTGGTAGATTTTAACTCAAACTCAAAAACCTTGCAAAAAATGTTCTTAACCTTGCAACCGTTTACCTTAGTCTAGACCTAAGAAAAGCAGGGGGGAGGAGACCAAATCAAGTGAACCATTTTGGACCGTTTCACTTTTTTCCACCCCTCCATTCATACATTAGTAACCACCTTTAGTTGCTCCTTCATGTGGTTCTTACTATATCTAGCTGCACTGAAACACAACTTTAGAGGTCTGTTGGTCATTAGTTAGATAGGGGGTGGTTTCACTAGTTATTTCTAATAATTTATAGTGCAATAACTGATATATTGATGCATTAAATCAGTTTAAACTCACTTATCACTTCTAACCACCGTTATAGCAAACAAGCAACAATTAGCATTAGCTTGAGCATAACCTCACATTTGCTGTAGCATCTATCCTTCAGTTAGATCCCACCCTGCTCCTCTCCGTCTCTCCGGTTAATAACCAGGGTGCTTCATCCAGCTGTCCACGGCCCTCCTTAAAACCTACTTTGACTCCTCACAACAGCCATAAATGGAGCAGCAGTCTAGGTGTTGTTGTTCTGGTGACTCTATAAATCACACGACTTGCAACTGCCTTGCTATTGAAGATCCAGCCCCCATTGAGACACATGGAAAATGAATCAAACCGAATTGAACTGCCCTGTCCTGACCTGAATAAATTATGTACTAATGGAAAAGAGGCATTAGTGTTGCTGTCATGCCCGTAGTAGCTTCACTGAACAGGGTCCTGCTTGGATTTTTATCAAATCTGATGAGACTTCCAGTTTAAAGAATGTCGCTGTTTCCTAGTTTGGTCATAAAAGCTTCTATTCTGTCATAAAATGTCAAAACATTCAGAAAGCCGTGTCTATATTTCGTTTTGGAATAATTGGAGAGCCTTTAATACCAAGAAAAACTGCAAATGCTGCGACCGATTTCATTTTTTTGAAGGAACAGTTTAAAGCAATTAAATACCACTTTAACCAGATTATTGTAACTTATATTTTTCCTATCCAGTACGTTTTGTTTTTTGGTTAATTAATCAAGGATAAATGTTTTAGTAAAGATGAAAAAAAAGGAATTGATAAGGCATCATTTATCATGTCACACAAACCCGTTTGTTAACCTCTCCACACACTTTGAACAAATACATGCAAGAAGAAAAGTTCACGGACATTGAGGGAAGACTTTTGACATTTAATCTATTATATAAAGTAATATAAGCCTAGTGATATCACACAGATGTAAACTGAAACATCCAAATGATGGAGGACCTCTAAGAAAACCATCCTCCACGCCTCCATCTTCATTTCTAGTGTCTGTGCTGAAACCTGGGAAAGCTCCCAGTCAGCGTTTCATGGCGTATTAATAAAAACTCCCTCAGGTTTAGAGCCTTCTGAGGGCGCTGGGAGAAAATAACATGTGTGTCATGTAAAACTAAAGCATCTGAGAGAGTGAGAGCGATGAGGAGAGCTTGTGTTCAGCGGGCGTGCAGCGAGCCACAGACCACAGAGCTCTCGAAAGCATCAAACCATCAAAACAAAGCCGCTGTCTGGAGTACCACCGGAGTGGACCGCTGTGAGTGTGTCTGTGTGTGAGTGCTTTACCTCTTGAGGTTGAGCAGAGCCCAGGGGATGCCTGTGGGCGTTTTGAAGGCTGGCAGCAGCTTTTCACCCAACTCTATCGCCTTCTTACGGAACACCTGAGAAAAAAGGAAAGCGTTTTAATATCAAACGGTCTTCGCCAAGAGACACATCGGTATTTTCTCTAGGAACCTTTTAAGAAAACAGCAACAACAACCTGAGAATATACGTGATAATAAATAGATAGAAACCCATTTCAGAGGGTCCACACATTGCTAAGAGAGAATAATATGGAGAATTAAGTTGTTAAGATTGTGTTATGTATTCCTGTTAATCAGTGTGCCCATAAGCTGTCATTCATAATCCATTTGTTCGACTGATGCACAAATATGTCATGGCACAGAGGAGCATTTCTCTTCTAAATTATTTCATCAAAAAGACAAAAACCATCTCAGCAGGGCAGGATGTGTCCAAATCATCACACATCAGAAATGACAGATAAAGCAGGATGACAAGGTCATACAGGAGCCCGGGTTTAGGATCCAGGTTTGCTAACATGAACAGTCAGGTGAGTAGAAGAAATAAAAGCAAAATCTCTATGGCTTACTTATTTGGGGCACACCAAGGTTGCAATATTAAGGAAATTTTGGGGGTCATGAGTCGATTCTGCCAGCATGTTCTGCTCTAAGCTACACTTTTAAATTGGCAGGAGGAAACCTTGCTTTTAAATGATGAGGATAAATGTTGCTTTATTGGTTATTTGGTTTGTTCTTTATCCCTTTAGTGAATAACAAAAACCAGGCAAATATGTCAGACATCGCCTTGACGTCAGCATGTGCAGTTTTAAAGGTGATAAAATGAAGTCTTTATGTAAAATAACCTTCAGATCTGATTCAAAGCTGACTGCAGGAACGCCACACTGCTTTAAATAACCTCATGAATATTCAAATGAAAATGAGCCTAAATACACCTGGCTCTGCACAAAACTGGGTGGTGATGTCCTACTAAGATGAGTGTGTGTAGTACGATCGGCAGGCAGGGTTTACCTCCACAAGGTATAGAGCCAATTAAGTTCAGAAAGAAACATTAAACAGCCACAATGATCTGATGTTAAAGCAGTTCTGAAGATTTTGTCTCCCCCAACGGACAAAAGCTTTATTCTTTTCCCCGAAGACAGACAACGTTCCAACGAGGACCAGCATGATAAAGACTAGGGCTGCAACTAAGGATTATTTTGCAAATAGATAAATCTGAGGATTATGTTTCGATTAATCAATTAATAATCGGATAGAAAAAGGTTCCTTAAAGAAGACTTTTTTACATATTAAACCAGATGAAACTAAAACGTTTCCACTTCAGGAGTTCTAGATAGAGCATATTGACAGATGGAAATGTTATTTATCCTAAATGCAAAAAGTTTACATAGTTTTTTTTACAATTTTGGTACAACTGCTGCTCAAGGTGGGTCTGTCAGCTAAAGACATTCAGCTAAAGACCATTAAAGGATTACTAAATAAGTTAACAATTATTCCAATAATTGATTCATTGCGATTATTCCGATTAATTGTTTCAGCCCTAGTAAAGACTAGAGTAGGGATGCACGATAT
>NW_015150529.1:1470705-1476533 GCF_000732505.1 Cyprinodon variegatus
TGATATATTGACGCGGTATCCATCTATTTTACTAAAAAAATCTCACAAGAATTTGCAAAATATCACGAGAGTTTGTAACAGAACGATGAAATTTCCCGAGATTTTGAAAGTAAAATAGATCGATACCGCGTTTTTGAAAATCTATTTGATATCAGCATATGAAAATATAATTGAGTATATTATTTATCAAAGTGTCAGAAATGGATAACACAACTGCTATTTTCAATGACTACTTATTTTTGTCCAGCTTTAACATCGGTATCGATATCGGTTATCGGCCACATGAGTTTTAAAATATCGGCATATTGGATATCGGCCAAAATCCCAATATCGTGCATCCCTAGACCAGAGCGTGGTAAAATCCTGATCTATCGGTCGCCTGCAGTTGGATTGAACTACATTTCTGTTTCCAGTGTCTGTGTGAAAGATAAATAACTAAGAGGTAATGAAACTATCTTTGTTGAAATAATCTCAAAATGACGATATTGAAAATAAGAAACCTTAAAATGAAGGTTATTTTGTGAAGATTTATTCAGTGGGAATAAAGAAAAGCCAACGATAATAAACACCATTAATTAAATAATCAGTCACCAAATTATTGGGACTCTTAGCTACAGTATTTGCAATTAAAGCATCTTTTTAAATCCATGCCTTATTTTTTTATGTTAATCAGCGTGCCCATAACCATTCATTCACAATCCTTTTGTTTCACGGATGTACAAATATGTCATGGCACAGAGGAGCATTTCTCTTCAAAATAATTTCATCAAAAAGAGAAAAACCATGACAGCAGGACATAACGTGTCCCACTCATCACACGTCAGAAATGACAGATAAAGCAGGATGACAAGGTCATACAGTCACCCGATTTGAGGATCCAGGTTTGCTAACATGAACAATCAGATGAGCGGAAACAATAAAAGCTAAATCTCTGTGGTTGCTTTTATTTGGGGCACACCAAGTCTTCATAACAACAAACATAAAACTGTGGAGTTTGTTTATTGAAAATAATTGCTTGCCTTTCTAAATCAGAGATTTCCAGGTACGTCTGGTGCGAGAAAAAGCATTAGGATATAAAAACACAAACATGCATAGCATGGTAGAGGAGCTGTAATGCCATAGGCCGGCCTTGGTAACCTGATTAAACTGCATGGAATCAAAAACTCCTTTTAAATTCGTAGGGAAACGGCTCTTCCAACAGTTGCATGTCTGTATTCTCTTGAGTGGTGCACCACTTTACACAAGTGAATATAGTGAATCTGATTGGTCGTTTATCAAAAGGGTGGGATTGTTGCGGCGCAAGGTTTGCAATTAAGTTTGATTGTGGTTGGTGTCTCGGAAGCATCTTGCTAACCAGTTAGCAACTTGGCGCTACAAGGTTTGTGGAAGCTCATTGGTAGAATTCCCTTATGACAGAAAGAAGGCCACGATTCACACCACTTTATCATCCGGAGGGGGGAAACCTTTAATTACAAAACCGAATTCATATAGCTGTCTGAAACACTTCATACATTCAGCACTGCATCGTCACAATTCAGTTATTCCCCCACCTTCAGTCCATTCTAGGCGGCATTTATAGTTTCAACATTGCACTGTGTGGATGCACGTGCACGACTGGACGCTCTTCCTGGAAATCTCTTAGCTTATGACCTGATTTACTGCGAGTCAGCCAGTAAGAACCCTGTTTTTGCCAAGATTCGTACGTGACTTTCAGTATGTAGACACCCTGTCTACATGCTGCATTCTCTGTGTTGCTAAGTTAGCATACGGTCAGAAAAAGGTCTACATAACGCAGTACAACTGCTTCCATATTTGGTAAGCCAGACAGATGTTTACATTCTACATGTTCCCAATGGGAAATTCCATTGGGACCAAGTAGCACTAAATTGGTGACTTAGAAACGACACTGTCAAGGAACGCTATGGACAGCAGAAACGTGCAAGAGGAGGAGAGTTTTGTGTCGGAGGTCGCGGATGAGTCTCCTCCGTCAACCATTTTTTATTTAGAGGAGGAAAGCGGGCACGAAGATGTTGTGGAAGAGGACGCCAGGGCAGCAGAAGCTTGGTTTGGTGAAGGCTTACAGCCGTACATGTTTGAGCCCTTGCCTCGCAACGCTGCCAGTTCTGTTAGCTCTACGCCTGCTGAAGACACAGACGTCCATCCCCGTGAACACTGGGACGGAACTCATTCGGAAAGGAAATGATCCTCATTCCTTATTTCAACCATTGCGTATATTAGCTGCGACATATGAATCAAGATGCTATGAACGAAACAATTTGATTGACAGATGACCGTTGATATATGATTGGCTGAATTTAGGTGCACAAGCTGACGTATAACTAACTGGCCTGCAAAAGATAACAAAAAACCCTGAATGGTTTTAAGACAGGATTTTTTTTAATTTTTTTATTTTAATATGCATTTTCTAACTTTTGGGACAATATCTTCGGGTAAAGAGTACACATGTTTAAGCCAGAATGATTTGACATTTAAATATGACTTCCCTACGACTTTAAACACAGGGATAATTAACACAAATAGCAAATCTAATCTGTTTCTCTGCTAACAGAAGGTAATTCCTGTGTTTTAATGGGGTATTGGTTTCAAAACATGAAGTGAAAGCAGTGACAAAAAGCACTAGGACATCTCAGTTTTCCTTTCTACATCTTATCCAAACCCTAAATCTGTTATCTATAATAAATGTGGAACTGCTGATTAACATCAAATATATATCAATGATTTTTCTCTCCTCTGACTGCATTCACTCACATTAAAGGTTTGATTATTTAGCGTCATAAAAGATTCATTCAAACCTTTTCACACATCCTTTTCCAGGGGCACCGGTACATGTTGAGGGATCTGTTCTGTCAGCTGCAATCAAACCCGATTTCTCTCAGGGAGAGAGACTAGGAAGCAGTGTTAGGTGAGAGGTCTTGGTGTCTCTTTCTTAGTTTGACGTTTTCTATCTAGCTCCTGGCAAAGAACCAGGAGAACTGACAGGATATAGTGAGCTTTGCTATAACATCTAATAGACTGTTGGACACAGCTGCTGGGAACTCAGCAGCTTTATTTCTGCTCTAGCTGACCGTCGCTATGACTTCTAATGATGCTTTTCTATTAACTCCTTGTGCCAGTTTTTCATTTGCCTTTTGATGATTTAAATAATTTTACTTGGAAGTAAAATAAAGTAAAATAAACCTCAGTTGGTACTCCATCCTACAAAGGACAAACTATTGGATGCCAGCTTTGAGGTCTATTTTCAGATTTCAAGTAGAAAAAAAACAAACAAAAAGCCGTGTGACCTGTGTTTCTCTGTTCTCCATCTTTCACACCAAAACACTCAGTGGAGTGAAGTAGTAAAGACTAAACTGGCAGCTATCCCCCCCAGGGATGAACCACTCAGCAGAGTTTGAAAGGCTGGGGCAGACGGGAGGACATGTTGTTTGGAAAAATAAAAGCTCAAGAGGAGCTGCACGTCAAAACAGTGAGGCAACTTTAAAGGATTCTCTGAAATCCACATGGGAGGGAATGGATACTGTACACTGAAGAAAAAAAACAAGAAGCAGAAATTAAGCATTTTTTCTGATACCTGTTGGAAAAAATCTATACGCAGAATCAACAGACGAAGGCTGTAAACGTTTTAATAATCAAAATTTACATTTTTGGTTCTAAACTTAGATCATAAATTCTGCGAACAAATCATAAATATGGCTCTGAACAGAATTGATTGGTGGTTTGTAAATAAAACAATCCTGCCACTAAAAGCAGACCGTAGGAGAGACTTTAAAGCACCAAATGGTGGTTGATGGTTGAAGCCGGTTAATGGAAATTAAGAACAAGATTTAGCTGAGATTTATAGCTGTTAACTAACAAAATTACTTAAAAGAAAGCAGTCAAACACACTCTTGCAATAATCATATTTAATATTTTTATTGAAATAACTAGAATCCAGGTTCATAACAGAGTTTTTGTCTTTCTGTAGGTTCTTTTGGTTATTTTGGACATATTTTGTCTTTATTATGGAAAGGCTTAAATCATGTTATTCAATGAAATATTGGTCATTAAGATAATTTACAAACTTTGCTCTCTGCTTTACACTGCCTTAAACTGGACTGTTGGTTATACTACATTTTATTTTCAGTCCAGTCAAGGATTCATGCTTTTAAAAGGCCTCCTGGCTTTGCTGTTTGAATTGAATCACCATTAAACAACGTTACTTAAATCTGTAAAGATTTTAAAATTAGTTTATGATGAAATAACTTTTTAAAATCCTGTTGAATCTAAAGCTTGTATGGTGAAAAATCAAACACAAACGTGAGCTCTGCTACAGTATTTCATCTCTAAAAAACATTCATCACATCATTCAATGGCTTTCAGTTAACTGCATCTTATTCAGGTTTTATTTCAAAGAAAATGCACCATAATTAGAAATTTTAAATGAAGAAGCGTCCATTGAATATTAAAAAAATCAGCTGCAGTTCATTTTTGTTTTTAGTATATGCTCTTATAATAATTAACTGTAGCTGCAGCTCAGTGAAAACCTTTAATGAAACAACTCTGCAGCAGGTAAACAGCCCACTACAACCCACAATAACACCAGAAAAAATAAATATATTAAAATAGAAAATAGAAGCTGACAACTTTGGGCTGAGACCAGTCCAGATTTAAAAAAAAGCATCACTGTCTGCTATGGAACTGACCTTAATCTGCTAATATCTGTTATACCTGCAAGCAAGAAAGCTGCAATCAAGCAAACAGAAAAGTAGCCAAGAGTTTGCAGAATAAATAAAAATAGCAGTAAAAAAAGGCGGTCTTTTTTTCTAAAGAAATTGCATTAAGCATGCCTGCTAGACTTTAAGAATATTCAGAGTGCGTCTTCTTGCGTCTGTTTACCAGAAAAAGCCCACCGGCTCTCATTACGTACATTTGCAAACATGTCATCACATTCACCAAGTTCCACAAACCACATTGAGTTTGAGCCCAAAGGATGATAAAATTAGATCAACAAAAGCCAAAGAATAAATGAAAATATCAAACATGGAGCCTAAATCCAATTTTCCTCCTGTATTCCTGGAATTTCAAGATACAGTATGTTAAAGCAGGGATCCAGCATGCCATTGCTGACACCAGATTATGTGTAAATATATCTGTGTTTTATGTCACACAAACGGGAGCAGCGCAGTGTCGTAACAAGGCATCAGATGCCAGAGATTAATGTCTTTAATAATGCTTGAAGCACACAGAGGGAAAGAGAAATCCCAGAGACGCGCAGACGAATGAATTACACACAGCCTGAGTCCGAGGCCATCAAGCAAGCTGACAACAAGCTTTAATAAGCAAGTGAATCATATAGAACCTGAGGAACGCACTCAAAAGCCTGAGGCTGATGCCGTTAGAAAAAGGCTAATGTTAATAATCACATTTCACACCTCAGTGCCTGTGACAAAATATCCATCAAGATGATTTACTGCTGCACTACAGTGTGTTTGTTTCTCCGAGTTAATCCTGGTTAATAGATAAATTAGTTAACAGTATGTGACAATTCAGAAAGTCGCCGCAAGAGATCAGCTGGCTGCTTCAGATGCAAAGTAACTGTTTTTGAGCTAGAGAAAAGAAACAGGACAGCGTGCAGAAAACCAAACTAAAACAAACAATGTCGGTTTTTAAAATGAGAACTGAGAATGAGCTCAATTAGAAGCAAGTTGATTCATTATTACTGGGTTGCTCCTTTTAACATTTATATATATTTAGTTAAAGGCATACTATGCAACACTTTTCAGTTAATTAATGTGTTCCATAACGTTTTGGATGATTAAATTAGTCATTTC
>NW_015150529.1:1477109-1480411 GCF_000732505.1 Cyprinodon variegatus
GGTTGCATAGTATACCTTCAAAATAGACAAACTAAACTGTAAAATGGATGTCACAACAGTAATAATTATCCCTGGAATTGGTTTAAATAAAACCAAATAATGAAAGTAACCAGTAACCAGTAAGGCACATTAAAAGACCAATCCCACATGTCTTTCTGTAGTTTTGAATGTGAATGAAGAAAACGATATCCAGCATTGCCTTACTTTGCATTTGATACTGCAGCATACATAGTTAGATTGTTTGAGACGTGTTGGAAAAAAACTCTGCTGAATGAATTTTGACCCAGACTAAGATTTTGCTACAGAGTAAACATCATTTGGACTTAATTACTGAATAATTGGTGCTGTAACCACACAAGTTAATGTCAACCTACTAAATAAAACGGCTCACTTATATAAGTGCTCTGGGGGGACTCAAACGGGACTGAATTTTGTTTAACACAGTTAGTTGACTCCCTTTCCCTTGCAGCCAAATCCTGGAAATTCTGCACCCTTGATCCAAACCTTCCTGCACTATTCAGATCAGCAACTCACCAGAAACGACAAATATATTTGAAGGGAATCACAGAAAATAATGTAGCAAAAAAATCTTCTAAACTTCGAGTGTGATGTCAGATTGTGGATCAAAAATATTGTAGAGGCAAACTATAAACCGGTGCTGCAAAATATCAAGAATTGCAGCATGAGCATTTGCAATGTTTCGATCGCAATAGATCGCTTGGCCTTGATGACTGCTCCATTTGTGCTTGAGATAGTCAGGCCACAGCACATTGTGGGGTCTAGGGCTGAAACAATTAATCACATTAATTGTGATTAATCGATTATTGAAATAATCGTCAACTAATTTAGTAATTGATTAATCGTTAAATGGAGTATAGAGACTCTAAAACATGCTTTTAACTGACAGAGCAACACACTTACAGGGCTCAATGTTAACCATTGCCCGATCTCCCGGGGCAAGTAGTTTTTATTATCGGAAGAGTACAAATTTCATTGCATTTGCCCGCCGGGCAAGTGCAATGATCACCTAGAAAAAATATTTATCACTCAGAATTACTTTAAAATCACCAACAGTCCCTGAAAACGACTCACAAGTGTAGCCAGCACCATTTTTGTTGTTTTGTACACATTCTCGCGTGATTTGAAAAAGCCGCGTGATTTTCCGCTGAATTACAAAAAAACTTTTAAAAAACAAACATGTTTCATTGATATATATATATAAAAATTTATATTAGGAACTATATTTATCAAACATTATACTAGGCAAGTAAAAATTGTTTCTGGGCAAATGAAATGTGAAAGCCACTTGCCCTAAAGGCAAGTGGTAAAAAATCCTTAACGTCAACCCATGACTTACCTCAGTACTTATATCAAAGTTGTAAAAAAAAAAATATATATATAAATATTTTGTATTTAAGATTAAAAAAACACATTTTCATCTGTCAATACGCACTATCCAGAACTCGTTAAATGGAAAGGTTTTGTTTTCACCTGGTTTAGTTTTGTAAAAGATCATCTTTAAGGAACCTTCGGATATCCGATTAATATTCAATTAATCGAAAAAATAATCAACAGATTAATCCATTTGCTAAATAATTGTTAGTTGCAGCCCTAGTGGGAACATTTACACAGAGTTGGCGAATCTGTTTAGACTGCAGTGGATATTGTCCTTGTAATAGTCAGCAGTAGTATAGCAATTAGATGGTTTCCAGTGCTCCACTTCTAAAATATCTTTATATATAACTGTTGCTCTCGCCTTAATTACTCAATCAGCTGCTTACCTTTATTAAACTTGGAGAACAGAAGAAAACTAAAAAAATTAAGATCAACATTTCAGATTTTTAGATGTGACTTCAAAATGTAAAACCAGCAGCTCAGTCAATGGATAATATATGAGCAGACATTCACTTTGTTTTATTTTAAAGAAGGAAGCTGCAGTCGTGACCTTCAACTTGACATTGTTTTCCTCACAGTATTTGTTTTTTTATCTGAGAGAATTAAATATAAGAGTGAGTCTAGCAGCAATAAATAAATAAACCCTCTTAGATGAGGGTTGGAGTTGCGTATAGTGAGAAGGTAAAGATGTGAGGAGACAGCAGTGGAAGGTCCACAGAAACCTGTAGGGTGTGTGTGTTCATCTAGCTCTGTTGCTGGTGCATGATGATGTGTTGCAGTCCATTGAGAGTCGTGTGGACAGCTTTCTAACTAAGATGAATCACTCCGCGTGGCCTCTGTATGACCAGCAGGCCTAGTGGGACATGTGCCCCAGATTACAGCTGCGTCTTTGGGATGAAGAGAGACCCACACACTGACATCCACCTACCTTACCCCCCTCTGAGGCCACTGACATGCTGGCCCCGTCCCCCTGTTTCCTCTCCTCTAACCTTCGTCAGCTCCTTCCTCATCTTTCCTCCCCACGTCTCCAGGGTTCCCATATTAGTTAGGATTTATTGTAGAACCTCTTTATTTCTCATTCTGTCTTTGTTCCTCTGTTTCTACTTCTATTTGCTCATTTCTAAAACCCAGGCCTCCTACTTTTTTCCATGTCTCCTATCTGATGAGCAATCTTCAAAATCCTAGACAGAAAATTGAAAGTCTTATCTACCGTATATATTATAATCATGATTTTCCTTGTTATCTGGTAATGTAGTAATCTGGAAATATTTCTCATAACATTAGCTGCTCTTTGAATCGATCACTTGTTTTCATTTTAGAGAAAACTGTTTTTGTTTCTGGAGTCATTCGGTGTTGAACATTGAATTATTTAGTTGTAAAATGTTAGAATGACAAAAGACTAAGCAGTTTAACTAGGAAACCATTTTAAATTGTGACTAACGCTATATGCTCCATTATCTTTGGTGGCACAGAGCTAAAATAAAATGAGGCTACAGTCATGTACTGTGACTTTATAATACCTTATGACCATATTTTTTTTACTGAAGGTTCCCCTAGCTCAGTGATTCATTTAAAATGTCTCCTCAGTCAGATTCATCATTTGAGCTATTATACTAATCATTTATTTTTGCATTTCCTCTCCAAACAAAGTACCCCTAGCTCATTTCTTTTAATTAGAGTTTTGTCTCTATCATAAACTATTCATATGTGGTTTCTTTCGCTGCCATTTTTCTATTTAAATAGAACAAAATTATAATTTTTTGTCCCTAAATACTGCCAAACATTTACTGTGCTTATTTTTTCCTCTTAAAAGGCCAAATAAACCAATCAGATCAAGGAAGCATATGACGTACTAACAGAGCGACGACGAAGAGGAGCCAATTGATAGATTAAACTCTTGCCGAAAC
>NW_015150529.1:1481785-1491630 GCF_000732505.1 Cyprinodon variegatus
AAAACAGTTGTTCATTGTGGGTGTATTAATGGGGCTTAAATTTGTTAAACTGAGGCCATGCGGTTCTGAATGAATAACAGGCTAGAGACTGAGGGGGTGTGCCAGAGGGTGTCGGCTGAAGGAGGCTGCAGCCCTGACAGCTGTATTGGAGAGGCTCAGCCATCCCAACACACAGCACTCTGAGGAGGTGACAGCTCTCAGTAGTTAAGAAGCCTGCTGTTGTGTGAATGGTTGCTCTTGTCCTCCACTCCACACTGCTCTCTGTCAAAGCCTCTCCATCGGCTCTTTCTGGGTTTAAAACATTGCTCAGGATGCCCAAAAAACCCCACTAGAAAGTGGAGTGGGGGGAATTAACTAGACTTATGAAGGGATCTGAAATCGATGAAGGAGCAGGAAAGGGAAGGTAATGAGGAAAATCGAAAAATGTTAGCATTCATATACAAATAATAGAATAAAAGCACAGAGGGAAGATAAAAGCACTGGATAAAGGAACTTCTGTTCCTTCAGCACAAGGCATTAAACAGAGGAGAGGTTGTATTCAATTCACCAAGGAAGGTAAAGCTAATATCTCTGATGTACAACATTTCTCCGCAGGAGGCCTCATATTTAAGCAACCGATGGGTTTATGTTGGAGTCACTGGCTCCCGTGTTTTTTAAATGACCTTAGAGTGCCGGTAAAAGCGAGAAAACATTTCACTGGGAAGTGCTGCTCTACAACATCAATCTGCACTGGCAGCACATTTACATGACAGATTGTGATAAAAAAGGAGGACCTTACCTTTTACCATTTAAAAAAAAGGAAACGATTTTAAGCTCTAGGATTTTATTTTAACAACAATTTTTTTTTAAATATTGTTTAAAATTCCTGTCACTTCTGACACTTTTTACTTTTTTAATTGTAAAACTGTGGGCTGCAAAAAAGGATGTACATGGACAGACTATTAGACTGATAGATTAATAAATGGATGAATGAAGAGGCGGATCAGTAGGTGGGTGAATGCAGAAGCCTACGCAGGAGTATTCTTCTAATTCAGCTCCTGTTGAGCTTCTGACCATTAGCGTCCACTCCATTATAAGGCTCCTCTCCTGTGGAAACACCTAATAGTTTTAGTCTACTTTTAAAGGCAGGTTTAAAGCTTTCCTTTTTGATAAAGCTTACAGTTAGAGTGGCTCAGATTATCCGGAGGTATATCTATAGTTATGCTGCTATAGGCTTAGACTGCTGGAGGACATAGGGACCCCTTTTTAATCTCTCTGCTTCATTCTATCTCTATTCTCCCACTCTGCAGAGTTTGTTAGTTCAATCTCTAACGTTCTGCTCTCTCTGCTTTTTCTTGTGGTGGCTTCATCTGGTCTGTTCCTGTTTAGCTGTGGCCTCATCCTGGAGAGAAATATCAGCTGTGCTGCTGCCATGAACACCTTTGTTTATAGATGTTCGAGATCTGCCTGTTTGTCGGTGTAGTCCTATTTCTCTGACTGTGACTAACTGGATGTTCTCTCTTCATCCTCTGACATGGGAGCTGGCTCGGAACTCGTCTGCCTGGCTGTGTGTTTCGTGGACTGGGCTGCCTTTTGTATTTCTGCTTCTGTCTCCTTGAACCTCAGTCGGCCTCAGCAGATGGCCGCTCACACTGAGCCTGGTTCTGCTGGTTTTCTTCCTGTTCAAAGGGAGTTTTTCCTCTCCATTGTCGCTACAGGCATGCTTAGTGTGAGGGATTGCATTTGTGTCAATGACTCGATGCAATCAACTGGTTTTCCTTAGATAGAAAACTTTGAATCAATTTGACTATATTATCTGGTCAACTGTAAATTGGCTTGAGATGTTTTGTGAATATAAAACTGAAATGAATTTTATTCTCCACTTTAAATTCTCCACCGTACAATTTGGCAAATGTTTATCCACTTAACGTAATACAGTTTAACAAGAGTAAAACAAATGAACAACATTAAACAAACACTTAATATACTATACACTAAAAGAATCTCACATAAACAGAGTGAACAGAAGCGAAACATAATTTAGTATCTGAGAAGTAAAAAAAAAAAAAGATATAAATAAAATAAATCTTTAAAACAACATCACAAAACTGATAAAAACCTGAGGAACTTTGGGAAAGAACTGCTAAAATTTGGGTTTACTGAACATCATCATAAAACAACAGCGTAGAACAAACAAATAACCAAAAACAGGTCAATGATGCAAAGACAGCTGTCTTACTTGAGATTACTGTGTGAGAAGAGAACATTGCTGAGAGACAGTGGTCTCAGGATACTTTACCTTTCTTCCAAATACCCTAAATGCTTCCTCTGGTGGCACACTGGACTGACAATGGATAGAATTAACCTTGTAAGCTTTGCTGAAGCAGGAAAAATGTCTTCATGAGATTTCCCCATTGGTTAGGAACCGCATTGTGGACAGACAGTCAGAGTTAATCTGTTATTTCTTCAACTAAATTTTTTGGCCTAAATGGAAAGGAGAATTGTTGTCCAGGTCTAAGCAGTGCTCGTTTTTTTGTTTGTTTTCTTTTTTGCTATATTTGGTGAATCCTCTGCTTGAACCATAAAACTGCACAGCAGGGAAAAACTTGCTTATTTGATTCACAAATAGGTTTAATTTGCTGTTTATCTTCTCTAATCCAATGATTAAAGGTTGGTTTTACAATTTATTTTCATTCTAGGTTTAATCGACAACTTTAGTTGTTCTCCAGATCCTTCAAACAATCAAGCAGCCTGTTCCAGCCTACAGTAGCCTTAAAAGCACTGGTGGAGGCTAACGTGGACTCTAGATGGACACATGGATGGATAGATGATTGTCTGGATAGGATAGATCTGGTTGATGAGGGACTGATGGATCAGCAGGTTGCTAAAAAGATGGATGAATAAATGGATAAACAGAATTGTGATTAAGTAGGTAGACAGATGTATTTCTGCAGGGATGGATGGATGGTTAGATGGACAGATGCAAAGAGTGATGGATGGAATGATCAATGAACTAGAAGGATAGATATAGAAGGATGTGACAAACTGGTTCAGTTTGTCCCTTATTCTTTCTTCTGATTTGTAATGCTTAAATTCAAATATTAGTTTGCAACTTTGGCTTTCACTTACTATCCCGGGTTTGTTTGTGTTAGCATTATGTTGCAGTTTCCATCTACTTATGTTTAGCAGGGATCGTACACCTTTTCCAAAGTCAAAATCATGCACTTTTCAAGCACTTTCAAGATCCATTTTCAAACTTTTTGCAGGACCTTACACCACCGTAAATTACATACCAATACATAGTCAAAATTATTACTCGGATGATCAAAGAAAATTACTCCTCTGCCTTGGCGTAGTAATATAACCAACCAGAGGGTGTCGCAATTCAGTATTATCAGCCGTAGAGTTATCAATGCTGTTTTAAGGTCTGGGCCTGGCAATGATTAAAACTTTGGGTTTATTTATGTATTTTTTTTGGAATGTTGGCGAGGCGGTAGCGTGAGTTTGGCGAGGCGGCCGCCTCACTAATTCCAGCCAACGTTCATTGAAACGACAACCTCCCGGCATGGTGCCGTAGTGGTTTCATGGGGGCGGAGTCACACGTGGAAATAGACTGGCAGATCGCAGTCACACATAAGCGAGCAGGTTTCATTTTTGGGCTCTCTAACATTTTATTTCTCCATTTAATAAACACACGATTCAGTTAGATAGGTATTTGTTCCGAAATAAATAGTTACAATTTCAAGCATTTTCAAGCATTTCATCCAAAATATAAGCACTTTTCAAACCTTGAAAACACAACGTCAAAATTCAAGCATTTTCAAGGATTTCCAGCACCCGTACGAACCCTGGTTTAGGTTAAAGCTATTACTTCAGGATTATTGGATGAAATTGTTTATTTTGTTTTAAAATATATTCATGGTTTTTGTTTTCCTTTTTACTCACCATTGTTTAAGTATTTCTTACTAAATTAACTAAATGATGTCATCCATTACTTTGCTGGGTTCTACCATTTAGAGGGTTTCCTTTGGAGTTATGCTTTGTCTGTTTTTCTTTAAAGTAACTTTTTGAGTTATCTTGTTTCACACCGTTTACTTTGCAGACTCTTTCTTTATGTCGATGAGTTTGTAAATTAGATTAAGTTTATTCTTGTTTCTCTGTTTAGACTTTGTTTTTTTTTTTACCTGTTTAATTGATGCTTGGTCCACTCAAGTGCAGGTGTGTTGCCACTTGATTATATAAGCCCTGAGCTCTTGGAAGCTCGAGGAAAATGTTTTGTCAGAGAGAAAAGGAATAAAAGACAACAGAGAAACTTGAACCGGTGGCTGAAGCTGTTTTTTTTGGTTCACCTTATTGACCCTCGTCCAAACTACCTCACAAAGGAAAATTGAACTTTTATATAAAATTAGGGTCAAAGGTACTCTGAGGGGATTAATCTTCATATATCAGATATTTCCCATGTCAATAATGAGACGGGGAATAATTAAGAGGTACAAATCAACCTAGATGGAAAAACAGAGATGAGGAAGAAAGTGTATCACCAGGGGCCGACCGCATGCCTGAAACAAACCGCCTGTCTGGTAGAGATCAGGAGATGATATGCCCTCTGCACAGTCTGGGTAGACATTCATCAGGTAAAAATTGGAACACAACTAATTTTGCTATTACTATTTTGTCAATAGTTGTTCATTTAAAAGTGTTTGAAGTCAAACCCAACAAATGCTTCCCTCAACTGCAAAGTAAGCCCGACTGATTTAAGTTGCTTGGAAACAGTTGAATGCAGCTTTGAGGGGGGGGAGAAAAAAAAAAACTTTAGTTATAGGAAAAAAACGCCACTAAATGTCTGCAGAGCGCCAGCTAATCTATTGGCTTAATTTAACAGAACTCAGGCCAGACAGCAGCCCTGAAGGTACAGTAAAGCAGCTGGGAGCACACTGGTCTTTACTTTATAATTAGCCTTTCAAGCTGCAGCTCTGTCACAAGCTAAGCCACCACATGCGGTATAATTAAACACACTGTATATTTTATGAAAACTGTAACATGATCTGGTGGGAAAAGATTTCGCTAAAGATCTCAGAGTAGCTTTTAAACTAGCTTGACATGACTAACAAACAAACTTTCAAAAACAGCAGTACAGATAATTATTCAGACAGCAGGGATATACAGTAATAGACTTTTCATGTATCTAGTCTTGTAGCTGAAAAACTGATCCTGGCTGTTTATTTAAGATGGAAATACTTCAGCCGTATCTCTTGACCCAAACCATCAATATGCATCTATACATGAGAGAACATGCAAACCTAATCAACCGCTGATAAAATGGCCCCTCGTGTCCTGTGGTACATTCAGTGCTGACTCTGCAAATCTGAGACAGTCAGCTTCCTTGACGGCGCTGCTATGGAAATAAGGAGGAGGCTTGGAAGGTAAATTTACATTGAAAATTGCAGCCTCTGTAAGAAAGTTACAGAAATGAGCCTGAATGGAAGAGCTGAAGGGGTGAAAACTGCTACGTGAGCAGCGAGAGAATTTAAAGCTGTAGAGCTTTGCAGCAGTTCCTATCGACCGTATCAAAACGGACATCAGCTGTGCTCATAATACAGACATTACTGTGGAATAACTGCAGGACATTTTCATTGCATATCAGTGTTTATGACTCAAACATTGGAATCCCTCCATACTGGTGATTGTAGAGCGTATGGATTTCCTTTCAGTGGTAAGAGTGTTTGTCTTAAAATTTTGTATCTGAAATCTGTTGCTGGTTCAATTCCAACCTTCTATGAATTATTGATGTGTTCCTGGGCACGGCCCTGAAACCTGAGGTGTACCGACTGGTGTATCAGTTTATGACTGCATGAAATGCAGGGCTGTACAATGTGAGCGTTTTACTCACATTTGCGACTAAAAATTGATTGGTGCGAAGAAAAAGAAAGCATGTTAGCGAGAAAAGATTTCTCCCCTTTCATTCACATTTCGCTCTTAAAAAATAAGTCAGGCTTTATTAAAGTAAGATGCCCCTTCATTTTTTATTATTAAAAAAAATCATAAAGAAAATAATTTTCTGAAACGTTAAATGGTAAATTTGTATGGGGAAAATATTTAAATCAATTATTATATAAATTTAAATCATGGAAGAAAGTTTAAAGAGCCTGTATTGGCTCCAAAGCTGCAGGATGTGGAACTTTGCCGTAACAGTAACTAAAAATCTATTGCTTTGGAAAATACTTTAAAGGCATACTATGCAACATTTTTCAGTTAATTAATGTGTTCCATAACGTTTTGGATGATTAAATGAGTCATTTCAGGTCGAACAAAGGTTTTCTCGGCCACCCGAGTGGTGGTCTGTAGGGGAAATACCGTACTTGCAATTGCGGGAGCCCTCGGCCCGCACCCACAGGCTCAGAAGTCTCTCGCATCGCGAGAGTCTGTCTTGCTTTACGGCGAGAACTGCTACACGTTGCTAGCGCAGTGGCGATATTTGTGCAGTTATCGACAGTCGGATAAATGTATGGGAAACTCCAACTTGGCTAACTACAGTCTTTGTTATTTAGACACATGCATAACAAATAATGTATGAAAACATGCTAAATTTTCAAACTCGAAAATTGGAACAAAATAGTCACTTACGGCAGTAGACATGGTGATTCGTTGCGTTCGCCTGTCTGCTAAGCTCAAAATAACCGCGCCTGGTTTGACGGAGAAACCAGGAGAACAGCTGTGCATATTTACGACAGTGCAGTTTTACTTTCGCCCTCTGGGGGGAGCCTCGCTGGAAAATCAACACCGGTTGCATAGTGTACCTTTTATGGTTTGAGGAAATGAGTGGGATCATTTTTAAACCTTTAATGTAAGGTGTGCAAGTGATAACTGTTGAAAAATTTTCTTAGATTACCTTCAATATCTAGGATTTGAAACAAGGAACAAAAAAAGTGAATAAAAGACGACCTTGTTTGTCAAAAATGGTGCTTAAACTGCGGGACCATCCATTCTTGTCAGCGGCCTCATTGGGAATTATCAGGAGGGCAAGTCAGACAAAATAAGCCACAGTAAATGATCTGATGCTAATGATGATAAATATTTCACAACACTGTACTTCCTGCAAAACAAACTAAAAGCAGAGATGTAAAGCAGGCTGAAATTCCCAGAGAGTGCTTGTGTGATAAGGATGGAGTAAAGCACCGTTTAAGCCTCTCTGTGGAGGGCCAGCCCTGTCGCAGAAAAACAAGGCTGAGCTGCAACCCTGGAAGGCTTTCATTTGGAGGAAAATGTCAACGATTCGTTCAAACGGTTCAAGAAGGCTAAAGACCCTGAAGTGCCCTCCTTCAGAAAAGCAAACAACGGTTTAAACCAGAAGCAGCGGGGCTTCCAGTGCCCTGAGAGCAATATCTGGCATCATGGAGGTGAACTACAGCACGCTACAATAAAAACGTAAAGCATTTATGGTTCAATTAACCCTGATCTGACTTGTAATTAAGTCCTAAAATGCTGGAAAATCAAGGGCTAAGAAAAAATATTAAAGTCACTGATATGTAAATACTTTGGCTACAGCAAGAGGACAGACAGCAACGGCTTGGAGGAAGAACAATAAAAAAAATACTATTTTGTGCAGTATTTCATCTGTTAAAGCATCCTATCATATAAACTCTGTTGATCAGCGTGTCCTGGTTGCGTTAGGTGCCGAGAAATCATTTGAGTTTGCATTTCAAGAGCATATGCAAGGAAGTGGCAATTCAGCATGACACCTGTGATCTAAAAACAGCTTCCACTGACAAGCAAAGCTGATCATGACTATAGAGATGATGCTGAACTGTTTTTTTTTTTCCTTTTTTATTTGAAAAATAACACAATCTAAAGCTTTAGTCATAATACCATGAAATCAGGATAATTTTGTTTAAGGCTACCTCTTAATTTCCTACCGGCCCATGCCTGCCGCCACATGTAATACAGACAAAAACAACTAATTATAGCACTGTTGGGGTTTATTTAATAGGAGAAAAACAAAACAAATAAATTAAATGATAATTATTTGATTTAGATAAAAAACTTTAAATCATTGTAATCTTGTTTTGTAAACAAAGTCCCTATGATGAGCTAGAGAGAATGATTTCGAGCACTGCTGGTTATTCCCTAACCCACATTCCAGCTGTCAAACAAAGGGGGGAAATCAATTCAGGCTTGCTGGGTTTTCCCCCTCAAGTAAACAACATTTCTTCCACATTTGCTGTTGCCTTGCAGTAAGAAACCAGTAAGAAACAAGCAGCACAAACCAAAACAATGTATAAATAATTTGAAGATTTCCCAATAAGGTGGGAGGGATCTCTGGGTGCTGCTAACCCAAAACAATGACCCAAGAGACGTCAAAAATCCTCAAAGTAGTTAAGAAAGATGCAATAATTCCTCCACAGACTGTTGACCACTGATGAATATAAATCTGCTAATTATAGGTGTTAAAGTAACTGATGTGTTACTTAATAGGTTGCAAACATAACAGGTGGAAAAAGAGCAGGTGGTCAGGCAAATTTAGTAAGAAAAGCAGAAAAAGCAAGTGAGAAGTTGTTGACAGAAAAAGACAGAAGATCTTTTATGTTCAATGTTGCACAAGTAGTAAACAAACCTATAAAATCATTATCGTCTGGATCATCTTTACATTCACACTCAGGTTCTTAAAAACACTAATAATTCATCAAAAAAAACATCAGCCGTGACTTTGGCTGCTGCTGGTGCACAGATGTAAAGATCCAGAAAGAATCCTTGAAGCAAATCAGGAGGGAAAGCTGATGAAATTGGACTGTAAGTCCCACAGACGAGTGAACTGCCTGGTGAAAGGTTCAGAGGTTTGCATCCAGCACTGGGCATCAATATTGAGCACAAGGCTGCAAGGCATGGAGCTCCAAAGCCCACTGAAATGTAGACCCTCCCCTTCTCCTTACATAGATGAAACAATACGTACACCGTCCCCATGGACTGGGAGCAAACCTAAAGACTCTCGTTAGAAGATGGCATGTGTCTCTAAGAAAATAATAGTTTAACTTCTAGACTTAAAAAAAAAAAAAAAAAAGTCCAACAGGAAAAAAACAAAATCAAACCCAAAGAACCCCTTTTGCTAGACAAGTTAAGAAGGTTTGGGCTTCCGTTTAGGGTGTCTCTGTGGAGGTTTTCTGAGAACATTTCACAAAAAGGAGACCAGGTCAGGCCCAAAACCTACAGAATATACATACAGGATCCCAAATAGTGTCAATACTACTTATTATTTGGCAGCATAACTATGAACAGATGGATCAATGGAAACTGGGTGCAAAAAAATAAATAGCTAAACTTTTGAAATATACGATAAATTGGGCAGTTTTACCTCAATAACGATAATCGAATAAATCACATTCCATATTACTTTCAATTAGATATTAAAGTATTGTACCCATTCAGGTCTAAACACTCAACAATGTTCTCATAATTCAACAATCATTGAATAATAATTTTTATGCAAATGTAATGGAGGTTTTTGCATGGTAGATGGTGGAGGTTGGATGTGTTTCTTTGGTAGTCCCAACAGTTTTTAAAGATATTTTCCATTTTGTGTTCTTTCATTCAACATATACGGCGTGATTTTGGTGCCACCTAACTGAGCATGCAGCGAGAACAATGTGCATTGTTTAAACTCACACACACGTGCACGAAACCGGTCTGCTGTGCGTTTAAGCCATACAACGCTTCTGCACTGGGCTCATCCGCCATTTTCTTTGTTTATGTTTCTGACAGGATCGTGGAGTTAGATAAAAATGCTGCAGTGTCTTAAATAGAAAGGAAATATCACCCATCAGCGCTAGAGACTGACACGGGAGTGGATTTTCACTCCTGTCCCGTCCCACTCC
>NW_015150529.1:1492396-1495269 GCF_000732505.1 Cyprinodon variegatus
CACACAGGAAAAACAGCAGAATTAAGTTTCTTTTACCGACATGGGAAAATTATCGCCGGTTATCGTAAAGAATGATGGCAATGGTAAAAATACGCTTTATCGCCCAGCCCAACTTGCTAATCAAGGTTTTTCTGATTTTAACACCAATATCCCATCACCTTGACAACAGAACACATATAGAAATAAGATATCATTAAGTAAAATTATTTACTATTTTACCTCATGGAAAAAAAAAAAGACAAACTAGTCTATCTATAGCTAAAATAAAAAGGTTTAGGTGCTAAGTAGTTTTAATTTTTTCAGTTTTAAGGCTTTGTTTTCCACATCATGTGGTGGTTGGAAAAAATTTAACAGATGCTCTAAACATTCAGCGGTGAATTGAACACATCCTAGTTTAAAAGTATGCATCAAAGTGTAAAAGGTGCAGCAGATTCCTGTAGTTTAGATGGGAGATGAAGCTTTTTTAGTCTTTAATGCTGCACATGGAACCAGAAAAAGCAGACTTGCAGCGGGCATCTGTTTAAAATAGAACGAGTGAAGACGTAAAGGAATGGACGGTTGTAGCTGTAAACTTGGCAGCTAGCTGTTCCTCGCTCCACTCAGAGATGCAGAGGGACGTGTGAGTCTACAGCCCTGCAGTCTAGCCCAGGGAAACTCTTGCTCTTTTCACGCCACTGAGCAGCACGAGGGTCCACTGCATTGTAATTCCACATTTAGCTACACGACGCTTGCCTGAGCTGTAATTTAAAAAAATGAGCACACCATCCTGGGTTGAATGGTATTTTGCAGTCTGCGCCGGGTCAATAGCTTTTTAATCAGAACATTTGCTAAAATCGCTTCAAAATGGGTGTAAAGACCTGCAGGCCGGGGCCTAAAATATTGTTCTGCAATGAGCTCGCCTGTGCCCTGAATGTAACTTTGTTAATAACGGGTGGTCTGGTTGACAGGCTGGGGAGGTCATGCAGGAAGCTCCTCTAAAAAGGTCCTACGTTGTAACTAAATCTAATAGCTCAGGTGGTTAAAACGGCCGAGCTAAAACAAAAACGCTCCATCCCTCTTTAACATGCTTTTCACACAGACAGGGAGAAAAAGAGGAAAAGTGAAAGAAGACCAAAAAAAAAAAAGAGGAGAATGAGTGACAGGCGAACAAGGTGGCGATACGAGTGGTGAGAAAAAACTGAACAATAGGCATGTCAGAGTCAGCGGCTAATCTGTGATGAGATAACGCCTCGGTTTGATAATACTCCACAGCGAGAGCAAAGAGGGAGACTCTCTCTGCTTCCCCATCACACAAAGATGCAACTGTAAGCATGCGTGTGTGCGTTAGTATATTAACGAGGCAAATGGCTTCCTTTTCTTATCTTCCTTGCAGGGGAAGGAGATAAGGTCCAAAGCGAGCGGCGGTGGAAAGCCGCTGGGCTCCCTCCAGGCCAGATGACAGGAATAAGAAACAAAGCAGCAGACATGAACTCTGGGGATGCTTCAGACTTTCTAACAATGACCCGCTGCAGATCTGCCAGTCAGCAGCATCAGGGATTAAAGCAACATCCTTCATGCGCAGATGTAGATGTTTAATTACATAATGTAAGTGATTTCATCCCCTGACATGACGGATATGATGCACTTTAGACGTTTCACCCAATACATAATGTTGTTTGTTGGCTGACTGAGCTGATATCTTTCTAGAGCAACAATGGCTGTTTAGCATAAACACTCAGGAGGTTTAAGACGTAAAACTTTTACACCAAATGATTTCTCCTGATAATTAGCCTTGCAGTAAATAACTCCACATTAGGATAATTTCTATATAATGCCGCATATTAAGATTGCTATATTCACTATTTAAGACAGCTTTTGTATATATCTGTTAATATTTATAACATTTTACATCTAATAACCAGAGAAACCAGTTCACTTCTGACCCTTTTTTCTTTTCCAACATTGCTCACTGCAGTGAAAATCTTTTATTGCATTTATGGTGTTGAATAGAATTACAAAAGACATGAAAGGGATCAAGCGTGTATGTGATGAATCATGCATAAGCAGAACAATATAAGAGAAATACACAAATGCAGAGAATTAGAAATGCTTTCAGCAAATGAGCTTCTCTTTTGCAGGATGCAGACTTATAATTCTTTAGTTGATGTGTTTGTTAACGACCATGCATCAATTTTATCATTAATTTGACTTATTGTTCAGCTCCTCCAACAGACCTGCTGCTCCCAGTACATAAGGCTCAAATGTCCATCTAATACATTGTTTTTATCAGTATTATTATATGCTATAAACTGTATTTGGATTGTGATCATAACAGCAAGAAATGCAAGATATATTTAGAAGTAGAACTCAACATTATCTGACACTATCAAGAAATGCTATGCTGTGCAAAGGCCTCCTTAAACTCTGATGACTGATATAAAAATAAAAAGAAAGAAGACTTGGAAAACACTCTTATGCTGAGTATAAGTTGAATAATCCCTATATTTATGATCAATGTTTTAATCCAGAATAGACAGACAGCAGCACATTTATTCTTTATGGGAGAAGATTTAACAGTTAAGGGTGTCAGACATCTCCACTGAAACCAAACTTAGTTAAGAAGACAAGTTAGTGTTAATTTGGTGTTACAGTTTCTCATCTTGTCATATACTTCTATCTAAGTTTGACATTGACCTGAATAAAAAATTGTGTCACATATGAAGCATTCATGTCATTTATTTGTTCCCATTCAGGAGAAATGTGTCTCTTTGATGGGATAATGGTTGTAAAATGAAGAATGAACAGAAGGAGCAACATTTTGCTGCTCTATCAGTTCAACTTTTTATTAAAAATATTCGATCAACCTTCTTGGAATGGAAGTTCAATGCCACCCA
>NW_015150529.1:1496109-1498142 GCF_000732505.1 Cyprinodon variegatus
TAAATTGTAATGTTAAAAATCTAAAAAAAAAGTTGACAGGTTAAAAACTTACACTACTACTACTCACCAATTTAACATGTTTGGCTTTATAACATTTAAATGCACCACTCCAATGTCTAAGAGAAAAAAATTTAATGAACATTTTTTAATGTATGACCACTGTACAGAAGACTGCCATATGATAGAAATATTTACACTGTGCGCATACAGTTATTATTATTATTTTCCTAATCCCTGACTGATAATTTTTAATCTAGCGTGTATTATAGTATAGATTAAATTCATCATCCAGCTGCTGCTCTGCAGAATTCTCTCCCCAAGAGCTGAATCACGCCATCTAGTGGAAAATTACGCAAGAATGTAAACAAAACAACAAAAATGCCGCCGGCAACGCTTGTGGGTCATTTTCAGCGAATGTCGGTAATTCTAAAGTAATTTTGAGTGATAAATATTTTTTTTTTTGCGATCATTGCACTTGCCCAGCGGGCAAATGCAATGAAATTTGTACTCTCCTGACAATAAAACTAGTGTTGCACCGATACCGATACCAGTATCGGGCGGGGCCCCGATACTGCCCTAATATGGTGGTATCGGTATCGGCGAGTACCAACAAATAGGGCACCGATTCCATTTTGAGAGCCATGGCGCAACACTAATAACAACTACTTGCCCCGGGCGATCGGGCAATGGTTAACATTGAATCCTGTAGTAGTGGGAAATATTCATGGGGTTTTTAAGCTGTGACACTCGGGTCTCAGAACGATTCTGCGTCTCCTAAACAGGTAATAGGAGCCCAGATTAATGGGAGGGAAGGATAATTGCCTAATACATTCAAACACACAAAGGTCTGATATATAGAATATTGAGAATTTGGTATTCAAACTCAGAGGTGCTGAAATAAACAGCTCTTACAGTTCCTAGGACACACAGAATGTCCTGAAAACCTTATTATTTTAAATGCTCTTAGATCAATTTTCAATGCACACATCTTTTACCCAAAGCAGTTTCTGTCTAAAATTTTGACAAAATTGAGAAATGTAATTTGAATTCTGCTTTTAAATGATTTTCTTGTGCAGACCTAGCTACAATTTTAATTGGAGTCCTGTAGATTAAAGTGTTTGTTGTGTCTTTTGGCCGGAAATTAGAAAGTTGTGGGAAGTTTTGAGATGAACTTCTGACAAAATCTTCCCATTTTGTCGAAGCATCAAGTGCAGCAACTTCTTGTAGCATTTACTGTAAACATCCCCTAAAAAAAATCCTATTTCTTGCTGTGTTTGATTTACAGACACCGCTATGAACTCCTGCTTAGTGTGTGTGTGTACGTATACCAACACAAGACAAAAGGGGAGTGAGGGGGGGGAAATAAAGCTACGTGGAGGAGCAATTACTCAGTGTGTCAAAGCATGGCGAGAGGAAAAGCTTGGATCCTTTTCTGACAGCAAACATATGTGGAGTTGTTAGGATCCTACAGAGTCTTGCCTCCCAGCTGTCTGAATTAGGAGTGAGCTTTTAGGTGGACACACAGGGAGGGCTGATAAAGGTTCTAGTAAGCCATGGGAAAGAGAGAAGATACTACCCATGTGTGACCCTGCAAACCAAACCATTTTTCTTGGTGTCGAGCAGCCCACTGCTGTGTGGAGCTGTGTGGGTATTTTAAACCTTACGGAACAAGAGTGTGTACTAATACTGCTCTGCAGGAGTCATGCTGGATCAAATAGGATAAAAGACAAGGTAATAAAGACAATCCCTCTACAAGTTAGAATCAATATTATTTGTTTGTTGTCATGTGTGACAACTAACAGCCCTATATTGGAGCTTCAAGATGTCTGCTGAGTACACCAACAGCACTGCTTCGGACACTTGCAATGAAGTTGATGAAGATTCTCAGTCATCCAGGTCATAGTCCTTCCGTAAAAGTTCAAAAATATCCACTGGACTTGGTTTCCAAGATTTGAAGACATTTCGCCACCTCTCCAGGAAGCTTTCTCAATTCATATGTCTGGATCCGCAGTGAGTTTGAGACCCCGTCCACA
>NW_015150529.1:1499322-1505038 GCF_000732505.1 Cyprinodon variegatus
AGCAGCTTGGTGAGACGATGAAACCAAAGCTGCAACACACAATTACTTTACTTTTAAACAACTGAAGCATTGAAGAAGAAAAAAAAAAAACAGTTTCCAAATGTGAAACAATCATATCATACATCATAAATAGAGAACTATCAATAACTAAAAAGACTTACTATTTTTAAAGTCATAGGGAAGTCATATTTAAATGTTAAATCATTCTGGCTTTAACATGTATATAAATGTTCTCTTTATCAGACTACATTGTCGCAAAATTTAGAAAATTTCAATTTATTGTTTGTTTTTTTGTTATCTTATGCAGGCCAGTTAGTTAAAAGGTCAGTTTGTACATCTAAATTCTGCCAATCATATGTGTCATTATTTGCGATAGTTTTTGTACAAAAAAAGACTCTTCTTCTTGTCTTACAACAGATTTTTTTCAATCGACTTCAAAAATTAGAATAAAGGATTATAACTAATGAACTCAACCAAGCTTCAAAGTGAAATTAGATTTATAACTATAATAAAAGTATGAACACAATGGGCAACTGTATTCTCAAATGCATGGCAGTATGTACATAAAAGGGATTTCTAATTATATTTTAGGGCTTAAGAACTCATTCATTGGGACAGTTTGCTCCTGTTAAAATGATCATTTCTAAACTATCCATAAGAAAATGAAAGTGTTCATCTGATAAGCCTGGAATAAAACTCATCTTCCAGGTTTCTGAACATTAAAGAGATAAAAAATATAAAAAAGTTGTTGAAAGGGACATGAAGCAGTGCATTACACTGGACAGACACTTCTTACTTTCCTGTGTCCTCAAACAGCTTTTATCCATCTGTAGCCCTGCTCGATTTCCTGAAAACAGATTAGACCAGTCTAAAAAGGGATTAAGATAGATATCCAGAAAAATTCATTCTCCGTGGCGGGTAAATAACCTTTTTCTTGAGCGTGAGTGCGTGTGCACGTGAATCTAAGTGGATATGTAAGAGGCTTTGCTTGAACACAGCAGGAGGAAGAGGCAGAGACGGCCATGAGGGGAACGGCTTGGCGTGGCTGTTTTTCACCCTCCGTCCCTCAAGCAAAGCCAATTCTCTCAGCGAGTGAAAATGGATTTCCTGAGGACAGCAGGTGGAAGCTGTCCGCTGGCTCCAGTAAACACATAGCATCGTTCTGTGTGTGCGTGCGTCTCATATGTCACTGATCAATAGTGCAGGTTGTCAAGATGACCTATACCGCATGAGGTCAGTGATGGGATTACACCGTGGGTGCTTCTGAGTAAGAGAACCCGTCCCTGTCTGTGAGATTCAAAGTCTGGGTTTTACAAAGCTTTGCGTTAGGGGAACACACCTATACATCAGATCACTGATTTTAGAGCAAAACAGAATAAGATGGATAGCACAACTCATGTTTTACCTGAAACAAAAACAACTGATCCTGTAATAACAACCAATTGAATTTGTCCCTTTGCAAAAAGGAATCAATCATCCGTCTAAACCTCTAAAAGCCAAACACAAGCGATAAAGGAGCCTTAAGATGTGAGGAAACTTTTAACTGAAGCTATTTACCTCTTCAGTCATGTGTTATCACTTTTTTCCTACCCTTTCATCTTTCCTTTTTGACTCCTGTCAGTTTTTAGCAGCTAAGAAAGAAGCGGAAGCGACGTTTATTCAAACGTTATTTGTTGGAGGACAGCAAATAATCATGTTGATAAACAATTAATCTGTCAATATTTTTTCCAAAAGAGTTTTTCACAGAATTTGAAAAGGTTTAGCTAAAATAATTCTTAATGGCAGAGAAGGTTTTTCATTGTCCATGAAATTTTGTTTGTATATTTTGTGCAGTTTTGGTTTAATTACTGCATTCAAAATAGTACGTTTTAGACTCTGTATACTTCTCTTAAGATTTAATTGATAACTAAATCAGTATTATTTCCATTTCTGAGTGATTCATTCAATGAACTGCTTCAGCCCCAAATTATAGTTTCATTCAAAAGATTTGGTTGAAAGAAATTGTTTTTCCTTTAAATTTTTCCTATATTCCCTATATTTTCCCTAGAATTAGTATTAGAAATATTAAAATCTTTCTACTAAAAGAACGAATTACCAGGTAGCAGAATATAAGCTTAATAGAGACTAATGTCTGAGGTCAAACCTGTAGACGCACACAGACTGATCAAGGTAAAGCAAATGTAAACCTTTAAGTTCAAAATTTGACATGATTTTTTTTTAAACATGCAAAACTTCTTTTAACTATTGAAGCTTTTCAAATGTTAATGTAGTCATATGTAAATAAATAAGCCTCTAAATCCAATATGGTCCCTTTTAGAAACAGAAATGCCTTAAAATATAAAAAAGTATAATCCAACCATTAAACAATGTTTAGGTTCTGGCATGGAAATGTCTTTAACGCAAGTCCTGCATCTCAGACAATTTACTAAATAAAAAGTAATTACAATGAGATTAAGACTAATATTTATCTGCAGGGGAAAATGTGATCATCATCCTGTAAGGAATCCAGCTGAAACTTCAGACACATCTCAGTGACTGTTTCTGTATTAATCTAAACATAAAGACCAACAGAGAATAAGCTTACCGATTCCCGGGGAGAAAGAAATGCAGAAAAAATGTCTGAATAAACCATGAAGATGCAGATACAAATATCTTTAATACACCAGACTGCATGTAAATGTAATAAGCTTTCTTCCCCCCCCCCTCTCTTTGGACATGAGGTATGGCCAGTATTGACAAAAAAAAATCTACGGCACGGCGTGTGTCTGCAGCCTCTGGTGTCTGTTCTGCCCACTTTCATTTGCTCTTATTTCTTCTTTGATCAGCAGGTAGAGGGTGTGTTCAATTTTAGCAGCTAATTGAAAAAATAAGGAGGCTTGGAGAAAAGTTAAGAGATAAAATTTGAAGAGTTTGGCTATAGAATTTCTCACTAAAGTTCTGTATGCTGATTACATTGTTGAGGAGCTTCAGCAGCAGTACTGCCGTAGTCACGAATATCAGATTTATAGTCCTCAAATTGCTGAGATATTAGAATCTGTGCCAGATACATTTGCACAGGGACAGATAATACCTTTTATGAAACCAAACATTACCCGCCACACATCTGACCTAATAATCATTTAAAACAACTATTTTCACTAATTTCAAACTGAATTATTCACATAATTGTACTATATTAAGCTGCACTTACAATATTCACCATTGTTCGGCCTCATTTCTTTTTTCCTTCGAGCACGGAGCAGCCGGCTAGCTTGGACTTGCAATGAATCTTGGGATACCCAAGGCTACGAAGGATACAACGGACACGTCCTTCAAAACGAGCAACAAGAAGGATGCATTTGTCAGCCGCATAATGAGAAGTCTTTCAATCCGCTACGAGGTAATGGCCTGACAAATCTTGCCTTTGGAGGACGCAGCCACCCGATCCGAACACAACAAAGGACTTTGAGAGAGGCATGGCTTCCTTTTCTTGGATTGCTGTCTTCAGTACACACTATAATACTTCTAGACTTTTTGAATTCAATACTGACTGTGTCTATAGTCACTTCTGCCACCTTCTGGTTTAGGAGGGAACTACTTGTTTCACCAAACATTGTTAAAGAATCCTTTAAATGATCTGGATGATCACCACAGGGTTTCTACAGCATAAGGCAAGTTAAATTCAAGACTTTTTAAGACTTTTTAATGCCACTTGAAATAAAAATTTAAGACCAAATTTACAAGAAACACAAGAAAAACCTGCTTGCGACAACTTAACCCAAAGGTTTATTTTAACATAAACCACTGCACTAATGTTTCAGATTTTGAAAAGCTTCCCATACAGGAAAAAAGCTAAAAACACACGAATGACAGATATATTTTAATAATTATTTAACTGAATTCACAAACTTTGTTTTAGCAGGGAACAAAACAAATCAGTTTTAAAGCCACAACATAACCAGTGCTAAGTCTTTTTTGCAGCTATTTTTCTTTGTATGGTTTTCTTAGTATGTTTGATTTGGTGATAAGTGGAGGCGTTGCAGAGACAAGGGTGGAACTAAACTGAGAAATACCGGCTGTTTCTCGGTAACTCGATTTTGATGGTTTGTTTTTCGCGTTTCGCATGTGCGACTCCACTGCCTTAATTCCCATCGTTCCGAGCCTGAATGACGTCTTCCACAAAATAGACTGTGCCTCATGTATGTTCTCTGGTTTTAGCCATGGAGAAAACTCTTGGCTGGTTGGTAACATTTACACTCGCTCATATTTTCCAGACAAAAAGTAAATGGTGCATCTCCCAAATGTCCCGGCCGCAACAACGCTGTTATTGGTTCCGCTATCGGGACGGAACCAATAATGGCGAGCTGTTATTTTTTTTTTATACATTTTTTTTTTTTTTTCAATTTTAATGTTTTATTTAGATTACAAAAATAAATTGTAATAAAAATAATTTTATTAATGATGTTATAAACAAATAAGACCTATGAAAGACTAATTTAAGACATTTTAATACCAATTAAGGCCTTAGTTGTATTTTAAAGAATTCAATGCCTTTTAAGACTTTATAAGGACCCGTGGGAACCCTGCACCAAGATTTCATTGATTATTGGTTGGCATGATGCACATCTCTGATAAAAGTTTCATAACATTTCCTGAAATCATACTAACTAACAAACCAACAAACAACAGAAAATCTAACCTCCATTGCGGATGTTATAAAGAGAAATTCTCATTCCTAGAAAGTGTTCATGTTCTATCAACTGCTCTTCTTCTAAGTTTAAGACTATGTGACTTTATATTTGCTGCTTGCTTTCAAATCAAGGTAAAGTAACAGGAACATGTCTGCATAAAATTCTAGCAAATTATATCCTACCTAAACACTGCTATCAGCTGGGCTAAAACGTTGTGAGTTAACTTTCTCAGTCTCTCATGTTTAATCATTTCTTTTGGATATAAGAAAAATACTAAGTGAAGAAGTGAAATAAAGCAGATAAAAGAAAGGCAGCGTGTTACCATCCTGTGGCTCTTTTCTCATTATCGTCACTTTTTTCTATACCAAATAGAGACTTACTGGCACATTATTTTCATCCTTTCGGTTGTATTTTCCATTATCTGAACAGCTGGAAAACATTCCTCATTCTTGATATTCTAAGCACCATAATTTAACATTTCCATCACCGCCTTTGGGTGTTTCACTGAGAGTTGTTCTCGGAAAACATTTCCATTTGTTTCAGTCGTATTTTAATTTAGCTGTGACATGTTAAATGAAACACCATACAACTCAGAAAAATCTTTTTCCTGCAGTTTAGTTGACTATACTCCTGGTAACAATGCACTCAGCTTCACTGTGGATGAGTCGCTGTAAGATTGTAGCAGCCCAGTTATCTCTGTGGAGCAGAAACTTGCTGCTGCGGCTTTTTACAAGCTATGTAGAAGCAAAAAAATGTATTATATTTCATATTTATACATTCCTATTAATTTCAGGTTAGAGAGTATTTTATAGGGAAAGCTAATATTACCTCTTTCCACCTCATTTTATTATAATTAATTTTATTTGTTAATCAAACTAACATTTTAAATCAACACTCTAAAGGCCAATTTATGCTTCTGACGAATAGCCTCTGCAACCCAGCCTCGTGAGACCATCCTGATCTCGCGAGCTTTCAAGGTTTCACTCGCAGATCAGTCTGGCTGCTTTCCGTTAAAGAAAATTTGGAGCCGTTCACCAAACGAACGT
>NW_015150529.1:1505947-1509221 GCF_000732505.1 Cyprinodon variegatus
ATCAAATTGCAGTATTTAACCTCCGAAAAATATATACTAAAATGTTAGATTTGACCGATTTTGGAAGTCTTTAGTGAGTCCTGTCCTCGCTGCAGGAGCTCTGGCTAACATTTGCCTGCAGAACAAACATGTCAAAGGTTCCTTTCTGTGTTTCTCTGGAGCTGTGCTGATGAAATAAAAACAATAGCTTGCTATTCTCCATTGGCGTTTGTGTTTTTTATCAAGATTCATAAAATTACTATTAAAGTGAAGTCACGTAGAAGACTCAAATTTCTCAACTGACCAGCCTTTTAACTCCAGAACACACTCTGCATTTAACAATCCTGCTGGCTCCCTGCTTCACTTCTCTAACCGATTACGTGTGTGAGAGTCAGTAAAACTCTGCTGCTTCTTCTTTTTGTTTGTTTTTTCACCGATTATCAAAATCTTTATCAATAAAAAATCACAAGGGCAGGTTTGCATTTGTGTT
Organism: Cyprinodon variegatus; assembly: GCF_000732505.1. Classification (NCBI taxonomy): domain Eukaryota; kingdom Metazoa; phylum Chordata; class Actinopteri; order Cyprinodontiformes; family Cyprinodontidae; genus Cyprinodon; species Cyprinodon variegatus. The sequence continues at coordinate 1,506,417 of NW_015150529.1, forward strand.
CAGACTCCCATCACCATTATAAAACCAGTTGGTATGTATCCCCTCCCAAGTAGTTTCCAGTTCTTTGCACACTCCTGTATTTTAAGCTATTTATCTTCATTCAACCTTCTTTAGTTTCCCTGCTGCTTCTGAAAGCAAGAAATCCCACAGCATGATGCTGCCACCACCGCCTGTCATCATGGAGGATAGTTCGTTGAGTAGGGCTGAAACAATTAATCGGATTAACCGTTAATAATTGAGTAGAGAGACTCTAAAATATGCCTTTAACAGACCCGCTTAGAGCAGTAATTTTAACAAGATTGTAAAAACAAAACAATACAATAACATTTTGCATTTAAGATTACAAAAAAAAAAATGTTATCTGTCAATATGCTCTAGTTTCACTTGGTTTAATTTCATCTGGCTTTCTCATTATTAATCCATTAATCAAAAAAAATAATCGACAGATTAATCAATTCGTAAATTAATGGTTAGTTGCAGCCCTATTGTTGAGTTATGCAGATACTACTGAAGAAACCTTTTGAGTATTCCAATACTTTTCATTTGCCTCACTGCTCTCCTATCTTCTGTCATGTTTCCATTTCCTTTTGGAAAGGTTCAGCATCTTGGCCATATAAGCTAAATTGGGTGTAGTCAGAGATAAAGACATGGCAAATAATAAATTAAACATCATAATACCTCCTACACCGCACTGATTTCAAACAAATCTACTGTAATATACTAAAATTATGATTGCAACATGATCTTTTCAAGTTATAGTTTATTTTCGGGGCTGAAAACTTGAAATGTAGTCATTATAACATTATTCTGAAAGCTGCTGAGGAAAGCATGAGTTTAAATCACAGATATCCAGTAACTGTCCAACATCCTTTTAAATCAAATAATCAACAACCGTCTAAAAGGGGAAATAAACACTGATGTTGACAAGTAATTTAGTTTTCTCAATAATGTAGGGAGTCTATTTTCACATCCATTTGTAAAAGACAGAACGGTGGAGACACTCGCCATATTATCCTTTAATGGCTTCCGAATTACAGACCGCACTGAATCCAGGATTAGCTCTGAGAGCTTGAAGGCCCCTCGCAGCGGTCCACTTACAGCCTATTAGAACGGCTATTGGTGATCAGTAATTCTGCGATTGGCTCATAAAGGCTGGGTATGAAAAGTGAACAAACGTCCCTGCCTGCAGAGTGTTGCAGAGATTTGTGAGCTTACTCTGGAAAAGTTACCTTAATGGAGTCTAATAAAGTAGTGGAGCGATTGGCAGCGGCATGCTGCTACCCGGAGCCCAGCTTGTTGAGCCATCTGATCAATCACAAATAATAGAAGCTTTCAGGAAATGACTGAGGTCTGGCAAGGAGAACCGGCGCTCAGCTAATTTCTGAAGCTAAAAGCACAAAGGTCCTTAGAAAGAAAAAAAACAAATCAAATCTTTCTGCCACTGGTATACAGGGGTTTATTGAAGCAGATTTTATGAACAGAATTTAATTATAATCATAATAATAAGCTGAATATCTACCAATCAGGAAGATTCCTTTGTTTAGATTCCTCAATGAGTTGATGCAATCAACTTGTTTTCTTAGATAGAAAACTTTGAATCAATCTGACTGTATGATCTGGTTGAACTGTAATGTGCCTTGAGATGACGTGTGTCGTGAATTGGCACTATAGAAATAAACTGAATTGAAGTGAATTTCTGTGAACAGCAAAGCTCAGTCAGTTTTATAGGTGGGATCATTTCATGGCCCAAAAGACGATAAATGTATTATATATTTACAGCTTAAACACAGACAGGATAGAGAACGTCTGAACATTTTAATTTAAAATTTCTTCCTGGGCTTTGACTAGGCCATTCCATGCATTGATTAAAACCACTGGCTGTGTTTTTTAGGTCACTGTGTTGAAAGATGAATCAAGGTCCAGTTGTGAAATTCTTTAGAGTTACGTCTTCCAGAATTTCCCTGAATGTAGGACCAGGGTTCCCACCAGCGGATATCAGCTTAAGGGTCCGTTACGCTTAAAAATTGATTAAATCGGGCTGATGCGCTTTTTTTTTTCACGGCTCTTTGACTGACATGTAGGCTTTCTACGAAGCACATTTCTGCACAGATGCTGGTTACTTTAAAACTATATCAAAGGAATTCTGCTGATACACTGAGTTTTAATGAGCAAAACAACCACAGACACACACAAACACACAAACACATACACACCACTATCACCACTGCCATGCACACACAATCGTCACTCACAAAAATCCTGGCGAGAACCCTAAGAACCTTCATCTTTCTCTGAACTCTGGCTGTTTTCTCCATCTCAGGCGCATCCCAACAGCATGATGCTACCACCACCTGGTTTCCTCTTGTCATTATTTTTTTTTAAACAGCAGACCTGTTGCTAGTGAATGAACACACAGGTCTCCTACAGGCACTGGCGTAACTTTCTGAAGGACAGATGTGGACATGTCCCCACCAACTTTGGGCATGGTGGGGACAGTCCCCACCAATAATTTCCGCTTTTTTCCTCCTTCCTGCTGATTTCCTTCAGCCAACAGTAACTGGTTTGGGTGCAGCTGTCTGTATTCAGAGCGTTTCACTCTTTGCCGCTGCTCTCCAGTCCCTCCTCTCGGTAAAATATTATCCGATCTGTGGCTTTGGGATATAATATTATTTGTGTTCGCTATTCAGTGCGTACAGAGTAGCTATGAGGAGATGAGATACCTGATATGGCAAGCCATTTTAACATACAGTCGGTTTCGTCTGATGGTTATGGCTAGGGATGCACGATATAATCGGCCCCCTATCG
>NW_015150529.1:1509775-1512050 GCF_000732505.1 Cyprinodon variegatus
TACATGAGTTTTAAAATATCGGCATATCGGATATCGGCCAAAATCCCAATATCGTGCGTCCCTAGTTATGGCAGGTCTTTTTAACATAAATTCAGTAAATTTTAACCGGCAGCTACTCCGATATATGTATAGTAAAAGTTAGGAGACTGGTTGGTTAAAAAAAAATCTGAGATGCCACTGAAAAATCCGTTAGCTACACATACAGACCTTTTCAGCTAAAAATGGCAGCAGATTGAACATTTATATTAGTTAAAAAAGCTGGGCTTCTCAGGACTATACTCAGAGTTACAGATAAACATATCTGTTGTTTTCTTAACAGAGAATCAGACTGCAGGGCTTCTAGAGATCCTGAAAAGGTTTTTCTCTGGCATCATTGGTAGACAGGTTCATAAATCTTTTTTTAAGCAGTAAAGTATTCAAAAAATATATGTTTGAGCTCATTTTTGGAAAATATAAACCCTATTAAAAGCCTTTGGTTTGAGTAGCTGTAGGTCCATCAGCCATCACCCTTAGAGCGTCCCCACCAACTTTTATTACAGGCCATACTTGCAGAGTCAAAGACAGCTGTACATAATATTCTGCTTAAACTAAAATAAAAAACCATGCATGGAGCGGTAGATAAATATCTTTTTATGGTAGATGTCTGGAAAGCCACTGAGTGAGAAAGGTAATGCTGCGACACGCATCTACTGACTCTTTTCACTGCATGTCTTTAAGAATCAAGGCTTTGCTCGGGTCAAAGTACTTTTCCTTTAATCGGGACTGATCTATGAGACGAGAAAAACACTCATTCCTTCATTTAACAGATTACTGCAGCAGATACGGCTTAGATGTGGATTTGCTTTCATCACGCGACACCATTGTTATTTTTGTACATTATAAACATTGCTGAATGGAGCATTTAGAAGGAATAAAAATGTCCCACAGGAAACGATGCGAAGCACTAAGGCTGATTGTTTTGAAAATTCATTATATCTGATGGTTTTCCTTTTGAAGAATTCTGCACAATTTCATGTAAGTGTGCCGTACTTTTCCAGACTTAAAGGTAAACAGCTTACAGGCCAATTCTAAGTAAGTACTGTAAGTAAGTAAGGAAGTAAGGAAGGATATTCATCCATATTCATCTACACCTGGAAAATAAATCCAGACTTTTCCAAACTGCATTGTGAGTCTGCCTCTCTGATTTTTAACGCTTCACAGTTTTCTTTCTCTGCAGGTTTTTTCCCTCACTGATTTTGCCCATCAACTTATTGCCTCCATCCATCAACACTTCTTTCAGGTGTCTCCCCCCATTTTCCCGTACAATCTCTCCCTTCATGCACCGCTTCCTTTTCTGTCCCACTCCAGCTTACTACCTTTCATCCTCACTGCAGTCTGTCCTTTCTCTGTCCTTGCCGCCTTGAAGCACTTAGCTCTGATTAGCAGAATGACTGGAAGCCTTTCAGTTAGTTCATCATCCCGAACATACTTTACCTGCTCCCTACCATCATTCCTTTCTGTCCTATTTTCCACAGGATGAGGAGACACGCTGAGGTCTAGGCGGACGTAGAGAGGGACGTTAAAAGCCTGCCAGTGGGGTGCATACAGCCAGTACCAGCTGTACTCTTACTGATCAAATTTTCATCAAAAGGACTTTTCCTTCTTTTTTTCCCCGAACTCTGAGCCAGATTACAACCAACAGGGAGCTGGACTGAGCAAGTCTCATTCAATACCTGTTTTTACGCAGTTTGCTCATCTCCAAATTCAACATCCTGCTCACAAAACTGATTTCCTCCAACATCTAGCCTGCAGTTCAGGCTGGCTGTTGGCACAGTGTAAGATAGTTTAAGTTACTGACGTTATTCTAATTCAAAACAAAAAGGAAAACTGGGAATCAATCAAATCAAACATTGACATCAGAAGATGAATAATGATTATAGCACTTAATCTTTATTTTCTTATTTTATCTCACATTAAAACCAAAAAAAAAAGTAAAGAAGTTAAACTGAAGTCTTTATGATGCTGTCTGCATTCTACGATGGCGTACTAGGGCCAGGCTAGAGATTTTTTTTTCTTCTATTTCGAGAATAAAGTCGTAAATTTACGATAATAAAGTTGTAATATTATGAGAATAAAGTCATCATATAACAACCGCTTTCAGAAAGAAAGCTTCGAGCTCCGACAGGCAGATGACGGCCGACCAGCTCCAGAAAACAGCAACCTGAGCCCACTTTGACATCCTGCCCAATCTGATGCTGGTTCTAAAAGATTTCCTTATTTCTTAAACCAGAGCCAA
>NW_015150529.1:1513516-1524268 GCF_000732505.1 Cyprinodon variegatus
ACTTCATTCTCGTAATGTTACGACTTCATTCTCGTAATGTTACGACTTCATTCTCGTAATGTTACGACTTCATTCTCGTAATGTTACGACTTCATTCTCGTAATGTTACAACTTCATTCTCGTAATGTTACAACTTCATTCTCGTAATGTTACGACTTTATTCTTAGAATGTTACGACTTTATTCTTAGAATGTTACGACTTTATTCTCGGAATTTTATGATTATTCTTGTTGCGACTTTATTCTCATAGTTGTACGACTTTATTCTCGAAATAGAAAAAAAAAAAAAAAGGTCTCTAGCCTGGCCCTAATACTCCATTGTAGCATTAAGCAACCTTTACTCTTCCAACAAAAAAAAGAGCATCTAGTGGCCATAAAGGCCACAGGTATGAATGTGAATCCCAATATAAATAGTTATGCAGAATTTAGTAAGACAAATGGACCTAAACCCAAGGCGGATAACTGAGGCTGAACACCTTTTACATTACTGTAACAAAGACAGTTTGGAATTTTAGATAATATCATGATATAAAAGATAGTTTGTTGACTATTATCCTTACAGAAAACTACTTGAGTTACATTAGTGCATAAACCATCATAGGCCATTTAAAATGGGAAAAGAAAACAGTCAAGCTTAAAATCACACCTACATTTCTTATCTTGTTTATAATTTCTAAAACTTAGAGAAAAGTGGTTCAACAGTCAAATATTAAAAGCGGCGTCTCGTCCTTTTAAACCTTTCTAATTAAATCACTAAACTCTCGGCTCTGTCTAATAACAAAGCATTCCTCCTGCTCCTTTTATGTTTGAATTGTATAATTGAAGCGACTTAATGAAACAGAATTTGAATGTCAATACTTTTATTTCTCCTTCCCGTTGTGGAGTTTGTCGAGTGGCTCTAATGTTGTCCAAACCTCATATCTCTAATGAGTACAATTTAAATTCTGAACACAACAATGTCAAGAGGCTGAATATTGTCTAAGGTCACAGAGTTATTCTCTTCGCTCAGGAGTCAGTTGGTTTTCTCTGTGGACATTTCAGGTTTAAACAGCTCCTCAAACAGGCTCATATTAACTTTGAATGGGAAGAGACACAACGCGTCTTAAATGATTAACTTTTACTGTTATACTGTCACTTTAACCCAGTGGTTTCCAAAGTAGAGGTGCACCACTTAGGGGGGGCTCAGTGTAATTACAGGAAGAGGACTGGTAGAAATGAATGGGATAAATGAACACATTTTAGAGGTAGATAATATAAATATACATTAATAGCAATGTTGAATTCTGTTGGAATATAAAACAAAGTTAAACTGAAAATAATGACACTTTGAAAGTGGTATTTTTGTGATTTAAAGGAGATTGTAGTTTATTCTAATGATTTTTGGCTTACAACAGTTGACTTTACTTTGATGAACTGCTGAGAAGATTGGTTTGGAGGGTGGTGCAACCTGTTATGAATTAAAGGAGGGCCCACCGAGAAAAGTTAGGCAACCACTTACGGCTGAAACAATAAATCCTGATGAATCGATTATTGAAATAATCTTTGTGCCTTTAGCCGGCAGAGCAGCCCACTTAGAGCAGTAATTATACAAAAATTGTTAAAAAATATATAAACATTTTGTATTTTAGACACAAAAAAAACACTTTTCAGTCTGTCAATATGCTCTATTCAGAACTCCTCAAGTGCAAAAGTTTCAGCTTTATCTGTTTTAAATTCATAAAATGTCTTCTTGAAAGAATCTTGGGCTATCCGATTATTAATTGATTAATCAAAAATATAATCAACAGATTAATCAGTTTGCAAAATAATCATTAGTTGCAGCCCTAGAACCACTAATCGCATTCATTTTTGCATATCATTAATGTGTTTGAACTGTTAGCTAAGGCCTACTGCCAAACAGGCAGGTAAAAACTCTCTTAAGACGACTATGTAGAAGCTGTTGTTTCTGAACACCTAGACCAGTTTAGGTTCTTTACACATGTTTTACTCTTTTAATTAGTTTTTTAGCTTTTCTACTTAGCTTATTGGGTTTTTAAATTACCTTATGAACTTTCTTTAACTTCATTTTACAGTAGGAAACAAACTAACACTGCAGGCAACATTAAATTACTGGTGGTTTTCTGTGAAGCAGGTAAACTAAGCTTTAAAACCCGGGAGGACTTTGCAGCAAACAAAGAAAAAACATAACCTCAAAAGTGGACCGGAGGGCCTGCAAAGTGCCATTTATCATGGGATAAAAGGTTAATGAAACTTGATCAACTGTCAGATAAAATGGGTGATGTTTAGCTGAAACGGTATACTATTTAAATGTTGCTGCTTTGAGATTCACAAAATAAATCCAAAGAAACTCCATTAAGAAGAGCAGGCATTATGTAATTTGACCCTGATGTGTTTATCTGTTGATCATTCCTGTTTCTAAAATCAGTGAAATGGTTGGCTGTAAGATTAATCCAACATGGGAAAACTTCCTCACTTATTAATATCTTATTTTTTATTAAATATTTTTTTTCACATAACAGTTTACCTAAATATCAATAATGATTTCGCAGAAGTTATTTTATGTATATGTATTGCTTTCTATAGAAATTATGTCTTAATTAAGTAAGTATGGTTAAAGTAAAATATTGCTTTCTGTCACATCAGTTGATCTAAACAATCATATTTATTTTATGAATGAATAAGTTTTATTCTCCATATCTTCCCTGACTTGTCACTGTAATTATCTCCAGTAGTGGCTTTAAATTTGATGGAGTGTTTTGCAGCGTAAGCTCATTTTATTCCTTTAATGTCTGCAACCCATCCTTTACTGAAATCAACTGACACTGATGTTCTTTTACCGCCTGCAGCAGAACCCAGCAGTGCTCCTGCCCCATGTCGGCTTTCATTCAGCGCCACAAACCCAGACGCCGTCCGTCATCTTCTCAATCAAAACCTCTCAGCCCTCCAAGGCCACCTATCAGCCGTTTATCTACCTCCACCATCCTTCAGGGGACCCTAACCTGCAGCTGGAGGTAGGGAACTGCTCAGGGCTCTGATGAAAAGCACAATGAACCTGAAATGAATGAATCTCATTCAGGAACAAAAAGAACTGCTGACAAAAAAAATCGAAATGTTGCCTGTTTTTATATCAAGTGCATAAAATTTTTAAATCTTCACAGTTTCCTGGCAAATAAATACATTTCTTTATTTTTAATCAAAGTATTATTTCATAGGCTTTACCAAAGGCCTGCTAACATGAAAAAGGCAAATACTGAATAATTAAGTTTGTTCTTCACACTTTTGGTCATTTCTTACCAGAAATTTTAGGAAAATTAGCTTTAGTCTTGAAAAAATGTGCTACAACCGTGTATCAGTGCACCACTGAAGACAGTTTCCACTGAATTTGTTAACTGATTATTAGTAAAAAACAAATTCTATAATCTCCTCTGAGGCAATGTGCTTATATAGCCAGAGGTCTGCTTTTTTAAGCCCAAAAAAGGAGCAATAAATTATTGAATCAGAATGATACAGAATAATTTAATGTATTCCCAAATATCCAGAGAGAACCCACACATCCATGGAGAGGACATGAAAACAGCACGCAGGAAGACCGGAGGCAGGGAATCAAACCTAAGACCTTTAAACAGCAGCCCTTGACCTGAAAATTCAAATATATACCTATCCCTGTTTTTTATTGTTGTTTTTTTTGTATAGCATTACACCCCTTGCTCCGTTGGCTCCGTTTTTGTCTTTTGGACAAAGGTAGTAATGAAAGCTCCTTCTGAAAATCACCGGCATTAGCAGCCTCTGCATTAATGGAGTTTACAACAGATCCAAAATACATCAAAGATGTTTCTACACACAAAAACAAAGAGATTTTGATTTAAGGTAAAATGATAAGACTTTTGCTTTGCTGTTCTTCTAAAGATTGACTTAAGATATGAATACGAAGATCCAGCTGTCAGACTGGTGGCTCACTTTTTTATTCTCCTGCTGTAATGTTTACTGTAACTAGCAAGAGATAAAAATCAATGCAGTTTATCAGATTTAAACTGGGAATAAGGGAGTTTAGTTTCAAGCCCCTCACAGCCCTTTGGAAAAAAAAATTGTCCATTTATTTATTTAAAAACTGCATCTGAGGCCTTTGAATGCTGATATATTCTATTTTTACTGGCCATTGCTTATTTTGATATTGAAAGGAATGAAAGGAAGCTCTAATAATTTTTCTTTATTTCAATTAAATGCAAAGAGGTCATGGTGGAATACAGAAGTGGGTTCAGGAGTGGTAGGTATCAGGTAATGCAGAGGGCATCTGTTCCGCTTCTTTGTATTAAAGCTACATTTCTTTTTCTCTCTCTGTGTGGTTATGAGGCTACAGTGATCATTCTTTTGGTGACAAATGATGTTTCTCCTGGTGTATTAAAGTCAGGTTTATTCTACAAACCTCGCATCACTTCTTACAGGATATGGAGATTTTTTTAGCCTTAAACTATTTTTGCCCTCAGGGTAACACCAACTTTCACCGTTTTGTTTACTAATGAAGAATCACTAAGCCTCAGATGTCAGTTTCATGGACCATGAGGATAAGGTTTAGTTTATATTAACGTGTTTATGTGAGTCAAGAAAACAAGGAGCTTAAAAAGAGAACGATGACAAGAGCTGCACTTCCTATGGGGTGTTATTTGTTTTGTTTTGGAAAAGTGAGCCATGATGGATGGATGGATGGATGGATGGATGGATGGATGGATGGATGGATGGATGGATGGATGGATGGACGATGAGTGAATGAATGAATGGACGACAGATGAGTTGGAAAATGGATAGACGGACGAATGAATGGATGGAAATGAATGGATGGATGGACGGACGTTTGGATGGATCGACAGGCGGACAGGTGGATGGATGGATGAGCGGATGGATGAATGGATGGATGGATGAGTGGATGGATGGATGGATGGATGAGTGGATGAATGACGGATAGATGGACGAGTGGGTGGATGGATGAGTGGATGGACAGACAGATGTTAGGTTGGATGGACGGGTGGACGGATGGATGAACGGACTAATGGACTGATGGATGGATGGAGGGACAGATGGACGGAGGGAAGGACGTATGGACTGATGGACGTATGGACAGAGATGGAGGGATGGATGGATGAACAGACAGATGTTAGGTTGGATGGACGGGTGGATGGATGGATGGACTGATAGAAGGATTGATGGACAGAAGGAAAGATGGACAACGGATGGATGAACGGACTAATGGACTGATGGATGGATTGACGGACAGCTGGAAAGATGGACGGACGGAAGGACGGATGGACTGATGGACGGACGTTAAGGATGCAATGGGACAAAGAGTGAAGTCTGGAAACACCAACATTTTGCCAGTTGGCTTTCTTTTTTTATCCTTAATCCAGAGTTTTCCAGACTTTGTTTTTAATAACAATGAACAAAATTAATCATGTATGTGAAAGAAAAACCTAGTCAAAAAAGCTCGGACCAGAAGAGAAATTTAAAGAAGCCTTCTTATCTCCTTTCTCTGAGGTTTCAGCTTTTTAAGCATCTAAGGAGAGAACGGGCCTATGGAGCAGCCTCACTATTCATCAAGGGACTAAATCATATAATTAATGAGATGAGACATTTTTGCAGCAGAATTCCCTCTTGCTCAGCACTGTAGGTAAAGCTCTTACTGCCTTACTCCGCAGATCTCATCTTCAACATCAAATTCACTCATTGGCTCTATGAGCTATTCATTGGCTGAATTAGAATCCGGATTAATCTGGGTATAAAAGGTCTTTCTGGTTAAATGTTTATCAGCAACAAGACTTTAGAAGAAAAAAAGTTTTATCTTCTGAGACCAAAAAGGACCAACACAGTCCATAACACCTTCACAGACATCTGTTAGATTCAGCCTATAAATAACAGACAGGATGACAAGGCAGCAGATTTCTTACCTCTTTCCCAGACAGGTAGTAGGCAGACAGCAGGCCTCCCACAAACCTGATGTTCACCTCAAACACAGACACCTCTGCATTCTGCATAAAATAGAAGGAAAAAACATAATATGAGAAAACAAAACAATAGTCATTTCTATTCCTACTATCAGAGAATGAAGTATAAACAGAGCATTAGAAATTCCCTTTGGAAAACAGACAATTATAATCTGGGTAATCCCGAGGAATTCACCAGCCTGCTGTTCTCATTACTCTGAAAGTTGAGTAAATATTTAAATCAGCCTAAGAATAAATGCACTGTACCTTCAGTCCAGTGGGTGGCAGTAATAAGCTGACTCTGTGCAGGAAACACTATCCTATGCTGTTGGTTCAGCTTTAGATTTATGCAGATTAGTCTTTTAGTTTGTTTTCACACCTGATAATTCTGTATACAAAAATAGCAACGTCTGACTGCCTAATGAACATGTAGTTCCAAAAAATGTTTATTATTTCTAGTTTTAGTGGAGTTTGGCTTGTTCACGAATGGAATTGGATCAGTCATCAAGCACAGTAAACCCATTAATCCTGATATTTCAGGGCTTTATTTACCTTTTAAACTTTATTTCCTAAAGGAAAATATTGGAATATATCAGCCTGCATCCAAATTCTCCAACATAGACTGATAAAATGATAAATGGTCCGGTTGTTCTCATGCCTACTATTGATGACTGTTGTTCTCTTTTTGAGTAATATCAACTAATCCAGCCTGTTTCAGTATTAAACGCTACAAAATCAGTCATAAAAGTATGATTTGCGCACCTTGGAATCAGTTAATACTCTAAGCTGCAATATTCATATCGGAAATAAAAAAAGTTAGATCTGGGCCCCCCAATGCCAACCGGAGGCCCTCTGTGAATTTAAGGTTTTATAGAGGTGCACACCTACTGCTTGCAACTAGAGGAATTGTCGATCTAAATAGATTATTATTGGCACAAAACTTCTGTCGTCCATCAAAATAAAAACTTTTGTAACATCACAGGAGCCACTGGAATCTGAGTTTTTTTTTTACTTTGATGTATTTTGTCAGGCATCATTGCCAGCTGTTCTTTACAAGCATAAAAAAGTTTAACAGGGCTGAATTATTTTTACTTTAAGACCAAAACGACACCAGGAAAATGCTTTGCGGCCGAAAACTGAGCTCAGCTTTCCCTGTCTGGTGATCTGAAAACGTCCGATCTTCTCAACTCAGCCGCTTCTGATGCATGTGATGCGCCACATCAACCAATCAGAGAACCTAATCTGGGAGCTGGCAGGAAGACAGACACAGCACTGCTGATGCAGTTCGCTATGATCACTCCTCTGAAACAGTTTATTAGCGCCTAAATTAACCTAAAATGTCAAAACCTGCTGGTAAAATATGTTCGATTTTATTATTCTGGTGACTGCAGTTTGGATAATATACATGAAAAATGCCCTCCAGCTGCCGCGAACAGTAGCGGAAAACCGCAAAGAGGTGACCGGGCCAGAGGCTGCAGTTGAACGCTATTTCCGAGGACAGGCTCCGAATTAAATTATATTTGAAGGCAGGATTGTGCTCTTGATGAAATGACTGCACAGACCATGTTTTTAGGTAGACTTTCTCACTTAAAAACAAGTTAAACTATGTTTTACCCACTTATAACAGCAAATATAGCAAGGCCGCTCTCTGCCATTGAACACAAATGAGCAGCAGAAGCACCAGACGCATCTGAACACGCATTACTGGACGTCTGAGCTTAATGCGAAAAAGCATTAAAAATTAAGCAGCAGGAGCTTTTTGCTGCTTCAAGCCCCTGCGGTCTGAACGTAGCATTATTCCTTAAAATTAGTGTTGCACCGATACCGATACCAGTACCGGGCCTTGGTCCAGGAATAAAATGGTGGTATCGGTATCGGCGAATACCAACAAATAGGGTACCGATACCATTTTGAGAGCCAAAAGTTTATTCAACTAATTCCACCCATTCCAGGTAGGCAATAAAAAGTTCTACTGGATTCACTTTGAATTAGTCTTTTTCCTTTTTCACAAAGGTAGGCAGCAGCTTGACAATGCCAGGATGGCAATTATTTTACATCCAAATAGTATGCAGTTCATCATATACATCTGCAGACACATGGCCGATGTGCACAGCCAGGTATCGGGTATAGGGGCCAAGAAATGGCATCGGCGCAACACTAATTAAAATAAGCGAAGGGACTCTCGATTTCATCTGCCATTGTTACAGGCAAAGAGAGGATTGGTTAGCTCCGACCTACGCGCATCAGACCCACTCTTTAACGGCGCAGCTAGAGCAGGAAAGATGCTTCAGCCGGGCATCAGAAATGAACTTGTACAAATATCAAAAATGAAGCAAAAATGAAGGCTCACATTAGAGATAGGCCAATACATTGGTCAGCTAATTGTTTTAGTCGATATTACAGTTTTTTCTTGTGTCAGTATAGAGGATAAATATGGTTTAAAACACAAAGTTAATCATGTTGTCTTTGTTTTAACTGAGTAAAACCATGTTTTGCCATAGCTACTCTCCTTACACAGTGTAACATACCCTCTGCTTCTCATAAAACCACTTTACGACTGCTCATGACTGTTAGGAAATAAGTATTATTATTTATCTTTCCCAATAAGGATTAAAAAAATTATGTGGCGTCATTGCTGCTGGGTTTAATATATGGCTTTTGTTTACACAACCCTAACTACTGGTTACATACTGACCACTTCAATTAGCTTTAAACACATTTCTGGCAGAATTGGAATAAAGCAAAAAAGACGGGTTGGTGTCGGCATATAGCTGAGTGGTTCTGGACTGTAGCCGTTTACAGAAATACTGTTTTTAATCAAATATGCATTGTTTAGTTTGGGTCGGTTTATATGAGGAAAGTAAATAATTCACACATTATTTGACCACAGGGCTGGTTTATAACATGTTGAAATCCCTGCTATCTGTTAAACAGCTGTAATACCTCCCCCAAAACCCTCCCGATCCAAAATACTCCTCTATATGACAGAGATTAAGTGACCCATATCTACAAAATAACAATGCCCATCTTCCCAGACAACAATAACAGCACATCCCAAAATAGCAGTTGTCATAGTACTTGTCACAGGGGCAGAAAATTGAGTTTTGCTGAACAGATTTTTGAGTCAGATGAAGTATTTGAGCTCGACTGACAGCTCTCATAAGCCGCTGCTGCCAAACAGAGATATGACAATAGGCTGTCCTGTGAGAAAAACAAATAATGGGCCTGAAAAAAACATCTCCCTTCACTTTTCTCTAAGACTTAACCACTGAACGAAAGACGTTGACAGTGTGGTTAATTCGTCTTAAATAAAAACGGCAAAAGTCTTGCAAACTCAGTCTACTCTAATGAGGAGCAAGTTGATTTTTAAAAGCCCGCTGTCCTGTATGTATATATTTACTATCCTAACCGTTTGCTGCAGTTATTTATGCATAGGACGCCAGCAGCTACTGCATCTTTGGACCGTTGGGCAATGACCCTTTCAGTCAGTATTTGTTTGAAATCATCTCCCTTGAAAAATTTGGCAGGAAGGAAGTCAAGTCTCCTGATGTTGCAACATTTTGGCCATTGCTGACAAAGCTGGGAACTGACTAAGCATGGATATTTCCAGGCAGAGAGTGATTTTATGTATACAGGAGAGCCAACAAGTTAATAGTCCAACTAAAAATAAAGAATTTGATCTAAAAGGTCACCAAGCTTCTGCTCTGATAAAATGACAGTAAAATCTGATCAGGTCGTTTAGAGGCCGTCACAAGAGACTGATCACTTTATCTGTTGTTCTTCTAGATAAAGAACAAGGCCATATTAAACTGTCCAGAAGCTAATTCCACCTTAAGAGTAATAAAGTCAGTAAACCCAATAATCATTGTTAATGTGCTGCTGATTGAGTCACAAAGACACTCAGGAACGCAGCTATAATGTGCTTTGTTGTGGAGGTCAATCTCTAAACAGATGCCAAACAGGTGGCCCTTCTTTTAAGACAAAAGCAGCTAATGTTGCACATGTTGATTAAAGCACATTACTCCCTTAAAATTCTAGATATTGTTAGGATTTGATTAAAAAGTTGATTGCAAAGGAAAGAAAAAGCGAGAATCTAAAACTACAGCATCATGCTGCTTTTAGACGTTCCAAGGACTCACCTTGTAAACTGAGGAGAAGGTGGTCTCCGTTTACTTTACTTAGTATTTACGGCACTTTGATGTCACTGTGGTTGTGTTAAAGGGCTGTATAAATAAGGGTGAGTTGAGTTTTTTGCTTCCAAACTCTAGAAAAATCTCTGATTCCTGTATTAAAGTTACTACCCTGAATGGTTTTTAAGTTCCTTTGAAAACAAATAGTTTTGCGTTGTGGTGCATGATGTGGACGAAGGGCTCGGTTCAGCTTCCAGGCACAGACCATTAGTCCATTGGTGCAGATCATTCCTCTCTCTACCTTTGTCTATTTAGTGTCTGCTTCCATCACATAAAGGTAACCAGAACGAAAAAAGAAATAATTAGGCTAAAATACCCTTTCAATCCCATTAGAGCAGAACTGTTTTTTTTATAATTAGTGTTTTCTTTCCTTCTACTTGTTATTTTTGGTGTTTTTGTCTCCGTTTTGTTTCTCTCTTGTTGATATTTTTCATGTTTTTTTTGTATGGATTTTTTAAATTCATGGCCTTGTAAAGTAATTTGGGCACTTTAAATATGGGAGATACTTATAAATTTGAGTTTATTAACCTTACATCAAATTAGAGCTCCACAAGGCCAGAAAAATATCTACTTTCAATACCATTTATAAAA
>NW_015150529.1:1524867-1526458 GCF_000732505.1 Cyprinodon variegatus
CGATCTCCGTTTATTTAACTAGGATGAATAGTCGAATACTTTTTCCCACGACAATACATTTGAATAATGAACCAAACATGATTTTGTTTTTATGACTGGGATCCTTTACAAATCTGTAAAGCTGAATTTAAATCCTTCAAATGAAGTGCCTCAAACTTTACTATCTTAGGCGATATTTATTGTATATTGTCACTTTAAAGTTGGGCTTTTAGTGTATCTAGTCAGGTACTCATGGCCTTACTATTTGCATTTTTAATCCTTTCTATCCTTCAGGAACCACTAGCATTCTGTAGCCGTGCTATTTAAGATCCTCTAAATTGTCTCCACAAACCGTGGACTAAGTATGGTTTTTCTACTTGGGCAGAAAATAACAAGTTTCCGTCAGAAAACAATTGGCTGTCTGCTGATATAATCCGGTCTGACTGACAGGTCAGCTGCAACATACTGGAATGAGGAAGGATTATACAAAAATGCAGCAGCAGTCGACTCAAAAGCACATGGATGAGAACATCTAGCATTTTGTATTCAGAAAATAAATACAGATGCGCATCTATTAACTGTTTTTCAACCGGTTTGGACCTTTTGAGCTGATTTCTCTATTGTATTTGGCTTATTTAGATTAGTCTGGATGAGACACTGATCCACTGACGCAGTCATGGTTTGACTAAAGTAAAGCTAAAATGGTTTTCAGCTTCTCCTTAATGAGAGGCTCTTAATCATGATGAGGATGGCTGGAGAATAAAGGAAAACATCAAAGGAGAGGGGCAAATTGTCTGCGATGTACTGACGTTCATATCTTCAGGAACACATGCCGCCGAGCTCATTAGTTAGCCCAAAATCAAACATACGCCATTCTATTTCACCTATAGAACCTTTAACTGACTCCATGTTCAGTATTGTAATAAAAAATAAACCCAGATATGTGTAAAAGCACTGAATATAACAGATTACATTGTGGATCAGTGATTCTGGATATTATTAACAGTATGGAGAAATGATGAAGTAATAAATTCATTTTTTTATTACTTTAACCTGGACTGTGTGATAAAGAGATTCCTCAGCTTAAGTCCTTGAGAAGCTGGATTTTTAAAAGCTAAACATTTTATTTAGTAAAGGCATTAAAATATTAAAATCATTGTGTGTTCATAAGTGTTTAGCCTTGGCTTCGGCTTATGTTTATCATATTCGTGATTTTATAAAGCAAGATATAAATCATTATTTATTTTATTTTCCACCTATTTATAAAAAGATCAGTGCTGTTATGTTATACCTTTAACTTAAAGATCCTCTGTAATACAAAAAGGCATTATATGGTGAAGCCAACATCCGGCTTTTTAGATTTATCTCGTTTATAGATTAAATTCTTGATGCAGTTGATATGTTTTGGAGTTAGATGGCCTTGGAAGGGTCACAAGCACTCAAGAAGGAAAAAAGTTCCTTTATAAAGACCAGATTGCTTATTTGCATTTCTGGTTGATAGGAAGTGGCTCTGCCTGCCCTGGTTATATCCAGCAACCAGAGATGGGAAGTAACGAAGTACAAATACTTCGTTACTGTACTCAAGTAGAGTTTTCTGATATTTTTACTTTAC
>NW_015150529.1:1527666-1528731 GCF_000732505.1 Cyprinodon variegatus
TAATCAGTACTTCCACTTTTACCAGAGTATTTTTTAACACAAGTATCTGTACTTTTACTCAAGTATGGAAAGTGAGTACTTTTGCCATCTCTGCCAGCGGCATATACTAAGGTTCTAATCAAACAATTAAATAAATTATAAACAAATTGATCATTTTCAGGCCTGAAACTGTATTATTTTAGTCTAACAGATTGATTCTTTTGAAACCTTTATTACATTTATAAAAACTAAAAAAATAAAAGATTTTTCCAAAAAGCTTTCTGGGTATTAAGACAACCTGGGAGAAAAATAACTGTCAAAATATAGCTGATCAGACATTAGGACAGAACAGAGCTACTGAAACTTTAACTGGGAGAACCACGTTTCTCTAAGTTTAGTTTGTACATGGATGACTAAATGTCTAAGGATGGCCTGAGGAGCACTTGCAGCTAAAGAGTCACATCAGGAAAAGTTAAATACATATAATTAATCAGGAGAATTGGGATACAAGTTTACTTAAAGGGATAGTGGAGGATTTTCGCAAGTTTTTGAAAAAACCCGCCCTCTCCACTTATGGATAAAATATGCCGATGCACAACCCTGTACCTCCTGAGAGGGAACGCCTATTAAATGTGCACCAGAGCGTGCACGAGCCCATTTCTCCTCGTGCACGCTCTGTTTAAAAGTTACTGTTTGCATATGAGCTCACTTTCCAAAAGAAGATTTGCAATTTTTCCACTATGTCAGACTCTTTCACTTTCAGTAAGTGAAAACGGGGGCGAGTGTTAGGTTTATTCAATGATGATTATAAAATTAATGTATGTACATATTAGGGATGCACGATATTGGGATTTTGGCCGATATCCAATATGCCGATATTTTAAAACCCATGTAGCTGATAACCGATACCGATACCGATATTAAAGCTGGACAAAAATAAGTAGTCATTGAAAATAGCAGTTTTGTTATCCATTTCTGACACTTTGAAAAATAATATACTCAAATATATTTTCATATGCTGATATCAAATTGAGTTTTAAAAGATAATTAGAAGAATTTATTGATAAGAAAGTATAGTCTTTGGTG
>NW_015150529.1:1529115-1537212 GCF_000732505.1 Cyprinodon variegatus
CGTTTAAGGTTGTTTTAAGGACATTATCGGACATGCACTATGGAAGCCATTCTGAAGCAGCCAGGGGGGGATTCTGCATGAGCCAAATAGCAGAGACAGGACCAATCGTCAAAATGTTGGTGTCAATCATTCGATTTCATCCTGGACACTACAGAAAATGGGCTAAAAGTGTTAAAAACCGGAATTCTCCTTTAAATGTGCGCCAGAGCGTGCACGAGCCCATTTCTCCTCGTGCACGCTCTGTTTAAAAGTTACAGTTTGCATATGAGCTCACTTTACAAAAGAAGATTTGCAATTTTTCCACTATGTCAGACTCTTTCACTTTCAGTAAGTGAAAATGGGGACAAGCACGTAGGACGGCCTTACATAAACAGATCACCAGAATGATTGACAATTAGAAGTACCACTTATTTTGATGATCCACCCACAAAAAGAACATCCTCCACTATACCTTTAAGATATTGTAACTCCATGTTCTGCTGAGCAAAACCGCTTTGGTTAATTTGTGAAGGTTGAATAAGAGTCAATAAAAGTTAAATTATTTGGCCACTGATTAACTGGTGTTTCTTTTATTTGCTTTAAAGGCTAAATAACATAATTCAAATAAAATAAATAAAAAGATAAATCTACAGAGTAAAGGATTTTGGACTCTTTTAATGGCTTCTAAACTTCTGACTTTACACACATTCATGCACACAAGCCAAACTTACCACATTGAAGTCCAGGTTTTTCTCTACCCATTCTGTAGCAGCATCAAACTCTTCAAACATCTCCATGACATAGAGGGTGTCCAGAGCGTCCACTATTGTTGCACCTTTTATACTCCCTAAAAAAAACACAGAAAAATACAATTTAACTTTTGCAGGCCTTTGTGTGTCATAGATATATAACCCCACTGTATTTATCTGGCTTCTATTCAGCTGAAGATTGAGGTTTTAAAGAAGGATAAAAAGCTTTCAGATGCTGAAAGCGTCTTAGTTTCCAATGATTCCAGATGTTTCCCTCAAAATCCTCAACAGAGTAATAAAAATGCAGTTAAAGTTTCAGAGGTTGAATTAATTATTCTGCAGGCAGATGGGAAGGAGTGCCTACAATCTGACGAGATGTAGAGTTCTGTCCATCTGCAGTGATTAGTATCACCGTGGGAGGTAAGACACACAGATCATCATTTCAGTGCACTCGTTACCCAAAAAGCACTAACGAATCCAACAGCGAGGTCTGGGTCTGCGCCAAAGAGCTCAGGAAATCATGAAGCATGAATGTAGGAGCCATTTAAGCAAGGTGAGAATAAAAATGACAAGAGAACAACAGGAAGCAAGCCTAGGGAGACCGACGCAGGGGTAGAGGGAGAAGAGGACAAACACTGAGATAATGAGAATTTAAAATGCATCTCTGTCAAAGAGCAACAAGTCGTTCCAGAAGAAAGCTGGAAGGAAGCAGATTCTCCACAGTTAGATTAGTTCTCTATTTATCCCTGTTTGTGTTTACATGCAGCAAAGGCCTTTGCAGTCGACATAATGCTGAATCATCATCTTATTGCATAATGCAACTATTATCCATTACAGGCACTTATGATCTGCTGTGATTGGAAAATACTAACAGCAGGGTCCCTACTGATTATTATTTCTACACAACAGAGCCTGATCCAGTTTTCATGACCTCTTTGTTTATTTTCAATTTTTGTTTACTTAAAGGAATTAAGTAGGTCAGTAATTACAGAAAGAGGGAAGGCAAATAAAGGAACGGAAATGAAAGGAGGGGGAAGCAACCAAGAAAGACGGGTTATCGGGAAAGGAAGGGAGGATTTATGGTGGTGAGGTCAGAGGGAAGGAAAAAGGGAAGATACAAGGAAGCGAGCACAGGCAGGCAACATTCTAACAGTGGGATTAAGCAATAAATCAGGAACATTCCCATTTTTTTATACTCCTGCAGCCATATCTACCTTCCTAATGGTTAAATACATGGAAAATATTTTCTTTTTAACTGAGGAACAGATTTAAAGCAGTGTTCAAACTCAAAAGGTATCTAATCAGGAGAAAAACAGTCACTCCATGTTTCCACATAGGAAGGCATGCAAGGTATTAGAGGAGGAGATTCGGCCGTAGACGGAACAAAAAATAACAGCATATTCATGGAGTTAGTTAGAGCTGAAGCCCTGATGAGGTCCACCACCGTGGCGTCGTCTGCAAACTTCACGATGTGATTGGTGGTGAACCTGGGGACGCAGTCATGTGTCATCAGGGTGAACAGCAGGGGGCTCAGGACGCAGCCCTGAGGGGGGCCTGTGCTTAAAATGATGACATCAGAGGTGTTCTATCCAACCCGGACTGACTGAGGTCTGCTGCTGAGGAAGTCTAGCAGCCAATAGCAGAGGGGTGCATTGGATCCCAGCTGTTCCAGTTTGCCCATCAGATGCTGTGGGATGATGGTGTTGAAAGCTGAACTCAAGTCCAGGATCAGCATCTGCACCTGAGTGTTCTTCTCCTCCAGGTGCGCCAGACTCAGGTGGAGAGCAGCAGAGATGGCGTCCTCAGTGGGGCGG
The DNA here is from genome assembly GCF_000732505.1 of Cyprinodon variegatus. Classification (NCBI taxonomy): domain Eukaryota; kingdom Metazoa; phylum Chordata; class Actinopteri; order Cyprinodontiformes; family Cyprinodontidae; genus Cyprinodon; species Cyprinodon variegatus. The sequence continues at coordinate 1,531,658 of NW_015150529.1, forward strand.
TGGCGTCGTTAGGCAAACTGGAATGGGTCGAATGTTGGCGGCAGACTGGAGACGATGTGTTCTTTAACCAGCCTATCAAAGCACTTCATCATGATTGGAGTCAGTGAGACAGGACGGTAATCATTGAGTGAGGTGACCTGAGGCCTCTTTGGGACCGGAATAATGGTGGCAGACTTGAAGCATGCTGGCACTTTGGATTGGTCCGGCGAGGTGTTAAAAATGTCGCCCAGGTATGTTATCAGGCCCTGGGACCTTCCTTGGGTTGACTCTCCTCAGAGTTTTCCTCACTTCAGCTACGTCCAGGTTTAGTGCCTCCTCCCCCTGGTGTGAAACAGCTTTCACTGCTGGAGTGCTGTTTAGTGCCTCAAACCATTTTGTTATCGAATGAGCGGACGTTGGAGAGCAGGACTGATGGAAGCGGAGGTCTGTGTGGATTTCTCTTCAGCTTTGCAGTTAGCCCCCCTCTGCATCTTCGCTTTCTCCGTCTCGCACATCCCTTCCTCCTACCATTATGTTGCGCTGTTGTTTTGTTTACATCCGTCCGTAGCGCTTTGCAGCTTTTTAAACGGTCACAAATGTCTGGATTTAAAACATTTTGTGACCATAGCTCAAGCAGGCGTTGGCGATCATAGATGCAGGTTTGATGTCTAGTCTGTATCGTATTAAGCGGCATATTTTGTTAAACGATCAAGATTGTCGAGAGGAGCCGTTCTTGGCCGCTGCTTTGGAGCGCCGCCATGGCAACAAGATGTTCACAAATTCACAAATAATCTCTAGGAACTTTACAGAGACAATGCAGTACCATTGGGGACTATTTTAAAAACAATCGGCCGATTCCCTCGAGTTGTTGACTGTGTAGCAGTCCTTCACACTCAGCATGCATGCAGCAACAGTGGAGAGGAAAAACTCCCTTTTAAAGGGAAGAAACCTCCACCAAAGTCAGTGTGAGCTGCCATCTGCCATCTGCTGAGGAAGACAGTTTATTGAAGGGGACAAAACTAGACTTTATAACTTAGAATAGCCAACAGTAGGGTGCGCTTTGTTGGCGCAGTGGTTAGCACACATGACCCATGTATGGAGGCCTTAGTCCTCCGTGCAGGCGACCCGGATTTGAATCCGGCCTGTGGTCCTTTCCCACCCTTTCCTGTCAGCCTAATGTCCATAAAACGAGCCACTAGTGTTGTAAAAACTCAAAAAAGGGAAAAAAATAATAATAACGGTAAACTGGCAGTAAACTAGCTCCACAGAAGACTCTAACTAAGAAACAATCAGCTGAGCAGATAAGATCTAAACCAGTTTTCATGTCAATGGTTTAAAAGAGAGAACATAAAGTTAGACAGAGTAAAAGCCGAGCCCATGCCTATGTCTGTGAGAGAAACAGGACTAATCACTGAAAAACAGACCCAACTCTATCATCCATGATCTTAAGGTGTAGATGGCTGCAGCCCAGCTGATATTTCTTTCAAGGACGAAGTCACAGCCAGACAGACCAGATAAAACTACCATGATGAGAAACAGTAAATTAATTCCTTGACATTTAAAAACAAATTATTAAAATATTGACTAATAAATACTGAATGAAATAACTGGAAGTATTTTCAAGGGGCTGCTCCTCTGTTGTACTGTTATTACTGCATTTGTCACCTTTAAATAAATGCCAAAAAATATCACGATTCACTATGTTTTTCATGCACCAAAGTTAATACATATTTGAGAATTGACAGTAAACATAATGCTTTATGAGGCTGAATTCCTGATCCTCCTGCAGGTCTGACTACATAGGAGTCATAGAGACATTCAAAATGCTGATGCAGAAATAAAGAAAGCATTTAAAGAGGAGAATCAATCTACATTTCAAAAAATGGTGTTGTCATACAGAAATCTGTCAAAAACATTTCTCTCTTGCTAAAGTAGCTTTCATCTTAATGGGCTGTCTGATGGAGAGAAAAAAAACTAATGGAAACTGCCACTCACATACATGCATTAAATAACCCTTTGAATGTATAAAAGCTCAAAGTATTTTTGTGGTTTATCAAAGCAAAAGCTTTTGAAAGTGACATAAAAAGGCAACAATTATAAAAGAAGTCTGTACAGCTGTTCAAACACCAATTAAAACATCAGAAAAAAGGTAAAACAATGGAGTCAGTCATATTTACTTATACCCAACTGTCAGGTTAGTCGGACGAATTGAATTCTTTCAGAGTGGGAATGCGTTTCCTCACCACAAAGGATTACCTGAAAGGTTTTCAATTTTATAAAGCAGCTTAAGGAACTGTGAGGTAAGAATCAATCTACAGACGGTAACTCTGAATATTGCAAGAGTCCGATGATATTTTAGGATGATCCTGGCGGCTGCTGATGGTGCTTTTAGATCTGTGACATCACACAGCTCTCCTCCAGAGTCGGAGGGACAGAGGTTAAGAGGAACCTTCTAAAATCAGCTTCCTAGCAGATCAAGGGATCGTGTTGCTGTCCAGATGGAAGGACTATAAAGAGGTCTGTGGGGCTGCCTGGTGGTGGCAGTGCTGAGGGTTTTATTTGAGATGTTCATGGTGAGGGAGCAGATGGTTGAGCAGAGGGAAGAGTCTGTGACGCCTCTCTAGGACATGAGGAGTAGTGGATGAGATGAGGGGCTTCAGCGACCCGGCGACCGCTGAGCGAAGGGAGATGAAAGGATCTGTTGGCACTAAGCTGGTTAATGTGGAGCGATTTCACTTTACACTCAGTCTTTGCACAAATTAACAAACAGCAGCATTTCTGCAGACTTTTGTTAAGATTTAATTTTTATAGAACTATTTTTATGTTTGAGCTTTTTTAAAAATGATTTTCACTCACGCCATTTAAAAAGCCATTATATATTTCAACATATTAAAGTACACTATGTTGCAGAGCAAATCATATTAGTTTTAGATTCTCTATTTTGTCAACTTACAGCCACAACTGTGTGGATTTTATTTGAAAGAGCAACATGATGATGCAAAATACACTGTTAGTAAAATAAAAATTTGTAAAAATGCAATCTGGAAATTAAATTTTGAGAAACTTCGTATTAAAAATTTTTTTGAAAGTAATTTAGCCGTTTTTGTTTTGATTTTTTATATTTTAATTATTTTATATAGTTTATTTTTCAATATTTCGTTTTATTTTTTCCAATTTTTTTTATAAATTGGGTCAAATAATGGAAAAAATAAAATATGAAATATATCATGAAATATACAAAACAATAAAAAATAAAATTTTGTTTTGTGTTTTGAAAAAATGACAATTATTTGATAAAGACATCTGAGAAGACAGCACAGTTACTCTCAAAACCTTTTTTCATTAAAATGTTTCTTAAAGTCTAATTTCTAGATCACAATCGGGTTTTCCAAATCTCTATTTACAAAATGAATTTTTTTTCCAACAATGATGGGGGGAGGATCACTCCATACAACACACATCAGGAAGTAACTGAAATAAAAGTGAGGATTTAATTAGGATTGAACGATTTTACCAAAAAAAAAAAAAAAAAATTTGATTATTTTAAATCATTATTGTGGTTTTCTTTTGCACTAAGGAAAGAATGTAGATGTAGGGTTTCAGTTTTTACATGACTTCAAAGCTTGGTTGTTCAGAGTGAAATGTAGCAGGACTTTACTATAACCTTTGAGTGAAAACGGTCTTACTTTTATTAGTATTTATGAATTTAAATGAAACTGCAAACCCTCTTTGGGTGAATTACTGCCACCTAAAGGGCTGGAGGAAGACATTTAGTCTGTTCTACGCTTGTTAAATGTAATGTTACTAAAATCTTACTCTGCAATTTGAACATTGTGAGACAAAATGGGACATGATGACATAGAAAAATATATTGGCTTTGGAAAAAATACAAACTAATAAAGTAAAACAACAACAATAAAAAGATTATAGAATTTCTAATCAGTTGGTATGTCTGGTTGATTTCTTTTTGTGTTTGCATAAAGGCTGGTAGTGTATATAAATATCTGGATTTCCTATATAAACTCACAATTTCTATGACAAAAGTTTTGCAAACAAATGTTTATTGATGTTCTCTATCAAAACTGACTGAGGTTGGGATGTTTTAAAAAAGCAACACTTTGTAGAGACACAGAAGCAAAAACAAAAGTGAGCTTTGGAGGATTTTCCCTCCATTTTAGGAATTTGGATTACTTTGTGTTTATCAGCGACGTAAAATCCCTCAAATCTCTGCACTGTTTGAGGTTGTGAGAAGAAAAATGCGCATAGTTTAAGCGGCATCAATAATTTTTCAGAGCGCTGTATAGCTATATCTGTGAAGGATGCTCCTGTGGCTCCCTGCTCTGGAAAAGGAAGACGAACCGCTCCTTACCCCAGCTGAAGCTTTCAACTGAAACAGCAAAACAACCACAGAAGCAGAACACAAGCAGGGAAGAAACAGAGAGATGAAAAATGGGAAAGCTGGTGTCCCCAGAAGACAAGAATCATTACGGTTCTTCTGAGGTAAGACACGACAATGGATTGCAGCGAAGAAAGGCAGAAAAATGAGAAACATGGGGTCCAAAAGTCATTAACCAACATTATTCTCCTTTTCCTGTGAAACACAATCCATCCAGTCATTCCTCTTCCATCACCCACTTCTCTTCTAATGATAGAGCTATCAATATTTTATCCAACTTCTAGTCTTTTCATAGAGAAATCACCAGCATTACCCTCAATAATTAAATCCATCATTAAGACACGTCGACACACAATGTTTCCACATTCCTTTTTATAATAAAAAAAAGAAAGAAAGGATCCGCTCACGGTTTCTTTGCAGAAGCCATAAGTAAAAGTCTTAGTGCACACAGTGGGAGCTGATCCCTGCAGCTTGCTCAGGCTGATACTTTCACATCTCATCCTTGTTTTGTTTGGATCTCTTTTGTTGAGCTGATCCAACCTAAATAGCTTGTATAAGCAAACCTCCTACATGAAAACCTGCACTAAAACTATACGGCTAACAATGGTGAGTCAGTGTGTGTCCGTCCTTCACCATAAAGCTTTTCCTACTGGTCTACAAAGGGCAGCACACCTCTCTGCACAGGAACCTAAAGCATGGCGCATTGCCTCTGAGAGCCTTCCTGGATAAATGCATCAACCCTGAACAAGGCTTCGTCACAAAGCCCACACTGGACCGATCTATATATTTTCATCAATAGCACACCTCCTTTGAAATGCCATCATAAACAATCTTTCTCTGTGCACTTGTGGACATTAGGATTCAACTTTATTTTATTTAAAAAAACACTTTTAAAAAAAGATGCAGCATTTAGTTCTACTGCTATTATACATAAGCCATTTGGAAGGACCTATACATTACGACAAAAGGACAAATAAGACTATCCTGCAGATCCTAAAGCACATCTGGTACCTAGACTGACCCGTGTGAAACCTGGAAATCGAACATGCACATACTTCCTGTTCCCTGGTCAAATCAAAGTGCTTTTATTTTGAAAACACATTTTGAAATCGGTCTAATCTACGTTTTAGGCAACAGGTTTTGTTGCTACGCAGCACCCTCCAGACCACTCAGGTCTTCT
>NW_015150529.1:1537513-1540933 GCF_000732505.1 Cyprinodon variegatus
TTTTCCTACTTGCTTTGATTCTGTTTTATCTTCCTGTATTTTAATCATGTAAAGCACTTTGCAATGTCTTTGTACTGAATTGTGCTATACAAATAAATTTGCCTTCCCTTGCCTTTAACTTTGAATATATTTTTATGATAAGTTAAACTTTTTCTTAAAACTTTTGCCCACCTTTACATGCTATTTTTTCCTACAAGTCTCCTTAAAATCTTTTAAACTAAGTGGACCAATTTGTGACATTTATTATTTTTCACAAAGCATTGATCTGATAAACTTATTACTAAATAATTTAATAAAGAATCAATGTTGTCTTTTTTTGTCACTTTCAGGTTTTGATAATATTGGCAACAAAATTCGATTTTCACTGAAATGAAAATCTACTTCCGGGTTTTGTTTTTTGGTTTATTTCTGAGAATAAATTTTATTAATAAAAATGAGCATCCGATATAGCTGGCATTAAAACCCTAAACAGGAGACCTAAGATTTTGGTTTGGAGTATGATGGGTCCCATTTAATATCTACTATCAGAAGAGGATTTTCATTACACTGTCATAAGTACAGCGCAACAAAATTCACTCTCTGCATTTAACCATTTAAGCAGAGGGCTGCCACTTGCGGCGCCCGGGGAGCAGTGTGGGATTAAGAGTCTTGCTCAGTGACTAGGGGTGTAAATAATAATCGTTTTGTATCGATGCATCGATCCAACAGCCGACGTCCAATGCATCGACACGTATGCAAGAGAATCGATTCATGTTTTTTTTATCCATTTGCTCCTGGGCGGAATTCTCCCTCCCATCCTGCGGTGGCGCTAAACCTATTTTGCCCTCCTACCTCGCTTCCTGGTTATACTCTTGCAGCAGTGTGTTGCAGTAAGCTTGACACAGACATTTTTATGTTATGCCCAATATTGAAGCGTGGTCTGTGCTACACGCTGTGGGTCTAGATACGGCCGAGGCGGCGAGGAAGTGGGGGCGAGTTTAGTCCGACGACGGAGGGACATGAGGGCCAAAAAGAGCGGAGATCCAGGTGGAAAAAGAGTCCCAGCGTTCTCGCGCACCTCGCTCTTCTAGCTAGTCAAACTTCACGAGTTGTTTTCTGCAATTTCGGTCATAAAAACAATACAAGCCGGCCTCCTGTCAAGGATTCCAAGCTCTATACCCTAACCACTAGACCGCCACTCCACAAGATGCAGTTCATAGTTACAGTTTACCTTTCTATATAGATTTAGCAAAAAAGGTGCTCAGTCAATAGGCATTATAGGGATTATATGACCCTACGGCTCTCACCCTACATTATGCATATAGATGTAAACAATCATAGGGTCATGCATCAGTTCTTGCTACGTATAGGGATGCGATTTTAAAGATCAGTTTTCAGTTGCAATTTCTAACAAACATCTATTAGCTGGTTGATTTTCAAGCAACTTTAATTTCAAGACAATCTGCCGTTTTTTGTAGGGAAATCAGGGATTTATGTCTCTTCCTCTCCTGCAAATTCCACAAATTTTATAATGGTCAAAAAATTCAGTAATCCATGCAATATCCTGATATCTGGCTGCATCTACACAGAAGACAAATAAAACTAAATGAAGAGTAAAACTATCCAAGAAAGAAGAAGAAAACCTCAAAAATGATGAGCTTTTGAATCCTCTGACCAGATCAAGCCAACCCAAAGACATCATAGATCTTTGTGGACCTTCTGCTACACATCATCTTGTTTTCTTTCTGCCTAGTGAAGATAGATCGCCTAATATCACTCCCCCATGGAGTTGCAAGCAAAAATATCTAGTGAAAACATCGTTCCCTGTCAAAAACTAAACACAAGGTGAGCTGACAGAGGCTGGAAAATTCCCCGACTTCATGAAATATCCTGTCACCCAGGCCAGGGCGTAAAACAGACAAAGCTGCGAACTCAACCGCATGCCAGTTTTCCAAGGGAAGTTAAATGGATACAGGAAAGATCCCCTGACTCAGCAGCCTCCCCATGAAAAATATAAACAGCAGCCTAAGCTTTCAGACGACTAGAAGGAGCTGAAGACTGGCTAATATTAAAAACAGAATACTAAAGCTGCTCTCAATGTATGAAAACTGTCTTTTAAACTTAAAATCCCCGCCTGCCTTTTTCTCCTCAGCTCATCGCCTCACTACCCAAAAAGAAAAACAAAAAAAACCCCCAACCGCCCCAAGGTTGTCCCTTGTTCAAATGTTATGCAATGCAAACTGGAGTTTTAATCCCTAATCCGACAATTTGATCCAGATCTCAACCCATTCAGCCTGCATAGTGATCCCATTTACCCCCAACAACTGCCTCAACACCAACTCCACACACTTTTTTTTCTCCTTAGGTCAAAAATAGAGGGGAGGAAAAGTGATGGCTAAGCCTTTGGCTAATCGCGTTACTGTGGGAAAGAAGCACGGACATGCACAAACACATCTCCCAGAGTGTGTTAACCTCTTGGCTTTGGCTGCCACATTTTCAAGCGTCAACTGTTTTTGTCAAGGTTACAGTGAATGGCATTACCCAGGCTTTATTTCTGTGCGCTGAAAATATGATGCTCACACAGATGGAAGGGATATAAAGTGAGGCTGGAGTAAGAGGGGGAAAAGGAAGATGTCTTAAGCTATTCTTGACGTCTTGAGAATGTAATTTTACTCATTGTGTTCGACTTAACGACTCCAGCTCAGTCAGAATAGATCAAGAGCGTCAGCATACATAGGTTTTTGGGTAAATTGGACTGATGTCTGGACTTTGACTCAATTTAACAAATTTGATCTGAACTATTTCCCTGCAGCTCTGAAGAGGCCGGTTGGTACGATTCTGTAAGTTTACAGTTTTGTCGTTACATCTCCATGTTCAGATGGTAGGTTGAATAGAGCTGCAGGCGACATTTAAAGCTTGGGATTTTGTTTATAACCTAAACCAATTTCAAAAACATTTCTTTCTTCCTCATCCAACTTTCTGCATGTCTCGATTTCCATACTGTTTTTTTGTTGTTGTTGTTTTTTGCCATGGTTCACTAACAAACCTCTGAGCCAATCAAGGCACATCAGAGGGTTGCTTGTAGCCTTCTCTTTGCAACACCATTCAGGGCTCGATGTTAACCATCGCCCGATCTTCCGGGGCAAGTAGTTTTTGTCGTCGGGAGAGTACAAATTTCATTGCATTTGCCCACCGGGCAAGTGCAATGATCGCAAAAAAAATAAAAATAATTATCACTCAAAATTACTTTAAAATCACCGATATTCGATGAAAACGACCCAGAAGCGTTGCCGGCGCCATTTTTGTTGTTTTTTAACACATTCTCGCGTTATTTCAAAAAGCCGCGTGATTTAAAAAAGCCGCATGATTTTCCACCAGATGGCGTGATTTTTTAGCCTGGGTGCCATTCTTAACTTGGTCACGCCCTGCAAGTCTGAGTTC
>NW_015150529.1:1542498-1543811 GCF_000732505.1 Cyprinodon variegatus
GTGACCCAAAACCAAGTCAACAACTAATAACCAATTAAATGGTTTCTTTTTTTCCCCATTTTTTGCAGGAAACGAAAACTGAACAAAAAAAAACAAAACAATGAGTGCTTGAGGGCTCACTTTCGATTATCATATTTTTGACAAAAAGCCTGACCCAGTAGTTCTATCTGTCCCACATACGTCATGACCTACGAGTCCAAAACAGCATAAAACGTATTGCATTTTTACTCATAAGAACGCATATATTCAGATTTTGAACGAAGAAATGTGGGCCTAATCATGCTGATAGCCCATTTGTCGAAACGCTAAAGTAAGCCACACCAACCTGATCTCCATGGTAACTGTTGTCATTACTTGATCCAAACAGTTTTGGACAACCTGGTCTGTCTTAGAACGTTTGAAGACTCTCAGCTAATCATCTCCATGTAGCGTATAAAAGCCATTGAACTGGGTTGGGTGACAATGAAGCTGGTTTAGCAGAACTGAGGCTCCTTCAGTCCCGCAGCGAGCCCCACCTCAATTATGTTAAGTGTTTATTTCCCTGGAGTAAAATTAATCTCTCCAGTAGAATACCTTGGTAAGTGCAAAAATAAAGCATAAAAGGTCAGATAATCATTTGTTATCCATTTTCTTGATCAGATCACACACACATAAACACCCCTGCTCGAGAGCGTAGGTTTGATTTCAGCTTTGGTAGGGACACTGTTGGTCTGATGTCATTAGTCTTATCCAAAAATATGCATGCTCGTTTTTTTAAGCTTGACGTGAAAATCAGGGTGTTTTTTGTTTAAAGCGAAAAGCAGCATTTCTTGCTACATTTATACAAATTTTATAATCATGACACACACTAGATGTTTATCAATGACTCAAGCTTAACTGGCTCTGATGAATGAGGAAATAGTACTTTTTTCCACTTTGAAAAGGTTTGCATTTGAAATTACCAGCGACTAAGACAGTAGGTAAATCTATGCCTATTTAACAGAATATAGTCCAAATATGTCTGTTATATGTGGATTTACACTTTCTTTTAGAAGATATAGAATTGTGCAGAGGTAAACAGGTAAAACCCACTCTTATCTTTTAAATGTTCCCTTTGTATCATGAAACAAAGCGAAATAATAGATTCAAGGGACACCAAACAAAAGTATTGTATTTACATTTACACTGGAACTAGAAGAGGAACTGACACTGAGCATTTTATATATTAAAGGTATACTATGCAACCGGTGTTGATTTTCCAGCGAGGCTCCCCCCAGAGGGCGAAAATAAAAATGCACTGTCGTAAATATGCACAGCTGTTCTCCTGGTTTCTC
>NW_015150529.1:1544801-1547055 GCF_000732505.1 Cyprinodon variegatus
TAATTTTTGTTATGGACAAGTAGGTCGGTTTTGGTAGGGACATGTCCCTATGGTCCCTATGCAAACCTACGCCCATGCCCCTGCTAAAAAAAATGATTACGACTACGTAAAGAAAAAGGTTCTTGCTTCTTAACAGTTTATGTGTATAACAGTTTCTGAGCTAATGAGGAGAGGGGTGGAGCTTCTGCAGGGCGTTGATGCAGACCTTGGGAAGTAGACTGAAACCAAGGTGAGATGCCTTGTTATTTACGATGTGTTAAAAGTGTGTCATTAATTAAAGCGGTCAACAGCTTAAGGTTTAACCAAAGAAACCCAGAGGGAAATGTTCTAGCATCACAGGGAATCAAAGAAGGAGCAAGTACATCTTATTCATGTCACGATGGCAACATTTCAGCTGCTGCAGCGCTCCTCTTATCGGAGTCCCATCCGCAGCTGAGCTGAGGGAGATTTACATCACTTCAGACATCACCAAACACACCTCCCTCCTCCTCATCATGCTGACATAAACTCACACACAACACATAGCAATAGAACCTGAGGGAAGGCCACAGCAGAATTACTCCATCCATTTCAATTACAAAGATTGAATATCTGATTCACAGGCACACTGAATGCTGTGTGGGAGTAGAGGCTGCAGCCCAGGACTCAATGTCAAATTATATAACCAACTAAATGACTTGTCGGAATAGAAAGACACCAAAAACATCAGTCCTCTTGACTGGTGGATAATATTATTTTTAGCCTTGCTCTCGACAGCGCCGGGCTCTGAGGCCGTCTCTGTGCAGGAAACGGAGCCGAATGTTGGATGACATTATAAAAGGAATGTGGATAAGAAGCACAACGTGTTAACACACCTGATTCAAAACCCTGCAAGCCTTCAATGCCTTTACTTAATCAACTCTGCACCTAGGTTGTTTATCGTCTCTGTAGCTTTTGTTATGCTAGTTAACATTGGTAATTGTGCTCACCCAAAATGCAAAAACAGATTTCAAATATGCATTGAAATAAAACAATGGGATATTTTTTCTGCCTTTAAAAATAAATTATTTTAATCTATTGGCAATTTGACATGTACATTTTTGCAGTTCAGCTCCACCATTCTCTAAAATGTCACTCAGATTTACTGAATCTTTTTTAATTTCAATGTATACATAAAAAAAATTGCTAAATTTATGGCAGTCATATTAAAATATGTAAATTTAAAGACCACACACAGACTGACTGTCTGCTAGATGGATGGAAGGACAGTAAAACTACAAGGATAGACAGGCAGATGGCCTCCATCAGCATCAGTTAATCTCTCCAGCTGCCTCTTCATGATTCTTTAAGATTCATTAATCTTAAACACGTATAACTGAAATGATAAAAAAATAACATAAAAAATATTCTACAGGGGATATAGAAAATAAATATCACATTCTAGATGGTTTTATCCTGTACATTCTGTCCAAAGATTAAATTTTCAAGTTTATGTTTATCATCTATCTTTATATTTCGAATTATTAGACTTAATGTTCAGTTGCCAAAACTGAACGTTTTGAGCTTTTCCATGACCTGGATGACTGAGAGTTTTCACAGATATATTTCTAATTATATTGGTTGTTAAACCCAATATAAAGGAAAAAACACATATACAGCAGCAGCCATTCAAATGGTCCTTCCAAGTCAAACACAAGTCAAACAATTCAACTTCCAGCCACTGGAGTGACCCCCTCTTGCATATTTTTTTTAACTCTGACTCCACCCTCACTGAATTACAGGGTCTGACCAGGAGATCATGCTTCTCTTTAGATCTTAATGTCCATAAATCATGACAGAAAGAATATTTTAGTACAAATATGGATGTTTAAAAAGGAATTTTAGGGGACAAGCCAAGGACCAACCAAGGGCCCATCAACAAAAGTGGGGAAACTTTGAATGGCTTCTACTGTACAGTGCTGAAAAAAATAAAGGGAACACGTAAACAACCCAATATAACTTCAATCAATTTAAACTTCTGTGAAATCAAACGGTCCAGTTAGGAAGCAAAACTGATTGGCATTTAGCAACACACTCAATAAGGGAGTGTTTCTGCAGGTTGGGGCCACACACTAGCCTGACGTAGTCCGACTCAATTCTAGTCAGAATATGAGTCTGATGCTGCTCCATAGAGCTGTGATTATGGGGCGTGTTTCCAACAAACCAGGAAAAAAAATGCCTCTGTACTCAATTGGATAGACCTACAACCAATAAGAGCAACGGAGTGCGTGACGTA
>NW_015150529.1:1547411-1553998 GCF_000732505.1 Cyprinodon variegatus
GCATTACTGTACAATTTCTGTAAATAAACAAATCTCCCCGATTTAAATAAACAAACGTAACATTTCTCTCGCTCCCTGAACAGTAACTTCGTAGCAAGTTTCGTTACATCCATTGCAATAGCTATAATCATGTAAGAATTCCAGCTAGAAATAGTTCTGAGTAAACAAGCTAGCAATAAAGGGCTGGATTAATGACAAAGGCACACACACTTAAAAACCCAAAAGAGAGGTAGGAACCTGGTTTATTTCCAGAAATGGCATATGCTTTACTAGGAACCACATTAAGCACAGCCAGTGATATAAAACTAGCTACTTACCAGCAGAGTTGCCTTCCATGCTGGTCGTAACATTAGCTTCTGTACGGAAGCATCAAAAACACGGCATTCGTTAAAATGTATGCCATGTTGTGAACACAGGTGTTTCTGCATGTTGGATGTATTTCCTCCCGCGGATGTAATGGCCACTTTGCAACGATTACAAAGCGCCTTGTTGCCATCTTCCTTAAAATGAAGCCAATCTTTCGATCACTTTTGTTTTGCTCTTCTAGACTTACGCCTGGTCACGTCGTGCTTGCTTACTGAATGCGTTGTGACTAGACACATTGCACCACAGACTGTCCAGGAGTTGGGAGTTAAATCCAGGTCTGAGAGGAGATCCTTCAGGAGACCATCAGCCACCTCATCAGGAGCATGCCCAAGTGTTGTAGGCAGGTCATACGGGCACATGAAGGCCACCTACAATACTGAGTCTCATTTTGATTTGTTTTAAGGACATTACATCAAAGTTGGATCAGCCTGTAGTGTGTTTCCACTTTAATGTTGTGTCTGACCTCAAATCCAGGCCTCCATTGGTTAATAAATTGGATTATTTATACATTGAATTTAAATTTGAAAGTATTCACTGAGAATATTTAAATCACTCAGATCCAGGATGTGTTATTTGAATGTTCCCTTTATTTTTTTCATTAGTGTAGAATAGCTCATAGCCAGCTGGGATGATTAACTGGTATATCGGACTAGAGTTTTAAAAAAAAGTATCTGTGCTGGATTCAGACCAAGAACCTGAATCAGTTTTTGGCACAAAGCTAAAAGCTGCTTCATCTTCATCTAGTTTATCAAACAGTAGTAGAGGGACAATACTCCAAACCTGAACTTTCACACTTAAAAAAAAAAAACTGCTTTAACTTCACTTACATATTGAAAAAAAAAAACATGTTTTTGATTACATTATTCTTATAAAAACAGAAATGATGAAGGCTCAACCAGGTTCAGCTCTGCATTAGCTGCAGAATAACTTAAACTGAAATAAGAAATACACAAAAATAGTAATATTGTTCCAACACAACCAAGGAGGAAGAGCTGCAGGAGACAGCAGGGGGGAGAAAACACAACGACAAAGAAAAAGCAAGCGTCACAAAAGCTTTGCAGCATCTGTGGCACAGCCTGCCGTTCATCCAGTGGCCTTTTGAAAGCACTGCAGGCAGAGGCAAGCAGATAACCTGCACTGCAAAGCCCCCGTGTCTCAGGGGGAGGTGCAGGTCTTTGGCTTCTTCACATTGCCTGTAGCTACATCCATCAGACTGTCGGCCAGAGTAAGCTCAGAGGCAGAGCACAATCTCAGCAACATCTCCAATTCATGAAAAATGGAAGTTCAGTCTGAAAATCACCTTTTCAGTTTGCTCAAATGTTAAATACAGTTTTTACACAAACTTTAAGCAAAGCTTGTCAACCTAAGTGACTGAAATGTTACTTTTTGAAACAGACGGATTAGTAGGATGGAGACAACTTATTGTAATAATTGTGATTAATCAATTATTAAACAAATGCCAACTTTCTTAGTAATCAAATAATCATTAACTAGAAAACAGACTTTAAAACATACAATTTGCTGAAAGAAAACAACACCTTTCTCAGGAATTAATGTGCAATAACAATGCAAATTATATACAAATTTTTTTAATTTTAGATATGAAAATCTTTTCGTCTGTGAAGGTGCTTTATCCAGAACTCTACAGGTTTTTTTTTTTTTTTTTTTTTTTTTTAAACTGAGCCTCTTTTAATTAAAAAAAAAACTTATTATAGAACAAGAAGTTAAAAAGACAGAAAATCATTATTTTACATCTGTGAAAAATTACTTGTTTAAGGCCTTAAAGAAAATAGAATTAAAGAAATGATCTGGATAAAAACTGCACAGTAAAGACAGACATATCTGTACTCTATTAACAGAGAACAGGAGGGATTGACACATGATGGAGATATATCTCTAACATAGGGGTAGATATAGATCTATATTGATTATACCGGTAGATAAAGATCTACAAAAACAAATAAGACAGATATATGATAGCTTTAACATAATCAGACAGAAAGATAGATCTGCAATACAGATATACAGCTGGACAGATCCATAATACTGACAAAAAGATGTTTTGATGCATGAAACATACAGATAGATCTTTAACAGCTGCAGTTTCAGCACTGAAACGAGTCAGTTGGGAGTTTCCTGCTAACCTGAAGACCTAAACACCCCTTTACCATCTGAAAGATTTCTCTCCTGCAATGAACCACATGTCCCTAAACACATTACAGGCATAGAGAGTGAATGCATCCTGCTTGAATAATTACCAACCACCTTTGAGTCAAGTCACCAAGGAATAGAGTGAGCACGATAATGTGTGATTCGTTGTGTAGCTTTAGTTTCTTTCCAGTAGTCTAGGTGTCGTCACAAACACACATTCTTTAGAGATTTATGTTAGATTGACTCTTACTGGATTGGGATATATATTTGTTTTTTTTAGATGCAAGATAAATATAAGATTATTAATGACTGGTAGAGCACCATTTTATTTTTCGTTGCATCGGTCTGGTATTTGCCTGTTGATTGTCATTAAAAGTAGTACATGCGCAGCAGCTGCTCTGCAATACAAAAGTATAGGAGAGCCTGGGGCCCAGCTCTGGTGCGCCCTGAGCTGACAGGAAGTGTATTCGCTCACCATCTTCCGCCACAGCGTAGACATTTTGCTGGTGATTGTCAAGTGGAGACGTGGGTGTTGGAGACGCGTGAGTGAGTGATAGAGAAAGAGAAAGAAAAATGGCACAAGCAACGTCCTTTTCCAGGACTTAGTTTAGCAAGAAGGCTTGGCTAACTGCATGCAGCGAGGCTAACGCTTTATTCTGCTTCCCTGCCTCCTTTTTCAAACGTCAGGATCTGACCCAGCCTGGATAAAGACAGGTAGGGGATTTAAAGCACTTTTAGAAAAGGCAAAGAAGCATGAATAATCTGGGATTCACATGGTAAATAATATAATATACTTTTCTAGATGTTTGTTAATTTGCATAGTTGCTCTTAAATAAAAACATTCTCAGAAAATAGTTTTTATATATGAAAAAAAAAATAGAAAGCTGACTAATATCTCCATTATTAAACTGGTAACCGTATTTTTTTAGGTTTGTGACACCATATTGGACCATGCAAAAACACAGATTTGCGTTCTTAGAGTCTCAGAAGGGCAAAATGTACAAAAAGTAAACCTGCACGTGAAATTATGTTTTGTTTTTCTAAAGTGTTTTTATAATGTTTTTTTTTGCTGTTGGCATGCATATGAATATACTAGTGTGATAAATTAGTATATGTTTGATTGGTTTTTGGTAACGTATATTTTTAATTTATAGCCCCCCCAGGAGAAAACTCCACCAGCTACTACTGTTGGCAGGTATGATGGCTTACAAGAGCCTAAGATGTTAGAAGGGCATCAGGGGGAGCATCCAGCACAAAAAGTTGTGAGCAAGTCATAACGACCTACAGGGACGACCCTGAATAAAAGAGCAATTGAAAGTACACACATAAAGAAAGCAAAAGGCAGTCAACATAGATGTCTAATCAACTAAAGTGCAACATTTAAAGTGGAAACTGTTTGCTGTCATAATAAACTAAAAAAAAAAAAAAAAATTAACTATACTTTACCAGATTGCATAGAAACCTGGTATTAGTGAAATTAAAAACTAATAGTCGGTATTTTAGTCACATAATGAAGCCCTTTGAGGCCATAGTTAATGGTATTCTCATGTTGCTTACATATCATATCCATCTAGTTTATCATGTATAACTGTTACGTTTTTCCATTCAACACTCAAAATACCCTAACAAAATGTTTTAAAAAGGCAGTATAAATGTTTTAAAGCACTATTTGTGTATGCTGACAGGAAATTGGGTTATAAGAGAGAGAGGGTAAAACAAAATCTGTGTAAAGGTTCCCAGAACAGGACTCCAACTCTTAAACTGAGAACTCCAACCTTGGGTTGTCCTGATACCCCTGCCTCACTGCCAGATCTTAATGTTTGTAAGGGTTTTTGTTTTGCTCCAAACCAGTAGTCCTTATGAAGTCTAATTTCTACTCTCAATCTGCTCTTTTCTCTGCTCAACTGAAGCCATTTGCTTCTGTTCACCAAGTGCGCTCAGGGTCTGCAGGTATCGTTAAGTAGAACAGTTTTATGTTCCTAGGCTGCCATTACGCTGTAGCAGGGAAACAACAACCTCAGTCAGAGTGTTTTGAATTGAACAAAGCTACATTCTAACCTAAAAACATCCAAACGCCCTCTGTTTCCCATAATTCATTGCAGATTAAAAAAATTGTGATAATGAATTATAAACTACACTTACATTGAACCAAAATAAACTTTCAAGATGTTTGGCTCTGCCACTGCTCTTGACCTTCTCCATAGATGCCTTTTGGACATTAAACAATGGCTTGTGCAGAATTTTCTCGATCTGAACGAAAATAAGTCAGACTTATTTATCCTTGGTTCTGGGGATGTCCTTAAGATTCAGTCCAGGGTTGGGGGTCCAGTCAGTAATGCTGTCAGGATTGATTTTAAATTTTTAATGCTTGTTTTTAAAGCCCTTCATGGTCTTACTTTGTTATATATAACTGAGATGTTGACCGTACATCGCTGCAGTATAGCTCTCCCGTCTGTCGATCAAATGGTTCTGGACGTGCCCAGGTCTCGGTATAAACAGCGGGGCGATCGTTCCTTTGTGGTTACCGCACCTAAACTGTGGAACAGCCTGCCCCTCATTCTGTGTGTTCTCACAAATCTGCCCCTTTTAAAATCCAGATTAAAGACTCAGTTTTTCAAGCTGGGTTTTAATACTTAAAACCTACTGTTTTATGCTTAGGATATTTGTTGTTGTGTTTTTTGTTTTTTTGGGGTTTTTTTACAAGGTTTTTATCTTTCTGTGAAGCACTTTGGTCTTCCTGGTGTTGTTGTAAAGTGCTATACAAATAAACTTTGATTAATTGATTTTTAGGTGAGAATGTAGCTTAGTTAAAATCAAATACCTGGTTGGTTGATAAAGATTACGCTGAATTACAATCCTCATCAGTTTATACATAAAACCGGAGAACTAAATGTTTTTTAAGACCTGAGGATGTCCTAATATGTACACCATAAAGAGGTCTTCTGTTTTCTCAGGGACAACAAGAAAAGGCCTACAGTCTGGTTAGAAATCAATTGAACATATAAACCACAGCATTATCTCCCCCCAAGAGGCTGTTAAAGGAGCTTGTGTTTGTTCTCTACATTAAAGCAGCTCAGGAAGGACACGCAAAGTATGTCCAGCCCTTTAGTTGATTCAGTCCACAACAAAGAGAATAACTTCTTCTTTTTCTACTTCAAACAGCAACTCAGTGTGTCAACCTTCTCCAGAAATCGTATACTCCTAATAACTGATTAAACATCCCTCCCCTGAAACAGACATGCTAACAAAAGCTACGACTTGTTTCCCTCAGTTTTAAACCATCCTAATGTTTTGATATTTCTACTCAGTGTTCTGCTCCAATAAAAGCTCTGATTAAAGAAGATTTCTATGCTTTTATGAAGCTCTTTTAGAGTTTGCACTTAGGCTACTATGTCTACAATTTGCATAGAGAAAACACTAACTGAGGAGCTTCAGTAGATGAAAAGTCTTTGAAAGTCAAGTTTACAAGAAATCTTCAGAAATATCTAATAAAAGATTCATCAGCCTTTATTTGATTATCTCTTGTACATATACCGTACCAAACTGGAAGCTAAGAGCTGGTTGGGAGGGAGCTTGTTCTTTCTAAAAGTTTTTTTTATTTTTTTTTACTCTTTTATCAACTCAAACCTCTGAATGATCTGGTGACTGGAATATATTTCTCAAATTTGAATGAAAGAATTCTTTTTAGACCTAGTGGAAGAGAAGACATTAGAGCCGTCCAATTGATCCTAACATCTGGCAATGCAAAGCCAACCGTAACAAACTTTGGTTTTAAGACAATCATATTAAACTTGACCATCAAATAAGGGCCAATTTGAAGTCTGGCTTTTATCATTTGAGATTAATAGTTTTTAAGGTCTTAATTGGGATTCCCGAAGTTTACGAATGCTCCACGACCGGACATTTGACAAACCCCTCAAATTTCACTCACTGGCCTTCAACCCTATCTTGATTTGAGTGCACTTCATTTGTACTTGTATTGTTTACATTGTTTCTTTTTCGTGTATTTGTATTATGTTTTGTAGCAGGTTTCTTAACCCCTAGAACCCTACGGACCCACCGGTGGGTCC
>NW_015150529.1:1554760-1558813 GCF_000732505.1 Cyprinodon variegatus
TATTTATACCCCCTGAGGGTGTAAGAGGTTAATGTCTTAATATGTTCTTTGATTTACGAGTGATGATGATGATAATTTATGAGTGAGGACGATGACGATGATGATTAAAAGCTGTATCCAAATGTTGAATAAAAATTCTCACAAAGTTCTTAAGAAAGTATGAAAAACTATTATTTTACACCACATTGTTAGATTGTTGGAAAGCATTTTAAAAACAAATATGTACCTGTTGGGTGACTCAGCCTTAACAGAAGTATTTCAGTCAGACAGCCAGGAACCAAGAGATGAAAAGAAGCAGCAGAAGCGACAGGCGGAGAGATGGATGCCATCTATGCCTCTAGCTGTATTTAATTTTAGCAAAGCCAGTGAATCAAAAGCGTCTCCAGGGGCAGACTCCGAAACAGTCTACTCAGCTTTTCAGGATTTTTCTTAGAAAATATAAGTTCTGGAAATGACTTTAATCACCAAACTGTGTTTAAACTTTCCAACACAAAGAGGGTGGAAACAATAAAAAGAATTGATACTGACCACTTTGCCAGCTAAATAGTCAAATATATTAAGCCAGCATATGAGTATTAACTCTGACTTGACATGGAGAACTTAGCTTCTGCCAATCTTATGATGTCTGCAAACATTAGTGATCGATAACTACATATGACTGTGATTTAGATCTATGGCTTAAACTAGGGATGCACCAAAATGAACATTCTTGGCCCAATTGTTGACTCCGAAAAAATATGAAAAATTAGGACGAGTTATCAAATCTCTTCTCCTCATGGTAGGTATTATTCATAGGAGTCATATAATCACATTTCATTAAAGAAGAGCACAAGGGGAATATATAACGGAGAAAAGTACTTCTATATTTCATTTTCTCTCCATCAGTCTGGAGTCCTGGACTGAAAATGACAAGGACGGTAAAATAAGGGATGCCATCTATTATATCAGGAGCCGTTTTATTTTCTAATTCCTTCCAGTCTTCATTGATATCAGGATTTCTTGTAAAATAAATAATTCTAAGATCCTAAGAGGTAAATGTACAGGTTGACCATCCGGTTAGAGGCTCAACAACTGGTCAAACTATCTCCATCACTCTTTAACGCAGACACTCTCACTGAATGAAAAGCGCTGAAATTTGGCAATCTTCATTTTTAACAGTTTGCTAAAATGCTTTTCTTCATTCCAGAGAAATACTGACAATTTAGGCTGCAGGGGAGCAGGAGAGAGCAAGACATAAAGCAGCTAACAGCAAGGCATATGTTACAGCAAAATCGTTCTAATTGAGCTTGCTAAGTTTTTAACATCCCTTCAACATGGAACAGGGCTGGATTCCATAAAGGCACAGCAAACAAAGACTGATGTTTAGCAATGTCTTCATGTTTTTCAGAATGAAACCTGTCACTGCAGGATAAACTCTCAAAGTTTGCTATTTTATTGTACTAGTAGAGTCACGGATCAAGGGTTAAAAAGCTACTTCAAAAGATACTGTTTTTATTAAATGCAGATACATGTTTACAATATGGGTGTAAGAGAGAGCAAGATCCACATCTGAAAACATGAAGGCTTAACAGATTACACCAACGTTGCTTTGTTTCTTTTTCTTAACATTCAACCGCCATCTATATTGGCCAAGCTGGACTAGGAAATATTGGTAGCCTTTCAAAAATCTTAGCGTTAAATATCTACATTATATAGGGCAAACTCTAGTCCAATAGAGCTACAACCCTGCAGAATTTGGATACGTTCAGACCTGAATTGAATTAATCCCCAACAGACCTCTTCAGAGCTGAATGAATAAATACTAATGAGGAGAGTGGCGGCCTAGTGGCTAGAACAGAGAGCTTGGAATCCCAAGGTTGTGAGCTCAAAACACGCTCCGCCAGACTGCCACTCTGGGTCTCAGAGCAAGATTGGTCCTTGGGGGCTGCACAGTGGCAGCCCACTGCTCCCCAAAGGGACGAGTTAAATGCATAGAGTTAATTTCTCCATTGTGAGATCAATAAAAGTTACATTTTTCAACATTTAATTCAGCAGATAGAGGTCTGTCTCTATCAGTTGGTAACTGTGAGGACTGATGAGGCATCACATCATAGTTCATTCTTTGAAAAAGAAAGATTAAAAACATAAAGTTATTAAATAGATACATTTAAAGCTTTGTCCTTTTTTTGTTATAAAAAAGCAAGTACAGCAGAAGTGTTGCAGTAGATATCCAGAAGCCAGAGCAAATGTTTAATGCAGCATTAAGACATCCCTGAGATGAGCCAGCTGGAGACAGCTGATGGAACAGCTGGTATCGGAGACCAAGGAGTTTCTCTCCTTCAGGGAATGACCACAGAGGAAAACACATCCATCCCCTCAGTCTGGCCCCATCGGCAGCATTGGTCCAGCAAAAAAGCCTCCCATCAGTAACCAAATTAAAAACATTCTAAGAAACGATCTTCTCTATAACTTCAAATATTCGACTGGAAAAGTCTCAGGGATGCTCCCAACCTATTTCTCTTTGAATTCCTCCCCTTGGCAGGAAAATCCATGCAGCCATGCCAAACGCGAAAAAAAAAAAAACACGGAAGAGGAACATCAGCTCGAGGCACAGAGTGAGCCTCCAAACCCTCCAGATGCCCGTATGATTGAGCATCATGAGGATACATGAGAAAATGGCCAATCCAAATGGCATTAAGCCAGAGCTCCCAAAGAATCCAATCCATCAAAATGGCTTGGAATTATCAGCTCTTATAAAAAGGCAAAGATCAACTTGATATCATTTCAGTCCAAATATTTACTAAATCTAAATAATCAATATTTTATCATCTTTTAAAACGTTAACTAAAGAAATCTAAACATTTTCCTGTTTTTCTCTTTCTATAACTTTAATGCACCAAAGACCTAAATAATAATATATACATATTTATATCATGAATTATACCATGGTCTGGGTAAATACTCAGTACTAATTGGCTACAGGATGTCAGCAACAAAGTGATGTGGGACATCTTTAAAAGAAATCTGGTCAAATAGCCTGATGGTTTTAAATTCACCTCAGGTTGTCTGTTCATTTATGATGACAAACACCTAAAAAGACTTTATCCATTACAGTATGACTATGAGCACCTATACAGAATCAAAGCATGACTATTATTATAAGAACACTTTAAAGCCACATGTATCGTGTCAGACATGGTTTAAAATTTCTTTTTTATTATTTCTATCATTATTTTATTTATTTTCTTACTTCCAGATTTTTATTGTCGCTGTATTTATTGCATGTTTTATAATTGTGGAGGTAACAGCGTTGAGGTGGCTCAGGTTCTCTTGGGCTATCTCTATAGTTATGCTGTGTTAGGCTTAGAATGCTGGAGGGCATAGGGACCACTTTTCATCATTCTGCTTCATTTTGTCTCTTTTCTCCCATTCTGCAGTATTTGTGAGTTCAGCCTCTAACTTTATGATCTCTCTCTGCCTTTTCTCATCATAGTAGCTTCATCTGGTCTCTTCCTGTTTTGCTGTGACATCGTCCTGTAGACAAATTTCAGCTGGGCTACTTCAACACCTTAGATTACAGATGATGGAGTTGGGCCTCTTTGTCAGTGCTTAGTTGTGTTTAACTCCTTGACATAGCGATAGGATCACTTTTTGCTGTGATTAACTTTATGTGGTCTTTTTTTTTTTAATCCGTTTTACATTAAAAACTGGTTCATATCTCATTTGCTCAGCTTTTTGTTTCCAAAACAGAACCCCTTAAGGAAATTCTTTATTGTTACCTTTTCTCACACAGAGAGAACTTAGAGGTAATCTATGTTAATTTTGTGTGTCTACTAGAGACTGACATTTTTTCGGGAATCCCACGGGTCACGGGATTCTCGTGGGATTCCCGTGGGATGGGAGTCAGTATTAGTAACGATCACGTGATTGGGACGGTACAGGATTAAACATTTATGGGAGCAGACGGGAGCAGGAGCAAACCAATAGTAACTAAAAAAAACGAGGATCGATGCAGAAAAAATAAAATAAAATAGAAAGAAAAAAAATCCAGTACTGGCGCCGCCATTTTGTTTT
>NW_015150529.1:1559314-1561101 GCF_000732505.1 Cyprinodon variegatus
TATTAAAACTAATTAACATCCTCTGTGTGACAGATTGCTCTAGAGTCAATGAGTTGATACAATCAGTTGGTTTTGCTTAGATAGAAAACTGTGAACCAAATCTGATTGTGATATGATTGAAATGTCTCTGTAAAGTGCCTTGAGATGACGTGTTGTGAATTGGTGCCATATAAATAAACCAAATTTATCTAAAATTAAATGTAAAAAGAAAAAAACTGAAATATTAGATATACGATACCTTTGGGCTTATTTGTCTTTGAAATTGCAGTTTCTTACTTCAGCTATACAAACTGTTAATTTTGCATAAAATGTTCTAATTAAACAAAACTAAACTGATTTTGTAGTAACCCATATTAAGGTAGATGTGCGGTAAGATAAGTTTGTCTGTTTATCTTGCTTATAAGTAATAAACATTGCGAGATAATGCATTATAAGTTGTAATTATGACATTTCATTTGTACTTTTTATGTAACAAAATCTAACATTAATTTCAATTCAGTTTATTCATATAGCGCCAATTTACAACACGTCATCTCAAGGCACTTTACAGTTCACCAGATCATACAGTCAAATTGATTCAAAGCTTTCTATCTATGAAAAAACAGTTAATTGTATCGACTCATTGACTTGAATGCAATCCCTCACACTAAGCATGCTTGTAGAAACAGTGGAGAGGAAAAACTCCCTTTTAACAGGAAGAAACCTCCAGCAGAACCAGGTTCAGTGTGAGCGGCCATCTGCAGAGGCCGACTGGGGTTCAAGGAGACAGAAGCAGAGACACAAAAAGCAGCTGTAAAAGGCGGCCCCGTCCAGGAAACACACAGCCAGGCAGATGAGCTCCGAGCCAGCTCCCATGCCAGAGGATGAAGAGAGCACATCCACCCAGTCACAGTCAGAGAAACAGGACTACACTGGAAAAACAGGCAGATATCCAACATCTATAACAAATGATGGCAACATGACAGCTGATATTTCTCACTGCCAAAAAGGAACAGACGATGCGAAGCTAATATGAGAAAAAGCAGAGAGAGCAGAACGTTAAAGATTGAACTAACAGATTCTGCAGAGTGGGAGAATAGAAATAGAATGTAGCAGAATGATGAAATGGGGGTCCCTATGTCCTCCAGAAGTCTAAGTCTATAGCAACATAACTATAGAGATAGCTCAGGATAACCTGAGCCACTCTAACCATAAACTTTATCAAAAAGGAAAGTTTTAAGTCTAGCCTTAAAAGTAGACAGGGTGTCTGCCTCACGGACTAAAACTGGTAGTTGGTTCCACAGGAGAGGAGCCTTATAACAGGCTTTAATGCCAAAATACTCCAGTTCCTTCTTGTCTTTGTGTATGTATTACATTGCAAAAGGAAGCTGAGATAAATGGTTATTGCTTTATATATATATATATATATATATATATATATATATATATATATATATATATATATATATATATATATACATACACACACCAGATTCATCAGCTTACAATTATGAGCTTTAATGATTCAACTGTTATAAATGATTGACATAGCATACTCATATAGGCTTGTCCCGATCCGATCCACGTATCGGACGCAGATATTGGCAAAAAAATGCGTATCGGCAAAGCATGTAAAAATGCCGATCCAGACTGCCGATCCAGTAAAAAAAAAATAATCTGGTCCGTATTTTCCAGTTTCGCCGATTGAAACGATCCATTCCATTATTTTGCACCAGTGTTCCCTGAATCCAGTCCGCATTTTCCAGAACACCTTCAACACACCCACAGGTCTTTTTGGGTCTGTCTCC
>NW_015150529.1:1562737-1571450 GCF_000732505.1 Cyprinodon variegatus
CCATTATTTGAATGTCAGCAGACAGCAAGAAGCCACCCAGATCTCCAGATGCATTTGAGATATCAAAAAAGTACTCCAGAGTGTTGTTCAGCATGGGGGTGAGTAGAAAATGAAGGCTAATCATGTTTTGGGTGTACTATTCCTTTAAATATCCTCCCTGTTTTATCAGGCAAGTGACTAATTCTTATTTTTGTTAAAAGAGAGCTGATCAGTCCCTGCATATTAGGTAGTTTTGTCCTAAAAGAAGAAAATTAAAGTACTTTCGTATTATAATTATAAATGTTTTACTTAACTAGAAAGAACCCTGTGCCTCAGGAAAAAACAAATCCCTACAGTATAAAATTTTTTATAAAGTATAGGTATTTCTCTTGATATTAAATTTGAAAGTTTAGAATCATGACAGCTATAGCCAGAGGATTCATTTTAATGATTAAACAGCAGAACCAGGGCTGGGATTTTGGTTTTATACCTTTAAAAAAAAAAAAAAAACAGGCTAACAAACGCTAGTCAAGGGTTTGGGCAGAAGAGAACAAAAGCTTGTTAAAGAAAAACAACATAACTTAAAAAAAGGGAGGGAATATGTTTACATATTAATACATTTAACCATTTAGGATTTTGGTTTTTCCATGAAAACAACAAATTACTGATAAATATTTGCTGTGCAATGCAAGGCTGGCATCTAAATATATAAACTGTTAAGAAAATATTTCCTATAATTACTTTTATAAAGGCAGTGATGTGTCAGTTTCTGTATTTATAACTCCAACAGCTGCTGTGAGGCCAAAACTCATCAATATCTTCTATACTGAAACACAGCTCTCCCCATTGAACTGAAGGATCCATTTTATCTTTAGGCTTTTCTTAATAACAGTCATTTTCCTTCAGAAGCGCATTTGGAAAAAAGAAAAACACCCCAAAAATAAAAACTGATGCTAGATTTGAACATGGAAACAAAACTAGAGGAAGAGTAGAGAGCATGTTGTGGTGTTTGGTTATCAGTAGTTAGGCAATGCTGCTTCTTCTCACGTGAATGGCATCTTATCAGTGTCCTGCAATAGCGATACGCTAACTGACACACACAGATCCCCATGAGAGAGACACAAGCCAGAAGCATTACTAAAAAACACCTCTCAGGGTTTACATGAGCATTTGTTCTCAATATTTACAACCAGGCTCTGCAGCCATCTAACTGCTACCGCTGTGCTGCTCCGCGACTTAAAAGCTGACAGCTACGAACACCGCTGCCCCCATTAGCCCTGCAGCTGCTGACAACTGGTTAGAAGCAGAAACATAATATAAATATATGATAAAGTTGACATTTAGAGGCATGCATAGGAGGATGGGTCTAAGTGGCAGCCAATTTGGCTGCTAATCTAAAGGCCAAGGCTGCTGGCGACAGGAAACCAGATCAATCCGCTGTGTGTGTTTGTGCTGGTGTGTGCCTGGTCTTTCTCTCACCGAATAGATTGCTGGAGTGGCCCTGCTTGGAGACGGGCCGGAGCTCATTGGAACCCCAGGCGTAGCGCTGGTAGCTGTCCCAGGCGTGCTTCATCATCTGACAGGTGGGAAAGAAAAGGAGGAGGGCACAAAAAGAGAAAAGTTAAACTTTGAGCTACTACAACTGATTTATTTCTACATTAGACATTAACATCTCCATTAATATTAGAAGGTATATTTAAAAAATGTAACAATGAAGCCGTCTACTCAGTTTACGCTAGCTTTTCCATTACTTTTGTCTGTTTTTATTGCATTAAAATCTAATGTCTAAATATGTAACAGAATATATATAATGGTAAATATATTTACCAAAGCTATAGCAGGCAGCTACATGAAATCAATGACAGGATTCATTTAGAACCTAATAAAGCCCATTTCACATATACTACAAACTGAAACAAGGCAGTATCTGTTAGATGAGAACAAATCAAATAAAGGAAGATTTAAATATTGTGTTATTTTAGCTTTTCTTTATTTTAACAAACCCTTAATTTCCTTTCATTCTGCTTTAATATTTACACACCAGCATCTTTCCTTATGCTGCTGTTTCTGGGAAGTACACAGGTCCCTCCAGCAGCAACCAAACCTTCATACTGACATCAATGAACTTTACAGGTGGGATGATTTTCACCTCTAAATGTAACGATGGTCTATCTTACAAGCTTTAACCAGTTTATCTATGAAGTATTTCATTTTGTTCTATAACTGATAAACACATTTTACACTAACACATACTTAACTTTGGAGAAAACACATTGACACAGACTGTTTTTTTTTTCATAAAATGCTAAAACATTTCAAATGTGCTTTCTGTTGTTTGCTAAACAATAAAACTCACTACTTTCTCAATGAATAGAGCCACGTTGGATTGATAATCTTAAAGCTGTTAATGAAACAAAACTGGAATTGAAAGGTCAGAAATTCAAACAACTGCTCAGTTATTTTTGATCATGAACAAAAACAAAAACGTCTTTTCTCATGTAGATTTCCGACCGGAACATCGACGCATGTTCCAATTGTGGAAATCTAGGTTACACGACATTAACTTAAAGCCCTCTAGAACCTGCATCCAGATTAGAGTCTAAATCCCTTTATCCTCCACCCTCTGACAGATCTGTTCACTCACAGTTCACTGCTCCTTTTAGAAATGCATCCTACTGGAAGTACAACTTGACTCCAATGTTATCTTTGAAAACCCGACTGTGTTTTGGTGAATATACAGTCAGGGCTCACATTGCTCCTGGTTCCTGTTCTTGCAGCCCATGCAGGTGTGGGAGCGTGATGCGCATTCAGCTGCAAGCAGCAGTGTCTCGCAGCGCAGCTCTCTCTTTAGCTGCTGAATCAGTTACGTTTGTCTATAAGCTCTGATGCATGCTGAGAACAACAATAATTAGAGGTAATTATTTGTAATGACGGTTACAAATGGTCACAGCAGGCAGTAAACCAGTAGGTCAACGAATCTGTTAGCTGGTGTGACTTGTTGCCTCGGAAACTAAAGTTATTATAGTGAGCCAGTAAAGCTGTCAAACAACGGCACAGCCATTTAGCAAGTCAGTCAAGCAGGAAAATAGCCTGAAAATACGCTCCGTGAACCGTTATACTGCAACCCTCACCTCTAAGTACACAGAGCAAAGCTGAAAGTTGACAGGAAATCAAACACAAGCTTCTAGCTGACCTTTTAAGATATTTTTAGACAACCAGATACCCAGATCATAAATCATCGGCATGTCTAGACATTTAAGATGAGGTAAAGCCATACAATGAGTTTTGATCACTGCAGCTATGAATGTGGAAAACATGAAACTCAGGATCAGGCAGATAAAAAACTAAATGCACGAAAGCTGAAACATCTGCTTAAATGTTTCCATCATGGAGTGGTGATTAAGCAGCATTAATTCACGGAAAGCAGAAATATGACCATCAGATGCAGTGAGGTTTTGTTTGCCCTCATTGTGTTTGCAGCTGGGCACTCAGGTTTATCAAAAGGAAACACTTTGGTCATCCAACAGCACTGGCAAGCATTCAAGAGAGAGACGACATGTTCTACATGTGTTCTACTGCGACTGGAACATGAGCTGGAAATGATTTGTTTTCCTAACAGTCACTCTGGCTGCTGCAATGAAATAAAACAATTACATACAGCTAATTTCAAATACAGTAAAGGGAAATATTTGTCTCTATGAATCTCATTTTTATTTGAAGAGAGTGCTGCTAACAATTCACAGCTCATCCCATCATTTTCTACCTCATTCCCATTTCTTCTCTTCCTTTTCCACTTTGAGGCCATAAACACACCAGGTTCTCCTATCAGTTTTATAATTTTTTTTTTATTTAGTATAATAAAAACATACAACTCCTGAAATCTTACAATTAGCTGAGCATTTTAAGATGCACTGAATTTCATTTGACTGTCATTGTGATGCCAGTTTGGATTAACCCAAAAACAGAATAAACACAGTTTTAACACTGCAAAAAATGTAACTCTAAATAAGTCATTTTTCTTAAAATAAGTGCATTTTTTCTTGAATTGATGGGGTAATTTGAAATAAGAAAAAACTATTGCTTAGTCTTTTTTTAAGTGCATATTTTCTAATTATCTTATTTTAAGTGTAAAAATACTCATTCCATTTTCAAACTCTCTTATTTTCCTGCTCAAATTAAGGGTAAATATACTTGATTTAATAAATTTTTACTTAATTTCAGATCGTTTTTGCAGTGAACAATTAGCAAAAAAAAGAAAACTGCTACCAAGTTGGTACAAAATATCTCCCAAATACTTCTCTACTATGATCTTATGTTGATTTGGGATTTGTTTCAGGTTAAGATATATTATGTGCTTCAGGGTGAAGCAGCTTTATAGCATGAAGATCCTGGTTTCTTTCTAAATAAAGTCTGTATGTGTTCCCTTTGCATGCATTCTTTCCTCTCAGATACTCCAGCTTCTTTTCTACAGTCTAAAAACATGACTGATGGGTAAATTTATCATTCAAAATTGCCAATAAGTATGAGTTTATGTTTGCATGGCTGTATGTCCTGTGTCTCCCGGTTGCTCCCTGTGATTGGCTCCATGACTCTTAGATATTGGTATCAGCAAGAATGTGCTTTCTATTCAAATATGTGAGAAAAACAAGAAAAAAAAATGGCTATATTGTCAGAGTTCTGTTGGTTGTTTTGTTTTTCTGGCACAATTTTCTCCACTGTTGGCTCCATTAGAGCGTCGATGAATATGTAAATATGATTGAACCTCAGTTAGTCTCTGCAAAAACCTGATAAGAATCCTAATTTCTATGCAACTGGTTTTCTGAAGAAGTGTGTCTCAGAATGGGTTTTTTATCATATATTTTTAAACTGTATTTGTCAATATGGGGGTTTGACATCGACCACATGCAAACAAAACTACGGTTTTACTAAAAACCACAGAAAATAACTTAGAAATACTTCTTTATTGTGACTTTTGTTGTTGCAACAATAAATAGGGAGTAGCGGTCTAGTGGTTAGGGCATAGAGTGTGGAATCCTTAGGTTGTGACTTTGAAACCCACTCCCACAGACTGCCACTCTGGGTCCCTGAGCAAAGACCCTTAAAGAGGAACTTTTTTTTTTTTTTTTTTTTTTTTTTACATTTGGCCCTTGATTTAACGTTATTGCATCATGTTCTACTCATCCATATGAGTTTTGTGTCATTTGGAGCCGTTCTGAAGATATTCCGTTAAGTTATATCCAAGTAACGTCTTCCTTTGGGCAACGACTTGAAGCCACAAACTAAACTGTTCATAATTTATTCTTTATGGTGCGCCAGCATTCATAACATGTAGGCAAATCACTGTCCCCCAGACATCCGCGGTTATATTTTTTATATTTATATTTCTTTAAAACACAGCGGTGCGTGTATGACGTCATCCGCGCACTGGACAGGAGTTGTGACAGGCAGCCCGGGCCACAGGCGGCTACGCTCTACCCCTTCTATTCATCCGGCTAGCTAATCTGAATCGTTCAATTCCATTTGGAGAGCGAGATCATCTGTAGTAGTAGCAGCACTAGACATCTTCCAGGCATGAGGAAAACTAGCAGCAGTTCAGCGGACAGGATGAATGAACGGTAAATATAAATATAAAAAATATAACCGCAGATGTCTGGGGGACAGTGATTCTCCTACATGTTATGAATGCTGGCGTAACATAAAGAATTATGAACAGTTTAGTTTGTGCCTTCAACTCGTTGCCCAAAGGAAGACGTTACTTGGATATACCCTGACGGAATATATTCAGAACAGTTCCAAATGACACAAAACTCATATAGGTGAGTAGAACATGATGTAATAACGTAAAATCAAGGGTCAAATGTAAAAAAAACGGCGTTTCCCTTTAACCCTACACTGCTCCCCAGGCGCCCCACAATGCCAGTCCACTGCTCCCCTAGGTGATGGGTAAAATGCAGAGTTCATTTTGTTGCTCTGTACTTGTTACAGTGTAATGACAATAAAATACTGCAAGAAGAAGAAAAAAAAGAAGATAAATACCACAAAATACTGCTTTTCCCTATAAACGTTTCCCTCTCTGACAGACCTGTTTGTTGTTTTGAAAAATGTCTCATTAAAGGTGAACATTTTTTAAGATAATTTATTCTGGTCTCTTTTTATTTTTTGAAAACCAAAAACAAAGGTTTCCTGACTCTCAAGATCTCCCCCTTTAAACCATTACATAGAGGTTATCAGTAAGCATTTTAGACTGCTAGCCTTTAATATGAAAGCTGTCAGTCTGTGCTGCCTTTTTATTGTCCAAAAGACAACAGGAACACAAACTATGATATGCCGAAAGTTGAAGCTGTTTATTTTTGTGAAATCTTGTTAAAGCTGTTGTTTTCCTACACTGCACTGTGCACTATAGCTGCCAAAGGATAAATACACTTTGTGTTTTCGTCATTGTTGCATTCTCTATTGGTGGATGGACACCAGCACCAACAAGTGAATCGATCTGATTTAATTCAGCTAAATAAACTTCCTCAAAGCCTTGTTAAACTGCTGACAAACTTCAGGCAGCAGAAAAGCATCCTACAGCCAGAACACAACTGTTCATTGATAATAAATAGGTAAGTGGTGGTAATCTGATTTAGCACAGATGAACACGTTTTCTCTACGTTTTGGTGCGCTAACCTGTGTTAGATTTAATGCAGAGCCCAGCTATGTGTTGACTCTAATTGGATTAACTGCTCAGGATTTTCAGGGATTATTAGGGTCTGGTGGCAGAGATTTCAAACAAAGAATCGCTCTGTGCACATCCGTGCGACGGCTCGATCCATGGAAGATTATGTCATTTAGATCCAGACCTCCTTTCAGCCACAAGATTCTGCAGCCGATCATGCATAAAGAGAGTAAAGATTTAATCTATTTCTTGGGAGGTAGTGACAATCAGACTCTTATTCTTTAACTGATTCTTATCCTTCATAATCCTCTCTAGCATTATTGCCCAAGAGCAAGTTTACTTAATCCATCACAAACTGAAAAACAGATCGAGATGAATCCCAAAACCCTTTAATTCAGCAGCATACTTTTTCTTTTTCTTTTTTCTAAATGGAACTGAATAGAACCCTAGGAGATAATTTATGAATAAGGGAATATTTCATAAGAAAACCTTTCTGGGCACTATGAACCCCTTTCGTTAGAAAACAAACTGTTCTGGGAATGAAAACCAGACAATGATCTAAGCCTGACGTTTCCCTGCATGTAGACGCAAATACATGCACATTCAATAATAATGCTAAATTATTTATAAGCAGCAAAGATCACAGCTTAATGGCTCCACTTCTTCAGTAATCGGTGTAAAAGAAAACAGGTTTTTTTACAGAAAGGAGAAGGTAGGTGTGTCTGAGGGCAGGAGAAAAGGCCAGATGTTTGTTAAACGGATAGGATCTGACAATTATTGGGTAAATATGAACAAATATCAACACATATATACAGGCTTTTGTCTGAGAGAGCAGGAATCTATTTGCTTTTTGATAAAAGGCAGATGGTTAACTGGAAAAATAATCTGCTCTATGCAACGGTCCTTGTTCAGAGGGGGTTTCCTCCACAAGTTTCACTCATGACTAAGAAAGGACCTAACCAGCTGCCAACCCAAAACTACAGCACCTTCCTGATTTTACGTGTTCCCGGAAACACGTCCGCATGTATCAGAGAAACTGTTCTGCAGTCTGTCCAGATTGCTTATTACAGCGACCGACTGCTGGCTGCAGAGGTAAACAATTATACTTTGTGCTAACAGTGTTCATAAAGCAGGAAAACAAATGATTTTCCTTGGTGTAAAACTAATTACACAAAATACAGTGAAGTCTCTGAACATAATAAGAGTGTAATCAGTGAAACGGAACAAACCAGAAGTCAGGAGAAACGTTTTGTGATCTGCAGAGGCAGAGCTCCCAGATGGCCAACAATTTGTTTTCATTCAATAATGCAGCAGAATGGATTCGCACACAGCCAACAGATTTAGGTGTAGATTTATAACATCAAGTGTTAACAACACGTCATTGTGTCCGTTTTTCTAAAATAAACGGTTAGTCTTCAGATTTTCCATAAAATGGCAATTAGCATGGACCAATCTTGATGTTCATTTGCCTTTCCTTTAAAAATCATTTCAAAAAAGCTAACCTGAAAGCTTCTCCTTTTAATAAAGCTCTAAGTTATGCGGCTTAAGTTGGACTGAACTGTTTCTATAGTAAGGCCTCTATAAGGCATCTCTCCCTCTACTGCTTTCTGCTACTTCTCTCTATGCATTTATCCAGCATTTACAATCTAGCTCCTGCTACTATTACAGATATGACAGCTGGTTTGGTGTTTATATATTTGCCCGTTTGTTCTGTCGGACTTAAGAATGTCTGTAAAAAACGTCGTATTCCTAGATAACATGGAGGATACCCCTGCAGTAACAACTGCATGCTTTAAAGGAAAATTCCGGTTTTTAACACTTTTAGCCCATTTTCTGTAGTGTCCAGGATGAAATCGAATGATCGACACCAAAATTTTGACAATTGGTCCTGTCTCTGCTATTTGGCTCATGCAGAATCCCCCCCTGGCTGCTTCAGAATGGCTTCCATAGTGCATGTCCGATAATGTCCTTAAAACAACCTTAAACGTTCTTTTTTTAAAATATGCTACTCACCGTGTCGTCAGCGCTGTTCAATGACGTTCCAAAAAAAGTTTTTTTATACTCTAAAACTTGAAC
>NW_015150529.1:1571821-1577554 GCF_000732505.1 Cyprinodon variegatus
GTTCAAGTTTTAGAGTATAAAAAAACTTTTTTTGGAACGTCATTGAACAGCGCTGACGACACGGTGAGTAGCATATTTTAAAAAAAGAACGTTTAAGGTTGTTTTAAGGACATTATCGGACATGCACTATGGAAGCCATTCTGAAGCAGCCAGGGGGGGATTCTGCATGAGCCAAATAGCAGAGACAGGACCAATTGTCAAAATTTTGGTGTCAATCATTCGATTACATCCTGGACACTACAGAAAATGGGCTAAAAGTGTTAAAAACCGGAAATTTCCTTTAAATAGTGATAAAGGTAGGATCACCTAACCCAATAGTACCTTTTTTAATACTGAAAGATACAAAAAATAAATATTTAAATCTGGATAAGTAAAATTTTTCTTAAAATAAGTGCATTTGTTCTTGAATTCAGAAGGTAAAGGAGGCAATTTGCCAATGGAACAAGAACAGTTCCATTTAAAATAAGAAAACACAATTGCATTTTCTTATTTCAAGTGCATTTCATCCTAATATCATATTCTTAAGGTAAAAATACTAATTCCAATGGCAAATTGTCTTATTTACCTACTCAAATTAAGGGGAAATCCACTTATTTTAAGACATTTTTACTAATTTCTAGTGTACTGAAGATTAACTCTGTTTTAAATTCTTCAGGTCTACTGCTTTAGTGTTTCTTTTGAACCATTTTGTTTCTTAGAGCTACTAACTGAACAACAGCTGCCATGAACTGTAAGAGTTTGGATTATTTTCCAACAGAAAGCTCACTAAGAGTTTAGACTGGTTATCCTCCCGCAGCAGTGTGTCGCAGTGAGGTTGTCGCAGATAGTTTTGATTATGCCCAGTGTTGCATAGTAACGAAGTAAAAATACTTCACTACTGTACTTAAGTATATTTCGGAGTACTTTACACTTTCCAAGAGTATTACTTTTTTTGAGAACTTTCACTTTTACTTCACTACATTTACGAACTTAATTTCATACTTTTACTCCGATACATTTTCAATGTTTGGTTTAGTTACTAAGTAAAAAAAAAAAACGTGCAAGAGAAACGCAAGTGCTTTGACCCCGCCTACTGTCTACAAAGTCGTGTCTTGCCTGGGCTTGTTCATCAACACCAAAACGATACGCCTGTTTCACAAAGCCAGTCAAAATTTATCCTACACTCGGTTGTTTATATTATTTTAATTGAATTTAACCTTCAAAGTTTACCAACATGTAAAAAAAAATCTCATTCAAACTGCACTACTTTTTACTTATACTTTTAACTACATTACTTGAGTACATCTATTTTTACAGTAATTCTTATACTTAAGTACAAGCCATTTCAGATACTTTAAGACTTTTACTCAAGTAACATTTCAGTCAGTGACTTGGACTTTTACCAAAGTCATATTTTGGAGAATTACTTATACTTTTAGTTGACTCCGAGATTTCAGTACTTTATACAACACTGATTATGCCCGATACTGAAGCATGGTCTGCGCTATGTTATTGCACGCTACAACGCAAGAGGGACAGTCAAGAACTAGCTATGGGTCTAGATACAGCCGAGGCGGTGCGACAACGGAGGGACATGAGGGCGAAAAAGAGCGGGAAGCAGCGTTGTCGCTCCTCTAGCTGATCCAACTTCACGAGTCCCTTTCCAAAATGGCGGTAAGGTATCAAACAGGAAATATGCATAGTATGAGGCGGATGTAGATTTGACCAATCAGAGGCCTCCTGTCTGCGTTCACCTTTAATTTTAGAGAGGTGCATCAGAGTGTCTGTGGAAGGGGCGGGGCCATATTTGCGTTCACTGCGATACAAACGCAGATGACCTGGTTTATGAGTTTACATCAGCCTTTAGTGTTTTTTTTGGTCTCTGCTGTCACCACATACAGTCAATGAAAACGGGCTCATATCAGACTGTGTCACTGGATCTACAGGATTCGACTCTATCCAAATAGAATTGATCCCAAGTGTATTTCTGTAGAAGTGGAAATGACTTGAACAGTATTTGGGACACATATAGCAGCACTACCTCCAATGATCTGTCTTTTTTTGGATCTGTGGTTTATTCCCTCAAAACATGCCTCCTAATTGGACAGGAGGTGGATTAAATTATACGTTCTGAAAGGCATTGCTTATTTAAATATGCAATTCTCTAAATATTCTATAAATGGAATAATAATAAACTCATGACTTAAAGCGATGCACCAAATGAGAATTAGAAAAGCTAAATATATAGCTGACAATCTGCTACTTCCTATCCTGAAAAAAAAACGAGTGATTAATCAGCATCCCTTTGAAAAAGTGAGAATCAGGAACCCACAGCAGAAAAAAACCTCCCGCTGACATCATTCAGCTTCCCGGCGGGAGCCATCATGTTCTTACAACATGTATGATAACTTTCCTTCTGCACACGGAGCTCGACATTTCCATTCATTTACCAAGGGGATTGTTTACAAGGCACGTCTGTGTTTATGTTTCCCAGAATTTTAATAAACCACCCCACATCCCCATCTCTCCATGTCGGGAAGGAAAAGAAAAACAGACCATAAGTAAAAAATAAAAAAATGGTGCTGCATCTGAGAGCTCAGAGAACAAGTTCTGCAGCTTTAAACAGGCTGTGCACAGCTGCAGATATACACATGACCTTTTATGGGAAGAGAGAGGATAGTGGACAAACTGAGTGCATTTCAGAAACAAAAGGGAGAAGACAGACGTGTCTGCCAGGATCACATGTTTCAGAAATGAATGCCTCCCTAGAACTTATCGCTAAGATCATTTAAAAATTAGCAGAACAAATAAACATAATAGGACTTGTTAGTTCAGGGGTTAGCAGAGGACTCCTCTGATCTGTGGAAAGTGATCACAGCAACTAAAAACCTGTTTCTAATTGTTGATGTGCAGCAGAGTGTTATTGAAGCAGCTCTCATGGCCAGATGTTAAAGAAACATAACTCGTCTATTTGGATCGACATGGCATCAAGATGCTGAGAGAAGAGCGGGTCATTAGGAGGACAGAAAGACGTGGCTCTGATAAACAACAGGAGAGGAAAAAGTGCATGAAGTATACACAGAAACTAAAATGCATCACTGAATTAATGAAACCATTCAAACATTTCTGTGAACATTATAGAAAATATTTCTTTACAAACATTTCTAAATAGCATTAAATTATCAACAAGGCCCAGAGACCCCAGTGACACTGCCAGTCTCCCCCGCCTGTTCAGGACCTAGAAGCCACACCAATGGAGCATCTCCAGACTTCCTGCGTTACATTAACGCAGAGCCTACTGTGTATATAGTGCATAGCTATACTATATACACTTCATTGAAAGTGCAAATCTACTTGGCAATGATTCTGATTCTGAAATTATTAGGATGTACGTTAGTTTTCTGGTTACTACACTTCAATCTAGAGACCGGTACATCAGCAAGCCAATATTTTTGGACCAATATCAGTGAATGCATGTGGTGGCCTTGCCTTGAAATTATATGGAGGGCAACAATGTTGCTTAAAAAAAAAAAAAAAAAAATTACAATGTAAAGCTTTTTTTTTTTTTTTTTTTTTTTTTAACTGTTAAATAAATACAAATTATCGGTGATGCTTTGATGATATGTGTCCTTCCCGTGGTTCCTGAATGCAACAGCTGGTGATATTTTGTCCACCTAAACTGTAGAGCATTATTCCAAACTCCATGTAACCTAAGCTCCGCCCCCACAAAAACGAAAACTGAAAAAATAAACCTTCCATCTGAAGTTTAAAACATTTATTTTCAGTTTCAAATCTTTCTTTGCAGTTTTCCTGTTTTTAAAAGTTTAAAATGAAGGTTTTTGAACCAAACTTTATGGCCCTAATTTAACACCATAATTTGGTAAATGGTTGCTTCATTTGTTAACAGATGTTTCTCTTTTGTTTATATTGAGATTTGTGTAACATTTGTTATCATTCTTACATATCTATCATGTAAATGGAGGAAAAAACAGTGATATTAGCTTCAACAATCAGCCCAAAACATATCTGCAGCTCTTAACGGCAATCTGTAAGACCGATCTGTAATCGATTATTTAGCCCGATCTGTCTTCTCTATAAGCCTGAACAGTTTTCCTTTCACATGAAACTACCACCACCATGCGTCACCATGGGCCGTGTGGTCAGGCTGCTCCAGGGAATTATTTTCCACCATACCCAACATCTTACAAGTGCTCCAAAGTATTTGGTTTAATTCACATCTAATAAGTAATTTCCGCCTTTATTCAGATGTGTAAGAGCAGCACAGAACTTTAACCTCCAATTTATTGGATTGAACCTTAAAAACTTTGTGAGGTCCTTATTAATAATGAAACAATAAATAAGTACATAAGTCAAAACTGTGTTTTATGTGCAGAGAACTTTAGACGGAATCTTGACAAAAGGCTTTTGACTCAAACCCTGACATTTACCAGTAAAACATTCATTATATTAGGAAATAAATAAATAAAAGCATCCCTCTGTAGTTCATTGCAGCGCACAATATGTTTAGCATTGTTCTGTATCTGTCAGTAAATATCAATCTTCCCTTAAAGTCGTAGGGAAACGGTCGTTCCAACCATTGCATTTCCGAATTCTCCTGAGTGGTGCCCGACTGTACACGCGTGAATAAAGTGAATGTGATTGGTCGTTATCAAGGGGGCGGGATTGTTATGGCAGAAGATTCACAAGCAAGTTTGATTGTGGCCGGTTTCTCTGAAGCATCTTGCTAACCAGTTAGCAACTTAGTGCTAGTAGGTTCCCAATGGGAAATTACATTGGGACCAAGTAGCACTTAGCAACGACACTGTGAAGGAACGCTATGGAGAGGAGGAAAGTTTGTGTCGGAGGTCATGGATGAGTCTCCTCAGTCTCCTTTCATTGGAGCGCTCACAGAGCACAGAGCATCAAGTTAAAAGTTCTCTCTTCTGTTGCTGTTGTTCAACCAAAGTACGTTTTAAGATCATTTGAGGCTAGAACATTATACTTTTAAGCATCACTATATGGCCCATTTACCGATTTAATGCATAATTTAAGAAAAATGTACGGAAGTTGAGAGGGTAACGGCAGCCAGGTCTAATCCTAGCCCGTCTGCAGCAGCCCTCTCTCGGCATAGCCATGTGAAGGACCGCTGGCTATGATGGCGATAGTTTTGTTGTTTTTTTGGCAAAATTTTCATTTGAGCAAACTCGCTCTCCAACTATACACATGTAACGTTTACCGCTACTCTGCGAAGATTCTTATTTCAACTGTTGCGTATATTCACTGGGACATATGAATCAAGATGCTATGACCGAAAAAATTTGATTGACAGATGACCGTTGATATATGACTGGACGAATTTAGGTGTACAAGCTGACGTATTAATAACTGGCCTGCTTAAGATAATGGGGGAAAAAACCAACACAGATGTTAAGACAGGATTTCTTTTTTTTTTATACAAATTTTCTAAATTTTGGGACAATATCATCTGATAAAGAGTACATTTATATGCAAGTTTAAGCCAGAATGATTAGACATTTAAATACAACTTCTCTATGACTTTAAAGCGATAGTTCGGTATTTTTGACATGAATCTGTATGGCATCCCCATCACCAGCGGCATGCAATCACACTGACTTACCCCTGGCAGCGTCCTGTGAGCAGAGTTATCGTCCAGTTTTGGTCAAGCCGAAAGTAGTCCTGCAGGTCTCCGCCGCGGAGGGAGACATGGCTGTTGTTGGGCTCGCTGTCTGAATG
>NW_015150529.1:1578494-1585433 GCF_000732505.1 Cyprinodon variegatus
CATTCAGACAGCGAGCCCAACAACAGCCATGTCTCCCTCCGCGGCGGAGACCTGCAGGACTACTTTCGGCTTGACCAAAACTGGACGATAACTCTGCTCACAGGACGCTGCCAGGGGTAAGTCAGTGTGATTGCATGCCGCTGGTGATGGGGATGCCATACAGATTCATGTCAAAAATACCGAACTATCCCTTTAAGAGAAAAATCAAGATTGTCTGCTCATCATCACAGTCACTTCCTTATATATAAAAGCTGCTATCACAGGTATAGGTGTGTTAGGTTTAGGCTTATCATTCAATAAATCAGCTAATGACTGCCCAGCTCTGGTTCATGATTTCAGACTTCGGACAGATCAGGATACTCTTCATGTCAGCTGTCTAAAATATGTCATGTTTGAAGTGGATAATGATAGCATGGTCAAAACAAAACAAGCCAAGATGGCTCAGATAAAACCGATTCTCAGAGCACGATTCCCCTGAGCACTGGCTGCTGAGGAGTTAACCTAAAACATAGGGATTTTATAGCAGCTCTTCCTTTTTAGCCAGAAGAACACTTCAAACACAGAGTTTCTGCTTTCTGACCCACAGCGTTTTGCACCGTTTTTCCATCTCACCTCCTCAGCCCTTCTCCATGCCCACAGAGGGCCCTTCCACCCCTCTCCTATCAGCAGGCAGCCCCTCTCAGATTCCCCAAGTTGTTTACATTCTCTGTAATTGTGTGGGTTAGCATTCTTCCTAATGTAGAAGCATGCCGCTTCACCACGTTTTCTGCTGACAAAAGAGCGTCTCCTGGCTGTATGTTTTAGACAGTGGCCTGCAGCAGCTGTCGCACCATTTTGTGTAAAACATCCCATTTTGGAAAGCATTTAGTCAGTAATGAATAGCACAGTCTCCCTTGTCCTCCAAACAAAAAACTCCCAGCTGCGTCTGTTGAGTGCTTCAAGTTCAGAGATTTCCATCTCCATTTGAAAAACATATTCTAACACCAGCCAAGAGAAAACGATATTGTCAGGCAGTGCTTTTTATGGAGATTCATAGTCGCATAATAAAAGATACATTTATGTGAAGAATTTCTCAAAGCTTGACTATTTTTTGTAAGCATCCAATAGGCAAACAGCCACAACAACAGCTGAGATTAAAGCTCTTTCCACACGACCAGCCCTCAAAATATAGATATTCTGCTGCGTTTGCATCTCTGCTCAACAAGCAAACTGAGTTTTTGGTGAAAAAATAAATTGTATATATTTTTTAAAGGCTTTCTGAAGTGGAACACGAAATGGAGCCCTAGTTGGTTTCTACTTTCTCAGCAACTACTCCTTACCAGTATTCCAATTCTGGGATCAGCAACCTCCTTTTGCCTTTAGTCCATTTAACTTTAACACATTTAAAGCCCCAAATGTTATGCGACTTCTTGAGAAATAATACAAGAAATACAATTTTATCACAACTTTAAGGTTTTTTTATTAAAACAAAAAAAATTAACTTTTTGCAAAATTTAATGGATTTGAATGAAAAAAAAAACCGAATTAATGTCAAAATTTCTTTTTTTTAAATGTGACTTTTGTCATTATCACGACTTTTTCATTTCTGATAAGATTGTAATATTGCTGGTCGATACCGATATTGACCCCATACGATATTAGCATGAACCATTCCAGCTTATTACTTTTTTAATACAAGAGAATGTTCAAAAATTATTAACTAAAACAGGCAACAAAAGTCAGCAACAAAAGGCTTGAAAACTGACCCACATAAAATTAACCGATAAGTTATAGAAACATTTAACAGAAGAGTGTTTCTATTAACATGAAAATATTGGACATTTTAGATGCTAGCTATAAGGTTTTTGGCTAATATGGATCGATTTCGAATATTAAATATCGGATCAGGACATCCCTAAAAATATTGCCCAATTTAAGGATAAGATTTTAGATGCACATTGTCAAGCCAACTAGAAAAAGCAAGAAAAACCCAATTCTGCCTCCAACTGGACCCTGAAATCGTCCGTTCCTGTTAGGAAATGACCCTAAAACACAAGCCAGTTAATTTAAAAAAACATCCTGTAATTTGGCTTTCGCTGGAGATATTTCCCTGATATGAAACAAATCTGCTGGCATCAGTTTATGAGAATAAATCTTGGTGATAATGTATGCAGGCCATAGCACGGTGCCTGTGATAAGGCATTCAGAACGCAGTGAGCGCAGGGATTTCTCCTGCTACATCAAATGAAAAAGACATTTAATAAAGATTCTTTTTCACCGTCTGATTCAGACCAGGAGCTTTGATTCGCAAAGAGCTGACAATATTTATTTCCACAGTGGGTAAACCATTATTACTCCATTTGTGGCGTTCACAGCGGTCACATTACCATGCAGACAGCGTAAAGGACTGGGCTGACTAATGAGAGGTGTGATCAGATCCAACATGATGGCATATCTTAAAAAAAGAAGAATGGATAAAAGCAGTTACCTCTCATCTGAAATATTGGGAGTGATTCCCCACTGAGGGGAAACTGGAATCCACTGAATACAAATTGTCAACTTTTGGATCAAAATCTAATTTATTAGTCTTTAAAGTGTTAAAACTCATCTCTTAAAAAATGAGATCGTGACACAGATTTTCTAAACTAATATTACCCTGAACATGACATGTATTTTCTATAACCCAACAAAACAGACGTGTTAGGGAGGATATGAAGCTAATAACCAAACTGTAATACATGGATGAACACCTTTAGCATTCAGCTCTTTCTTTATTGGTAGGATTTCATCAACATCCCATACCCTTACTAATCAACCTGGACGTTAAGAAGCAAACAAAAATAGGTGCAGCTTTTACCGTAAAATTCCCAACCTCTCTGCACACAAGAGTAAAAGCGAGGAAAATCCTGATAGTCCTCAAATTCACACAACACCTAATGACAGTTTTGTTCGCAAGAAGACTTGATGCAAAAAAGCAGCTTCATTAAATATTCATCTAATGACATTACAGTTAAACAATCAGGTTAATACAGCTTTTTTTGTGCGATTTATTTGTACGATACATCACATCCATTGACGTCTATTGATGCTCTGTAAAAACAAGAAGCGATCATCTGAGTCTAGCTGAGGTTATGGTCTTAATCGACAGTTTCCAGACCTCCCCAGATGCTTCCCATTCAACCCGGCCCTGAGACCCCTCACAATGAAGCGATCAATGGTTGTAAATGAACACGGCCACATTTTCCAAGGGTCTTCAAAGAGAAGCAATCTATGACGGAAACACTCAATCCCCACAAATAAACAGAGGAGCCAAGCTAAGGCTAACTCAACCGTTTCCAGAAATAAAACAGACGTTTCATTAAATTACCCACTTCCTGGTGCGTGACCCCTACAAACTGGGGACCTGTTGATGAATGGTCCTTTTTGGTCTTAAAATAGATCAACATTACTGTTGTAATTGCTGTTGTAGGAGCACTTTTACACATTTTACTATGTTAGCCTTTAATGTTTTCCATTTTTTAATACATCTTCTTTTGAAATTTCCTTAAATTGTAAAACATTCTTTAAGACACAAGGTTTGAAGTGTATGGGGTTTAATAAGCTGTAGTTGATCAAGTTCATAACTGTCAACTTTAGTTATGTTTTACAGCTCAAATATTTGAGTGTAGTACTTTCAAACTTTAAAGTTACTTATTACAAATAACATCATACAGTTATGATATTTAAATGTTTGTTTTTTTTTGTCTTAAAGTAGGTGCTTTTAAGTTACGCCTACCAATAATCAGGTCCCAATAATGTAGACCTCCTTTAAATGTCTGAGGAACATTAATCCCACAATTAATAAATTAAATGTATATCAAACACAAAACATTAAAAAGAAAATATGTAGGTGAAAAAGGTTTATAGGCAATGTGATTTCCATTTGACCACAGTTCACTTAAAAGCATCACAGTTGCATTATGGGCATCTTGTTCACAACTGACGCAGAGAGAAAGTGGCAAACAACATTTATTCATTCGTTTCCTTTAACTTTTCATTTCATTTTGGTTATTGAGCTTCTAAAGTATTTATAGCTGATTGGACGTAGACGCTAAAAGAAGAATCTGTAAAAAGGAACAGAATATGCAATGTTTAAATCAAATGGCATTTTTTTTGTAGTTTTCAAGGTGTTCATGAAGAAGACTAAAGAGAGAGCAAGAGGAATAAAAAAAAGATCTGTATGAAGCGTAGCTATAGTTGCATTGAACCAGTGCATCTTCATCTACTGCGAAACATCTGGATTCCTTTAAGGCTTTTTTAAATTTTTAATTGCCTCAAACAACACCATATAGTTCTTTGGTACTTATTAAATTCATCTTCTGAATTTAAAGATTTTTGTGGACTGGCTTATAAAAAAAAAAAGAAAAATGTTTTAAAAAAATGTTTTTGTAAAAAACATGTAAAAAAAAAATCAGTTTTTCTTCATGATCCATTAAAATGGGTTACCTTACAAGGTAAAAAAAAAAGGTCAAATGTCGCTTGCTTTAATATACATTAAGTACTTAAAAGTCTGATTAAATGACAGAAAGCCAATGAGGAATCTATTTAAAATCCATTCTAGTCCATCATGAGCTGACAGTAAAAATACTGCAGAACAAACATTCATACAAAACCTTCGACATTTTCAGACCCCTAAGATCTAACCAGGTCTTTCAGAGTGTCCTTTCATTTCATTGTGACTTTAATGTCACACAACAAAGTCCTAAACACTCCTTTTCAAACCTCCCAGCTGTGTGCTCTGCTTTCTACGACTGTTTCAAAATTCATACGCATGCATTTATTGACTTGACCTTTCTCATGGTTGTAAGGAGCAGCCAAACTTGCTTTGACCTCTCTGCTTCACAAAAGGCACACTAATGAAGACTTAGTAAAAAGGCAAATTGATTTTTTTCTACCTCCCTCCATCTGATCCATCGCCTGCTTCGATACGGCAGATGGACGGCGGCGGAGCTGGAGCTCATCACTCATTTGTTTAACAGGTTGGCAGGGATGAGCACCGAAGAGCAGATAATGCCAGAAAACACACACCGTGCTCCATTTAAATGATTTGAGTCAACAACTGCAAGAAAAAACTCTGAAAAACAACGATCTGGTAGAAATCTGGAAATTGCAGATGAAAGGCAATGGATTTTGACAGAATTAAACTGAACT
The DNA here is from genome assembly GCF_000732505.1 of Cyprinodon variegatus. Lineage (NCBI taxonomy): Eukaryota > Metazoa > Chordata > Actinopteri > Cyprinodontiformes > Cyprinodontidae > Cyprinodon > Cyprinodon variegatus. The sequence continues at coordinate 1,583,664 of NW_015150529.1, forward strand.
TTGAAAGGACATCATCTTTAAAGCGAATGCGGAGGTGGTTTTATTCACTGCATATGTTTAATTCTCTTCGTACATCGAACGCCGTGCCAATCCCAGGGCGCAGCAGCAACAAGAAACAAACAAACGGGATAAATGAACCTAGTCTAAGATACTCGCCCACCACATGTCATCAGAACAACCTAACCTGCCTTTGAAGTTCTCCTGCAAGCCTCTGGAACACCAGGGGAGAAAAAGGAACGTTGTTGTTGAAAGCTATTTTCTTTAGAGCATTACGTAACAGACTCGGTCTAAAGGCCTTTTTAGTTGACAGATGAGATAAAGCCAATAACAAAACCAGAAACAGAGTGTCAGTGTATTATTACAGCATTATATAAGGATTTGATGGAGTGTAGTGAATAAGAAAGATGCATGATTAATCAAAATCTAAAAGGTGTGGAGTGCATTTCTATTCAGCCCAGTCTGCAGAACTTTTCAGGGTGTGTAGTTGTCGACTTTACACACCCAGAATTGAGGCGCAATGGAGAATATCGAATGATTTGTTTTATCACATAATGTCAAACAGATGTAGGACTCTTTGACTCGGGCCATTCTAATGCATGGATATGCTTCCATTGTAGGCCTGCATGAAGGTGAACCGCAATTTCAGTTAAATATTTTTGCAATATAAACACAATTTAACAAAACGCAATTTTATAAACCAAAAGGCTCTCAGTTTTGATGAAATTGCATTTATAGAGTGAGACACTGGCTCTCTCACTCCAACCCTTTAGGCAGTAGTAAAATGCATAAAGGGGGGGGCCAGAATCGTGTTGGCACCTCTTTGCTCTGGGGATCCCTTTTTGGCGTCTGGGGTTTTGGGTGCCCCGGCGTCTGCCTCTGTGCTCTGGGCCGGGCGCGTCTTTGGCTATTCACAACCACAATTGAGCATTTTTCCTTTTAATAAATTTACATGCTAAAGTGCACTCTCACAAACGACTACAGGTGCTTGGTTCCAGGTACTTAAAGATTCACTTCCGTACAGAAAGCCCATATTTTTATCTTCAGCTACCACAGTATACATGTCAGATTAAATAATACTAAGTATACTTCAACAATGGTATCAAGGTGTTACTTTACTGTATCTCTTATACTATATCCGTTGGTTGAGCTGATCTTTTTACATCTCTTTGCAGGAGATGAAGCAGACTAAAGATGTTTTATCATTATTTCCCTATTTATCCCGTCTTTCTTTCATCTTTTCTCCTTTTTTTCCCGTTTTTCCTTCCATGTTCTACTTACATTGCAGTGTCCATATAATCTGTAATACTCCCTGCATGAATTATAATAAAATTATTTTTATGCATAAATAAAGCGGAAAAGTATGGCGATAGCCGTACTGCTCCACTTGTGAAAGTAAAATCTGTTGGGCTCTTTTTGGCATCAAGACAATTATTCTTATTGCCGCATTGCCTGACAGGACACTAAAAAAAGACAACAAAACACCTAAAGTGGGTTTGTTGCCATCAAAAGGGACAAATAAGCTGTCAAGGCGATAAAAAAAAAATAAAACACTGGTGTGAAACATGTACAGGCATATAATTATAACGGAGAAAAGTCTAAATGAAACTACAATATTATTTGGACAAAAAATTACAAGTTTGATTGTGATTCCTCATCAGTGTGTAAAGTGGAACCTCTTACAGATCCACCCAGTTCTGCCTTTGCATTCAGCTCCCTTCTTCTTTTTTTTTCACTATTATAAGAACACAGCATTATGCTGCTATCATAATG
>NW_015150529.1:1586796-1588556 GCF_000732505.1 Cyprinodon variegatus
TCAGTTCCAGTAACGTTTTCTAACAAAATCTGAATTAGATGGATTTAAACGGAGATTGAATTACAAAAATAGTCTAGGTTTATGAATTAGGCGACCTTTGAAGGTATTTTGTGGGACTGGATTTTATTTAACGATGTCAGAATAGAAGAAGAAAACTTTTTATAAGAGTAGAATTTGTTAGAATACAAGTGAAAACCAAGCATTAGTCACAGTGACCACCGAAACCTCTATAAAATGCATTAAATTCTGGTTAATTATCAAACTGTGCAAAAGATTACAGATCATGAACACATTTGCAATGCACTCTATAGTGTGTCATGATGCTTTATGGATAATCTACCGCATGTAAACTGCTACATACATCATTCAGTGCACTCAGGCCATATCACCTGCATTGACCGCAGATATGCCTTTCTTTTTTCCTGAATAGAGGCTGTCAGTACACATTATACCACAGACATTTTACAAAGCTATTGATACACACTCATCTCCTTCCTGCAGTGTGAAAGGGCTGCTGCAGAATGCGGCTGAATTATTTAGTTTGTGTACGTGGTTTCCCTCTCTCTACGGCAAATTGAAGCAGGCACGTCGCTGCAAAGACCCCGCTGCTTGCATCTGGGAGCAAACATGGAGACAAACCACAGATAAGTAGAGTTTAAGCCTCTGGGGAGGAAACATGAGGTAGTTAAAAGGGAGGAGGGTTTGTATGTTGAGGGGATGCTGTAAACACTAATGTTAAAGAAAAAAATGTGTACGTTTTAAAGCCCTGTTTAAGTTAGTTTCTGAAAAGTGCATTATATCTGGAGGTGTTTATGTTATTTTTATAAGGGGTGGGGTTAACACATAAACCATGAATAAAGGCGGCAGAGTTAGAGCTGCTGGATGCCACGGTAACCTCTGAAAGGGAAACTTCCTTCTGCTGAGGAAGACTGTGGTGGTTTCGTAGAAACAGCCCAACAGATAAGTCAGAGTTGTTTTATTAGGAGGAAAATTGCTGCAGCAAGATAAACATTTTTACACATCTGACAATGACTGAAGTAAAAGCTTTCAATATAAGTCCTAATTTCTAAGACATTCACGTTGATCGTCTCTTTTCTGTTTAATTATCATTGGTTGAACTGAGATCACCATTTTTTTTTTTTACTATTTCAACATTAATGCATTCCTCAAACAACTTGTTTGTCTCACAAATTCAAACCCAGCGAAGCAACATTTCAGCTACTAATCACTTGCAGTGGAAACCCACAGGGCAATCCTATTTACTTAACGTGTAATTACCAACAACTTTAGTAAATCAGAAGCTAATTAAACTAAATTGTAAACACGATTAAGGTGAAGGGTTTTTTCAAAGTATGTAAATCTTTCCTTAAACTTCCTCTGCAGCTTAGTTTGGCTTTTTATGTGGTAAATACATTTTATGTATAAGTACTAATGTTTGATATTTGTTTGTAAACAGAGTTCCTGCATATCTTAAAATTACAGAATTTTCCAAGCCCAATTTGCAATGTGTTTACTCATTTATGTGCCTTTTAAAATTGGAAATAACATTAATGATCAATTACTGACAGATATTTCTACGGAAGAGGATTAGGGCCACTGAAAAAAATAAATAAAAGTTAACTGATTTTTTAATTTTCTTTCAGTTTAATATGGGGGAAAAGGTCAGAATTCTGACTTTTTTCCCAGAATGCTGACCTTAATCTCAGAATTTTGACTTTAATCTCAGAATTCTGACTTTTTTCCTCAGAATTCTGACTTTA
>NW_015150529.1:1589654-1592554 GCF_000732505.1 Cyprinodon variegatus
AAAAAGTCAGAATTCTGACTTTTTTCCAATTTTAAACTGAAATAAAATTTAAAAATCAGTTAACTTTTTTTTTTTTCAGTGGCCCTAATCCTCTTCCATATATTTCTATTCTGTGCTGGCTGGTTGGACAAAAAAATTGGATACAGGAAGAAAAGACAGAAAGACGGTAATACATAAAGAAAGAAAGCAAGGAGGATAGGAGAGAGGTACAGTAGGAAACATGGATAGCAGGATGAAGGACAAACAAGAGGTAAGAAAAGTAAGAAGTTTAGTATTGCATAGTTTAGAGGGACGACAGTTTGTTAGTTTTCTTCTTAGATCTAAACAAACACCTGATAAACTAGCTGACTGTAAAATCACTGGCTGCCAACAACACAGGTCATGTTTTCATTGTTTATGATTGGATAGCTTGCCAACTGGTTTTACAGGAACGTCTCACAGCTTGGATTTAGTTGGACTTTGAATTTTGTAGTTCACTTTGAGGTCAACTACCAGAAGAGCTTGGAATAAAGCTTTTTCTTAAAAGTACATTTTTTTCTAACTTTTTATTATCAGATTTAGCTGAATGTTATCAACAAAAAACTAATGTGGGGTTTAATTTTTTCAGGGGATAGTGCCCAGCCCTACTGGTAGGTTGGATAGGGGAAAAAAACGAGTGAATAAAAGTATCTTTTTATTTCAGACAATGCAATAAATATTACAAATTTAACAAATAGGACGGACTGAACCCAGAAATCAGACTGATTTCACTGATGCCGTTTCCATTTCAAATCAAAGAGTGAAGCCTCATTATCTGAATTATGTAAAAAATGTAGAAATCAAACAGCCACGCTACATCAGCAGCTGCTTCAGCTGCTTCACAGCTCTCTACTTCACAGCAGCTCCAAACAAATCTGCTACTTCCTACATTCTCAGGCTCCTGCCGAGGTAAACACAGCACTTGTTTAATCTTGCTCTGAAATTTCTACGCCTTTGGTCCTTTTTTTGATAAAAAACAGGCGAGAAAAACTGATCAAATATTCAGGATGGCAGAGGTTGCCGTTTTAAAATTCCAGCCCTCACATGGAAAAGGGCGAACAGGAAGCATGGGGAGATTGAAAAATAAATGGAGTATGTGACTGACAGCTTGTGATTCAGGGTATTAGACTGAATTGGATTAGGGGGAGAGAATCAGCCGACCATAACACCCGTAGTACTTGAGACACGCCAATATTGAATAAGCAGAAGTATTCCCCTTCAAAAGGCTACAACTCTGGCTGTAAATATACTATATCCCATCTGGAGGCCGTAACCTAGAGGCTTTCATATCAGAACCAGCACAAGTTATCAACTTTTTAAAGCTTTTATTAACCAAGACACAGCAGATAGGTTGCTGAACTGGAATTTCTTCCACTCTGATGGGTTTTTAATTTCTGATCACGCAGGTCAGTGTCAATACAAAGCACAAAAACCAGACAACGCCTATCTGTATCGTAACCCAACCCTGGAGGCTATCGGCTGATCCATCACAGCCAGCTGCTATCAAATGATAGATCAGCACAGAACGACCCGACCCGCCGGGGACCTTAATCTGGTTTTTATAGCCTAATAAAGCAAGTTTGTCATATTTCCTCATATTATTCCTCTTATTACCATGTACCACATCTGTAATATGCTCCATTAATTTCCAGTTTCGTCTGTTTTTACAGTGAAAGCTCTATTACTAGTGAGCTAAAGTCCTTCATAGAACTAACATCCTATAGCAAGAAACTATTGTCCAAAAGCACATAATTAAGCAACTCAAATTTATTTAAAAAAAAAAAAAGTCACCAGCAACAATCAGTATTTGATATATTATATCCAAATACATCATAATAAATCTAGATATTGGATCTGATTTATAGAACTATAGAAAACAACAAATATCTTAACATCCAGATTCTCTTTCATCTTTCTCTTTAATCTTTCCAGATGGTTAAACTAAGAAGCTTTGAGCGCAGCTGAAGATAAAAAAAATGCTTTTTAATGATAAAATATGATGCAAAAATGGACAAAATCTAGCCACAACATAACTTCAAACAACTTCAACAAATAGGAGGAAGAATTTGCCGCAAGCTTTTTGAAAGGAAACAAACAGCCTCAAGGCTTATAAGATTATCTCCACTAATACTTCAAAACATTTGCCTACAACATATAACTGATTTTAGATATTTAAAAAGTTGTTTGGCAAATGAGTTAAAAGAATGAATGATTCTGTATGTGGCAGCATTTTGTGGTTTTGTTCGTCACTGAACATGAAGTAAAGCGGATAGATCTGCTGTTTACTTGTTTGGGTGTTTATGTAAATCTAGATGCAAAAGAACCTGTTAAAAAATCTAAAACATAAACAAGCTCTGGACAGTAAATGTGGTACAACTACATCAAGCAACATGAGAATAAACTAAAAAAATCATTTTTTGAAGTAAATTGTGTTGTGTTCTTTCCAACTTTGTCACAAAATACACCTTTGAAAAATATTTAAACAGTGTTTTCAGGTTGAGATAGCCTCCAGTGTTTAATATTTCTTCAATCCAACCTATGGAGGCTTTGGCAGATTATAAACCAGTTATAGTTTGAATTAGGTTTGTGACAGGCCGACTATACAGTTCAAATATTGTGGAGTCAATTTAGCTGCTAAACACTACAGAGGTCAACTTGAGCCATGATAGGAAATGAAAACAAGTAGACAATATATTCTGTTAAATTCTAATCAGACCTTTAGGCGTCATATATTAGAGGACAGAGAGTATTTTCTAAAGCTCCGACCAAAGTGTACGGAAGAGGATTAGGGCCACTGGAAAAAAAAAAAGAAAAAGTTAACTGATTTTAAAATTTTATTTCAGTTTAGTATGGGGGAAAAAAGTCAGAATTCTGACTTTTTT
>NW_015150529.1:1593076-1594793 GCF_000732505.1 Cyprinodon variegatus
AAAAAAAAAAAAAAAAAAAGATTTTTAAAAAAATATAATGATGAGCACCAAATAGCATGGTGATGGACCAGGGATGCCATTTATAGAAGCTACAGCCCTCAAAACACAGCTGGCCCAGATTTGATTATGGGCCTTGGGCCATTCACTGTCTTCCTCGTCTGTCTGCCCTCTTTCTGTCCTGCTAATAATGAGTAAAGGCCATTACTGCCATGAAGCCTAAAAAAAACACAAAACACTATTTTAACTAAACAACCCAAAGCATTGATGTCCTGGAGAGGCAGCAAAATCTCAGATTCAAACCTCAGACCCTCTCTGGGTCCACATGCAAGACATCTAACCCAGAGAGCTAAGAGCAGAGGACATATTTTGGTGTAAATTGCAGCATCAAAAGCAAATTGTTCAAAACTAAAAAAAGAAAAAAAATGCGTATTTTCTGTATTCCTTTAAAAGATGAAAAAACTTTTTCACTTTTTACATCCACCAATTATATTTTTGTGTGTGTATATGTCTGGCTGTCTAAAGCAGGGGTCACCAACCTTCTTAAGGCTGAGGGCTACTTCATGGCTACCGAGTCATAGGAAGGGCTACCAATACTAACCTATGAACTGCAGCGATCACTGGTCACCTACAGTAAATCTCATCCATAAAAAGTCATTTTTATTCTTATTTTATTCTTTTATTCATTTCTACTTTTCATTTTAATATTGTCATTTTGAAACCACTGAAATATGATGAAATAGTTAACATGATGAAATAATACATAAATTATTAAAAAGAAGAGCAACAAGAATAAAAAAAAGTTTAACTCAACCTACTGAGTGAGTTGTTCTGTTTTCAGAAGACGAAGAGCGCCCCCCATGTGGTCCTTGAGGGCCTCTTGGTGCCGCGTTGGTGACTCATGGTCTAAAGGATAACTGAATATGGACATATTTATATCATTTGTGTCCATCATACCAAGGGAAAAATCCACTACATTTTGGTGATGATCCAGATCATAATCTGGATAAACAACTGAGTTTGTGTGAAATAGCGAAATTTGGCGGAAAAAGCAGTTCACCACTAAGCCAGAGGGAGGCAGCAGTGACCATTGACAGCCTCAGCAATGGACTCAAAAACTCTAAAGGTATTTTACTGAAGATAAAACCATAAGAAGAGGAAACGTTGTTGGTTTGTTAGCAGGATTCATTGCAAACTTATTAGCGGCTTGTTTGGACTTTTTTACCAAAGGTGAGCCTCTATGGAAGAAAAACAGTCTCATTGGAAACTGCCTTTTTTTTTTTAACACCAAATTTTAAACACTGAATTTTTTTAAGATTTTTCTTGCAGCTGAAATTTTTTCTGGTGAATTCTTACCATATAAAAATTGAGAGCAAGAAACTCAATGCCTAAAAAAATGTAGTGTTTAAAATTCGGTGTTTAAAAAAATTTAGTGTTTAAATTCGGTGTTAAAAAAATTCAGTGTTTAAAATTCAGTGTTAAAAAAATTCAGTGTTTAAAATTCAGTGTTAAAAAAATTTAGTGGTTAAAATTCATTGTTAAAATAAATCAGTGTTTAAAATTCAGTGTTAAAAAAATTCAGTGTTTAAAATTCGGTGTTAAAAAAATTCAGTGTTTAAAAAATTTAGTGTTTAAAATTCAGTGTTAAAAAAATTCAGTGTTAAAAAAATTTAGTGTTTAAAATTCGTTGTTAAAAAAATTTAGTGTTTAAAATTCGGTG
>NW_015150529.1:1595095-1598261 GCF_000732505.1 Cyprinodon variegatus
TTAAAATTCGGTGTTAAAAAAATTCAGTGTTAAAAAAATTTAGTGTTTAAAATTCGGTGTTAAAAAAATTCAGTGTTAAAAAAATTTAGTGTTTAAAATTCGTTGTTAAAAAAATTTAGTGTTTAAAATTCGGTGTTAAAAAAAAAGGCAGATTCCAACGAGACTGTTTTTCTTCCATAAGCCTCATGGCCAAGAACAATTCATTTAAATTTGGTAATGATCCAGATGATGTGTGGGTTTTTAGCTAGAAGTGTAAGGTAAAATATGGGGCAAAATGTGCTGATTGGTCAGAGCTCTCCGAGTGCTTTTCTAGTTTCTTATTTTTTTTTGCTCATTGTTATCTAAAAATAACAAGCAACTTCACAGACAAGAGTATCTTCTGTATCTCATATTAGATCGGAAACCAAAAATTCCACACAAAAATAATTATGTCTTGTGCAACCTGTTAACTCTTAGGTTTGGTGCTTCTAAAGGTTAAAGAAAACAACAGATTTTTCAGTAAATTGTTGATTATTTGCCTCCAGTTTCTCGCCTCATCCCGTTCTTACCCACTCACCAAAAAGGAAACTGACTAAAAGTGTTGTTATCATTCAATGCATCTAAAACATTAACAACATGGCTGTCCTCCCACTAATGCACTAATTGCCCTCCTAACAGAGGCATGCATATATAATGCTGGTAGTGTTGCAGTTTTACACAACCACAGACCAAGAGCTGCAATCCTTTTACATGCTCATTAATGCCGGTAGTGGTTTGTTGATTTGTGCATTCCCTCAGAACCACAGCAAATATCCCCGTTTACAGCAGGGAGAATGCCAACAATCCTGCAGCACCGGTGCAGAATGTTGATTATCCAAAAGGAATTACAAGTCATATCATCTCCCTTTAGAGACCTTGGTCCTCTATGGCATCCTCACAGGTTTGTCTTTATTCATCTCAATGTTCTTTTAAGATCTACATCCAAAAAACCACAAGTTATCAAACGAAAACAAGCATTCAGTTTTTTATTTTTATAGAGAAATAATAAAAAAAGAAAACTTACAGAAAGTCTTTAACTTATGTGCTTCCCGCTTTTGGATTAATGCTAAGAGGAAATGGCTCATAAATGTTGCAAAGTGTCTTCATTTTGTGTTAAAATTACATGATTAGGATCCTAATTATAACAAGTGTTATCTCTGAACAGCTGTGCACATTTTAATGTGAGGATGATGCAGTATATCAGTCTGTCTACGACCCCCAAAAATGCTCTAAAGATGTAAAAACAAGCCTCAGCAGTTTTAAACTATCATGACAAACCGACACTAATTAAAAAGACAAAGAAAGGGCTTTAGAGAATAAAAGAGAAGAGAAGAATTTGGCTTCACTTTTGTACAAAGTATAAAAATACAACTTAAAAGGAAGTAGCTCCATTTCTACAGCAGGTATTATTTTTCACTGGATTAGGTCAGGCTATACATGGAGGTGGTGAGAACAAACCGAAGCTCTAAAATGCCTCCTTTTCTCTGACCTTTAAGTCCACTTTAGATTTTCTTTTTTATGCGAGGCCAGCCGTGAACAACGCTCCTCTTTGGAGTTTTTTTCTTCACAGTATTAAATACGTCGGCCTGTTCATGTCTGGCTGTGACGGCTGGTCAACAAGTTTCACAGAAAGTGAAAAGCTAGCTTTGAGTGGAAGGGAGCGAAGCCAACTGAGGAGTCAGACAAAGTGATTTACTGAGGGAGCATGAAAGCGTATTGATGACCTGTTATTGACATTTCATTTAGCCAACTTTTTTTAACCTCTAAAGGAAGTCTAAAGCTATCAGCCAAACCTTTTTTTTTATACAGCGAAACCTTGTTCAGTATAGTTCTTATCTATAAAAGATATTAGTTTTTAGTTGAAAACCTTTTTTTAAATCTAGAATTTACTGTCCATGAAACAAACCGTCGTGGGGAAATAATCTCAACACCCACGGCAACTCATCTGGGATTTCTCCTTCATTCCTTTTATGATTCCCAACTAAATAATCTGGCATTCATGCCTCTACATTTCTAAGGCTAATCTAGGTACCAAACAGAGCTGAAACGATTCATCCAATCAATCACGGTTCACCCATTATTGAAATAATCATCAACTAACTTAGTTGAATCAAATCGTTACCAAGAAAAGAGGTTCCCAAAAATAACACTGATACTGATACAGACTGTTAGTAGATGCAATCTATATTTATTTATATAGAGTGAACTAATTCCCTTCATTTTTACATAAATCATTTTTTAAAGGCTTTTTATTATATTCATAATTCTAAATGTCATATTGAATATTCAATGGCACACTTAATCATTTCATTATGCCTTTAATAATGTAATTGCATATTTAATCTCTAGATAAATGTTGCATCTACTTATTTTATGTTAAATTTAGATATTCAATGATGTATTTTGGCGCTCCGCATACACATCATGATGACTGAAAACTATCTAGCGACCTCATGGAAGCCCCCGACCCCCACTTTGGAAACCAATGACCTAACTCTACACGGACTCTAAAATAGAACACTAATTAGCAGGGCTCGATGTTAACCATCGCCCGATCTCCCGGGGCAAGTAGTTTTTATCGTTGAGAGAGTAGAAATTTCATTGCATTTGCCCGCTGGGCAAGTGCAATGATCACAAAAAAAATTATTTAACACTCAAAATTACTTTAAAATCACCGACATTCGATGAAAACGACCCAGAAGCGTTGCTGGCGCCATTTTTGTTGTTTTGTACACATTCTCACGTACTTTGGAAAAGCTGCGTGATTTTAGATGTACAGTAATTATGTACAGTAACATACCCACAACCTATTTTTCCCTCCACCCATTTCACCCACCACCCACATAACCCTAGAGTAAAAATTATCGATTACCAAACCAAGCTTCTGCCGCCCTGACGTCCTCTTCTACAACATCTTCGTCCCCGCTTTCCTCCTCTAAATAAAAAATTTACCGTATGATGGAGGAGACTCATCCATGACCTTTGACACTAAACTCTTCTCCTCTTGCATGTTTCCTCTGTCCATAGCGTTCCTTGAAAGTGTCGTTTCTAAGTCACCAATTTAGTGCTACTTGGTTTCAATGTAATTTCCCATTGGGAACCTACTAGCACGAAGATGCTAACTGCTTAGCAAGATTCTTCCGAGACA
>NW_015150529.1:1598915-1603675 GCF_000732505.1 Cyprinodon variegatus
CAAAAACAATATCGGTATCGGATCGGAAGTGCAAAAACCTGGATCGGGACATCTCTAGTTGGAACTGCAGCTTCCCTACGACTTTAAATCCAAACAATCCCTAAAAAATGCTAAAAAATTATGACGGCCTGGAGTTTTCTCTAACAACATGAAGCATAGAAGATTGCTGCTGTCCCCCTCTGCCACCTGTTGCTGCACACTGCTTTTCAGCAAGCTGAAAGTAAGGTTTTTCCTTGCTAACAATTTAAAATGTCAATTAAACAATGATGATCATAGCTGTAAATGTAAAAATTAAGATATAACACAACAGAAGTTTTAGGAATAAATATAGCTATTTTCTTAAAAATAAAACCTTTTCTTTCATCAATACCTTAAAGCCTGGTATTTTTACTTCATATGCACCACTATGTTTCAACTTTCATTTATGTTTAACAATAAAAAAAGAGTGCGGTTCTGAAAGTAATACCTCAGTGAGTTTATTTCATCTGGTTTTATCAGTTTATCATCAGAGGTCCCATTAACCCCTCAGGCCGCCTCATGGTTTGAACTTTATTGCAAAAACTAGATGATAGTATTAGTGATCCATCGTGTTTATGTAGCCCTAAGCTTTCCAAATCAATGCTCAATGACTATGTGAGAGCAGTAATGAAACTAGAGAGTAAATACAGCGACAGCAGTGAGGAGCTGAAGGTGATGGTTAGTCCATAGCAGCTAAAGCTTAATATACCATCTAGGTCTGTGCTGTTTGTGAGAGATTCCAGGGCTCGCCGGAGGCCATGTCTGGGCATCACAAAGGCTGAAATACGCACACAGAGACAAGCACAGCCAGAGTGTGTATGAAAAGCAACAAAAAAAAAAAACAGTCACATCTAAAAAGATCTTATAGCAAAGCAGAAAGGAACATTAAATCCAGAAGAAGAAGGATTTTAGTCATCCCACCTTCAGCATAAACTAGAAGATTGCCTGAAAGTCAGACAATGAATTAATCAATCTGCATTTGCGTCTTAAGAGCCCTGCAGCAAAAATCCATACTAATGTATAGATTTAAATTAACCAGAGCTCAGGGGCTGTCCATTAGGACTGCATTCTAAGTGAAGATGCACCAATTAAAAATACCCTGCCCCAAATCCAAGCGTCTACAATACTGACCAACTTCCCAAAGTTCTCTGACTGAGAACTTCTGAGTACTTTTACTTTAACATAGTAATTAAAACCTGCCTTAAAATCTGATGGGATTTTTTTCATTATCTTATGCAGGGCAGTTAGTTATAAGTCAGCTTGTACACCTAAATTCGGCCAATCATATATCAACGGTCACCTGTCAATAAAATTTTTTCGGTCATAGGATCTTGATTCACATGTCGCAGCTAATATACGCAACGTCTGAAACAAGAAATAAGAGTAATTTACTTTTCCATTGAGTTCCATCCCAGTGTTCACGGGGATGGACGTCTACGTAGAGCTAACAGAACTGGCAGCGTTGCGAGGCAAGGGCTCAAACATGTAACATGCACCGAATTTCTATGAGCGTCAAGTGGTACAACCTCTTACAACATGATTGTATTTCAGATCGCTAATAACCCTTTATAGTGTGGAAGTTCTTACAAAACGAAGATAAAAAAGTGAGCTTTTGTATTCATGTTATATTGTTCCACAATTAGAAAAAAAGTGGCAAATAAACTCTTCGTGACAACAACAATAATTCTGCAGCAGTGATAACACAAAATGTAGAACAAAAGTGCACAACTCCCAGGTCTGTGCTTCGTCCTGCCCCAATCATTTTCTGTTTTACAATTTTCAGTTTAATTGCGACTGTGCAACTATGCAAAAGAAAAACACCCATAACAAAAAAGGTAAAATCCACTTTTGGTCCAATCCAAACTAGCAGACCAAAGGAAAGGTGTTGAACAAATTTCAAGCATCTTCTATATCAAAGAAAAATCTGCATAGTCCTGGTACTGATCGGTCTAAAGGGCTGGTAATACTCCCGCTAACGCAGATAGTTTTGATTAATGCACAATACTGAAGCGTGGTTTGCGCTGTTCTTCCACACCACAATGCAGGAGGGACAATCACGAACTAGCTTTGAGTCTAGTTACGCCTGAGGCGGTGAGGAAGTGGAAAAACACAAGGGGCAAGTTTGTGCGACAAAGGAGGGACATGAGGGTGACAAAGAGCTTCTCGCGCACCTCGCTCTTCTAGCTTGTCCATCTTTATGAGTCGTTTTCAACAATGGCGGTCATACAAATAAAACAAGCCAATAAGAGACCAAACAGGAAATACGCAAAGTGCAGAGGGGATGTAGATTTGACCAATCAGAGGCCTCCTGTCTGCAGTCACCTACAATTTTGGAGAGGTGCAGCAGAGTGTCTGCAGAAGGGGCGGGGCATATCTTATTTAACTGCAACACACACATAGACGACCTGGTTTCTGAGTGTAAACCAGCCTTAAGCTTTATAATAAAAAAAAGAAATCAAATGTCAAATTTAACTGTGGTTTATCTACATGCAGTATAAAATGTAACATTGCTATATTTAGTCCTCGCTAAAAACAGATGATGTAAGGAGGATGTCAGCTTGCTTCTTCCTTGAATACAAGTAAAGAAGATGTGGCATCAATTATTTAACTCTGGACAAGCATATCAGGAGAAACTAATATTAAAGGCCATAAAAGTAACATAAGCTTTAGGAGAACCATTTAAATAACCTATGTCCAGTTAAAGCTAATGGTGCAGAAGACTTTCATTTCACTATATGATGGTTTTATGTCAACATTTCAGTTTTGTTAAGCATTTTTAGTTAATTGGGATTTTACTGGTTCACAGAGTCAAAAGATCTAAGTTAAAAGCAGCTATTATTTGATATACCGTTGGCCCACAAAGACATAAGCATCCTGTATATAAAGCTATACCTCTGCAAGGATAAGTGGTGGTGGTTGGGAGCCAGAGCCTTTATACCTCTTAGGGAATTAGAGAAAGCACCTAGAGGACTGTCAGTAACTCTATCTCACTAAAAAACAAAAACAAACTGTGTATCGTTTCCACTCTGAGAAAAGAAGCAGAACCAGGGGAACCAGAACAATTAGTTTAAGAAACAAAGTTATGTTTGACTCTGAGGCAAGAAAGTCTGGAGAAAAACAAACCCTAATAGTTACCTGAACTAAAACAAGAGGTGTTGTATCTATGTGTAAGAAAGAGAAAAGAGTGGCTAACATTTTATTTTATTTTTTTGTTTGTTTTACTTTACTAAAAATGAAGGGAATAAGAAGACTTCCAAAGTGGGAAATCTAAGAAATAACAAATGGTGCATGAAGAAAACAGCAGAGGAAGATAAAGACAGCATTCCCAAACCAGACAGAGAGAGAGGGGCTGAGATGCTTCCTCTTTCATCAGCTGTCATTTCTGGGAAGCATCCAGTCATTTTTACCCACTTCTCAAGCAGCAAACCTTTAAACTGTAGGATGGATGTTTACAAGAAACCATGCATATTTTTTTATGTACATTTTAGAAATGCCACATGAGTTTACTGGCTGACAACCATCAAAATAAAAAAACGGCAAGAAACTTTGCTTATGGCAAACCAAATGCTCATTTGTTTAACAAAACAACCAGCTCCACCCCATCAAACTTCATCTTTGATCAATGCCAACATTCAGCAGGAGGATGAGTCACACAGGGCAACAGCTGTCCCCAGGAGAGCTGCACAGCCACTGAGATCTAATTGGGTTCAATGCAAACATCGAAAGAGCGGACAGTTCTAACATTTTATATTTCTATGACTTATTTTGCTTTAAACACAATGACAAACGCAACAAGCCTTGAGACAGTCATTGTAATTTCAACGTGAAGGTATTTTAAATCAATCTTTTCTCATGTAAACAAAAAGCACATCTTTGGAGAATTTAAAGAAACAAAGAAAAAGCATATTTGAAGAATGTTAACTGTTTTTGCCAAACTTAAATTCTTGCACTGAGAAAACATCAGATCAAGAGAAACAATATTCCAGGACCAGATTTTGCTGTAGAACAACTTGTATAGATTTAGTGAGCTGGCATCGTATCAAATCAAGACTGTTAAAAACAGGTAAGCAAACTATTAATTGAAATTAGAAACTTAAAAAAAATATATATATATATATAGTTCCTTATGACAATTTTAAAGGTGCCATCTCCCGGAATTTTTTTCCAAGTCAAAACGTTTATTTGTGTTTAGCCTTGTGGCTTGTTTTGGGGTTTATTTGTTCTTTTTACATGGACTCTTCGTTCAAACCAGAAAAGCTTACCGGTACAAGGGACACATTACAGACTCCCTTTATTTATGTAATTCATTGAATGATGCTGAAATTAGCCTGCCTTGCTATCACTCCTCCTGATTCCAACCAACAAAGGATTGTAAACAAACCATAGAAAACTGCTAATGTTGCTAATGTCACCATGAATCTATATACAAGTTAAGAAAAGACGTATGAAAAAGGGGGTTCTTAAGAGTTCTAGTTAAATTGACTTATCCTAAACATAATTAAACATGAATTTAAATACAATTTTAGATGGATTATAGATAACAAAGTTCAGTTCATGTTACCCGTGGCAACTAACCCAGTTTTTAGAATAGAAAATCCCTTTATTGTCCCACAATGGGGAAATTCCACTGTTTACAGCAGCAAGAAGTTTATAGAAAAAATGCTCACACAAATACTTTGTCAGTAATATTCATAACTATAGAGAAAGAAAATGTTTTTCTATTTATTTACTGAAAGTCTCAG
>NW_015150529.1:1605048-1607357 GCF_000732505.1 Cyprinodon variegatus
CTTTTAGTACGGGGCGCCTTATGGTCGTAAAAATACGGTAATCAACAGATTAATTGATTTTCAAAGTAGTAGTTAATAGGTGAAATCATCCAAATATTTTTCCTTTAGGAGCCGCTTTGAGTAATCAACATCCAACATGAATAGGAAGGGTGTCAGCAAAGCGAAGCTGGAGATTAGGAAATATCATTGTATCATTGCTACAACCTTTGATTTTTAACTGTATAAAATAAGAAGTGAAACAGACGTTCGGTGTACAAATAAGGGCATCTTTAGGTTTCAGTTGTCATACTTTGGAAATCTGAGACGTCTATACAAATCTTGTGGCAGTGCACCTCACCCAGAAAACAAACTATATATGCTGGAGTTACAGATGCACAGCGAGATCACACTTGGGCATTGTTTATATAGCTGTAAAAAAGTTATTTGGGATAGCTTCTCTCCTGCAATAATGCTATTCTAAAACTGCTCAATAAATACAGCAGTTCAAACAGCACAAACAGAATAAACCTGCAAAGCAACCAGAGCTTTTCACAGCACTATACTCAAAGCCACATATCTATAAGAAAAAAAAGCAAATTCAAAACAATTTGAGAAAAACTTTTTGACCTGATAGCATTTTTCCCTTGTGGTGCTATATAAATCTTACCATTCTGTTTCCCTGATCTAAATGTACAACATTGTGCAGCTTCTCGCTGCTTGGGAGGAGGCAGCATCTGTTTACCATTTTCAACAATATGTTAGTATGCTATGTATGGCAACCAAAGGCGTTTCAGTCAGTTTTTTTTCCTGTGTTTCCATAGTATTTCAGAACCATAAACAAAACAGGATCATCTTTTTGTTAAATGTTTATAATTAAGACTTTGAAAAGTCTGTGACATCAAAAATATCCTTCACTATGATCCATTCTCAACAGTCTGACAGAAACATGTTATTGAGGGGCAGTTTAGCAGTTCAAATAAAGCAGGTGTTGCGGTAGGCTTGCATTGGCCTCATCCACCTCTATTTTCCTCTTCTTTATCAGTCAAGGTTTTATTATTACCCTCCAGTGCTGTTGTCTCTAAAGCCTCAGTGAAAGCCAGGAGACAGGATCCTCCAATGAGCCTTTGATTTTTCAGGGAACAAAAAATATTTAGTAGATATTTTGGATTCAGGTGGTACCGCACAACAGGCTGTTTATTCCTTCCACCATGCCCCCTGTCCTCTGCTGGTAAGAAGCACGATGATGACACACGTCGTGCCGAACAGTGCTGAACAGATCCCTGGGCAACAGAGTCGGCTGGTGACACCGAGGCTTAATAAGACGCTGGCATCTCGGTTCTGTATCAAAAAAACAATTATTTAAAAAAGATCCATTTCTAAATAACAGCAGGCCAGCATAGATCAGGGAGAGGGTTTGTGTAGCCGTGTTTGGTCAACACTGGTATTGGTTTACCAAACAGAAAGGGCAGAGAAATCAAATGGAGTTGTAGATTTGCAGACAGGCTGAGTCGGAACACAAAGGTTTCAATTTTAACAGAGATAAACTGAATGTTTTCATAAAAAACATCCTAAATAAAGGTCAGTAAGTAGAAAATTTATCTTTGCTATGGCACCAAGAAATAATGTTTGTTCTTTGGTTATATTACAAAAAAAGTTGCAACATATAAAAAAAATAAATAAATAAAAAAAAGCACAACAACTATTCTTATAGCCCAACTTTCTAATTCAAATAATAGTTGCCACGGATACCTTTAAATACGTAGAAAAGGATCAACCAGTTTCAAGTCTCAATTTTAGTCCAATGATTTCTTACTGATTTATAAAAACTCACTGAAAATGAGCTGCTGTTAAAAAATATATAAATGTGAAGGTTGTTACCAACAGAAACATATTTATGATTTATTAGTATTAGAATTGTTTTGAAAAGTCAACAAGAAAAAGGGACTAAGGAGTTGGAAATGATCTAAAACCAACACTGTTTTAAAGCATTGCTTGCTGTTTGTTTATGCTGCTGATAAAAAATAAAATAAAAATAAAAATTCATAGTTTTTTTTTTTTTTGTCCCTAATATCTTTGGGGGGGAAAAATAAGCTATCAGCAATTGCGATCCATTTTTTTTCTGATCAAATCTGATACCGATACCTGGGCTCAGCCGAAATCCAGTACTGATCCGATTCAGCTGTTGAATAAATGAACCACACATCTTACCATGTAATCGAAGGATTTAGCCTTGAAAATAAACATTGTTAAAAAGGTAAACAAATTACCACATAATTAAATGTACTTTATATTTATCATTAACAAACAAGAAGCAAAAAGAAAGATTAACA
>NW_015150529.1:1608093-1611710 GCF_000732505.1 Cyprinodon variegatus
AGCCAAGTGGACTGGGTCGCATTGGAAAATCCGACCCAAACAAATCGGATATTTGTTGTTCAGACTGCCATGAAAAGATCGGATCCAGGTCGCATATAGGCCCAAAAAAATCGGATTTGGTTCACTTCAGTTAAGTGTGAACCTAGTCTAATAGTCACTTGAAAATTTTGTGTGGAATATTTTTTCACATTTTTTATATATATCTATTTATTTATCTTTAGTAGGGATGTAAATAAATTATAGACTTACAATTAATTTATCAATTTTATTAATAATGCCACTTAAAAGGAATTTCCTATTGTGTTCAGTAACGTTACTGCCATTCACTAGAGTACACCACTGTTCATTTTAAAGCAGACCCTCACTAATATTTAAAGGGGAAGTGACGCCAGAGCAGAGCCGTGCTAGAGCAGAAGCATGAATCGATCCATCTGAGATTATTTACACTGTTTTACTGCAATCTGGTATTATTATAAACATAACAATCAAACTCCTTCAAGTTATAAAATAATATTAAATATCGCCCATTTAGCCGTGCTGGAGGGTGGAGCAGCATAACTTCGTCGCTGAGCTCAGACGATAGAAAGGTTCTATAAAGCTATTGTCCACTTTACTTAAAGAGGGAAATAGTCTGACAGCGTGTTAAAGCAACATACCCTGTTGTTAAATTATAGTTATACATCTCTTTACTCTCATTGGTTTAGACTGACCAGTGAATCCAGAGTTTATACATTTCCTGTTTTGTTATAACTTATAAAAAGGTTTGAAGTCTAAGCAAACTTTTATCATTATTCAGTCAGTATTTACCACAGTGAGTAAAGAGTTAGAATAACTATTATATAACTATGAGCACAGTAAATAGTTAAAATATAAAGATGTGCAACTTTTATTTTATTCAGCATATTGCAAAAAATATTTAACCCTTAATGTTATGGAACAATCCACTTGATATAAGAGAAAACTCAGATTCTTAGGATCAATAAGATTTATCAACTTCAGATTAATTTATGTATCAATAAACATGTATTTAGAAAAATAAAGAGAGCTTGTCAAGCTTGTAAAGTTACCTTTTTTGTTCTTAATTACCAGAAACAAAGTATAACTCTTCCAGTGTGATATCACTGTAAATAATTAATAACTGAACTATATTTTTCTGAGGCGAATCGCACATTTTCTGTTTGAGTGCAAGAGCTAAGATCTGCCATTAATTACCAGCAGAGAGTATTTTGTCATATCTTTTTAATAGAACACATATTTTCACCTCAAAATGAAGGTTTATATCTAATAAATAAAAGGAGAGTTATTGGTTTAGAAGGCAGTCAAGCTGAAGGAACAACTTATTTTTAACTAAAGCCAGGTTGCAGGAAACCCAGGAGAGGATGCTCAACCATCTCTGGAGGAAAAATAGTCTCTGAATACCTAAAACCATACCCAGCATATCCAATTATCTCTATTCAGGCAGAACATATGCAGCTACAGGTTATTTCACAGTGCCTGTCAAATGTCAGCCACAGCTGTGAGCTTTCTGATCAATAGCTATGACTAAAAAATATTGATGGAGACAAATGGAAAGGAACCCCTGCTGTAATTTTTCCACCACTGATGTTGTTGTAAAGCAACCGACGGCGAAGTGTCAATGTTGCTCCAAAGCTTAACATGTTTGTCAAGGACACTCTCCTTATAGATTAATGTCATGTTCATAGTTTATTCACATGTGACTCACGCTTCTTCTAGGTTTACATTCTGTCTCTCTGCCTAATGGGAGATTTTTTTATACTCTTGACTTTGTTTAAATTTTTAGTGACAATAGCTCTGCAACAAACTTAATCTTCCCCATCTGACATCATGTTTACCAAGATCCAACATAGATCACAACTTGTGCAACGGTGACCTCTAGATGCACTTGATCCCCTCATTCAACCATGAATCACGTAGTTGATTGTCTTTTGAGAACAAACCCCAGAGTCTCAGAACACATGGATGAGGAGGTGACCTTAATTTTTTGCATTTGTTTTCATTAATGGTCCAGATAGCGCTACTATGAATTTAGTCAAAACAGCTTATTGATCATTAGGGAAGCGACCAGAAATGGAAGTGGCTTTAACATCATTTAAGAAGGTGTAATCTAATATGCATAAAAAGTAGTTCAACGTTGCATGAAGGTGAGATTGTAATTCTAAAATGGGTTGCTGAATAGTATATTAAACCTAGCAGTGTTATGCCTCCCGCAGGATGCTAGGTCTGAGGGTGGGCATTTACGCTCTCATGTGCAACACTGATTACTGAGATGGGACCCCTGAGGATCTGCAAGACCCACAGTTATTTTAAATCCTGACTGCCAGCTAACTTTTTTTCCTCTCCTTAACAGGTGCACTGTTAGCAGGTATGTTTACAAGGACATCAGTATTAAAGAAAGTAATAAAGAGCTGATTGAATGTGAGTTTGAAGATTCTGTTCGGAAAGATATAGCATTTCGTACCAGACTCTAAACATTTGTTCGGATCGTGTCACTTTAACAGGGGCAAACTGACCTGACTGCATGTATGGGAAGGAATTGTGGAGAAATTTGAAAACTCTGCAATGTCAAACTGACTTATTCTGAATTACGTATTGTGAATGTAAACATTATTTGATTCTTAGGTCAATATAAACATTTTCAGCTTGATTTGGACATTAAAATACAAATACATAACTTATTCATGCATACCATACAGTCACAATTTCCATCCTTTTTTTGAATAAATCTAGATTCTTAAAGCAAAGTTACCTCGATCACATGTTGACCATAAATTGTAGGCTATAATAAATGATTTTTTATATATATATATGAATAACGGCAAAATTCTTCATCATCTTTACCGTCGACAGGCTGCAGCCATGTCTCGAATTCCTCGTTTTCCAGCCACTTTTGATGAAATTTGCATTTTTACATACTTTTTCTCTGCCTCACACTGCAAAGACGATCTAGAAATGAGTAAAAATGTCTTAAATGAAGTGTATTTATCCTTATTTTAAGTAGGTAAATGAGATAGTTTGCCAATGGAATGAGCATTTTTACTCTTGAAATAAGATAATTAGATAAAATGCACTTGAAATACGACAATGCAATTGTGTTTTCTTATTTTAAATGTAAATTGTCTTGTTCCATTGGCAAAATGTCTCTTTTACCTCCTTAATTCAAGAACAAATGCACTAAAAGAAAAAAATTACTTATATAAATTTCCATTTCTTCCAGTGCAAATTTCTTTTCCAAACATATGGCTTTACAATCAACCGCAAGCAGTTCTACGCAAATATCGCGACATAATATATCTGACGAAATTGTTTTTATAAAGGTTTTTTTTATTTAAATAAAGCATTTTAAATGCCACGATAAATCACATTTAATGCATTTTAATGCCAATGAAGGCCTTAATTAAAAAAATAATAATTTAGTGACTTTTAATGACCAGCAGAAACCCTGACCATGTTGCACCCCAGCAGGGTAAAGCTACAGAATAAACTATAACTGTGATATAAGGAGGTGATACTGTGATTTCACTGTATGCAGTAATGATTCTCATATATTTGATGAAACTTAGTTATAGAATATAACAAAAACTTGGTTTATATAGAAA
>NW_015150529.1:1612339-1614463 GCF_000732505.1 Cyprinodon variegatus
AGAAGTTTTTGAGGAAGAAGAAGTAGTATTTTTTTTTTTTTTTTTAGACTTTAGAAACTCAGAAGCTGATAAAATATCTGGTTAAATATCGGTGGGGTGGCCGATATCCGATATTCAGTTTTAAGGCCGATACCGACAGGGGGCCGATTATATCGTGCATCCCTAATAGAAATATTAATGGGTTTTTTTTCCTACTACCTGTTTTCGTTCTTACATATGGCCTCAATTTTGTTCTGATCTATTCTGAATTCTAAATGAAATCATCTTTAAGACTAGATGGATGAGTGATTCAGTAAATAAAAATCATGTGACCGTCCAATCAGTAGACTGCTGGCCACTATAAAAGCAACATGTGTCTAACTAGGAACATTTTAAGGAGTCAAAGACACCCTGATAACCAACTGGATTTTTCTAATTCTTTTATAAATGGCCAAAATGTGCACTGAAGAGTATTCCCACCAGCAGCTCTGCCAGGTTATTAACCTCTTATATTTGACTCACTCAGCTATCAACTATCCACATAAATGGGCATATTTAGCAAAAATGCACTCTAAAATTCTCATTTTCCAATTAAAACTAATCCAGAATTTGGCCCTACTTCTCTGAAATTAACCATTATTCCTCAACATCATCTGAAAGAGCAGGCGGGGCTGCCACCTGACACCCCTTTGGGGACTTCAGGGCTTGTTTCCCCGAACACACACTCCAGGGACGTCAGGATACCAGACAAGCAGCAGCTACACAATTTACTGAAATGGTGCCGAGGAACGATATCAGATGACAGGGAAGACGACAATTCCATTCTCTCCGTATATTTTACAACCTGCTCACTACCCATGCCGCTCCCCGGGAATGTGGGGGATGTATACTAATTTCAGTATACAACAGGACATCTGAGCTGGCTTTACAGCAGACTGACATAAAATGGTGAAACTCATCAAACGGGTAGAGCCGCCTGGAGGGAGATTCTACATGCATTCTTCCTCCAGGGCCAGAAACTACATTTTTGTAGTATGTCACCAAAAGACAACTCTAAGGTTTTCCAAGTTAGAAACATGATGCAAGTTTTCCAAAAAAATCTTTACAACAACCTTTTTATTTGACCCAGCCATATTTATATATATATATATATTTTTTTTTTTTTTAGAAAATGGATGTGGCGGAATCAGCAGGCCGAAAAGGCAAGGCTATCAAGGCCATGCAGTACAATTATTTTTTTTATTATTTATCTATTACGCTATTTTTCGTCTACCTATACACAAAAAAGGAACAAAGCTAAACCTAATACTAAAAATAGTAGCATAGGTAGAGAAATTGTACATTTTGCCCAGCACTGTGTGACAGACAGCCAGCCTACATAAAAGTGACCCTCTGCGACCTTTTGACGTGGAGCGTGTTAATGACCTGCTGCTGCACAACTGTCAAGTCAGCAGTCTTCCTCATGATAGGGTAAGTCACAACATCACATTTCTTTATTGAATGTATACGTTTTCTGGTTTTTTTCTGAATATAAGGACTTTTTTTTAGCTGTAGGACATAACCATTGCCTCTTCGGAAATGAAAACTTGACACACAACTGTGAGTGTCATATGTAGCATGAAAACAAATTGGATTAATGGTAATGAAGCCATTATTCAAATGATTGTCAGCTAATTCAGTAACTGTATTGCATTAGCTGGAGTACACAGACTCTAAAACAGGCCGTTTAGCGCAGGAACGACCCACTCAGAGCAGGAATGAAGCTAGAAAACAAAGACACGTTAGCATTTAAGTAGAAAAAAACATATTTTTTTTTTGGAAATATGCTCCATCCAGAACTCAACTAGTGGAAGTTTTAGATTCACCCTAATTCTGAAGTACATGTTGCCATCTATTTAATAATCTATAAAATGATCAATTGACAACATGCAAAGACACATCCAAGCATTTGAAAGGTACTTTAAGGTTTTACATTGTTTACTTCATAAAACTAAAAGTAAACAATGTCTAAATGGTCCAGAGATTTCTCAGCTCAAATATTGTTTACATTTGAGCTTTTAAAGGAAAATTCCGGTTTTTAACACTTTTAGCCCATTTTCTGTAGTGTCCAGGATGAAATCGAATGATCGACACCAAAATTTTGAC
>NW_015150529.1:1616499-1617928 GCF_000732505.1 Cyprinodon variegatus
GGCCGATGTCCGATATTCAGTTTTAAGGCCGATACCGACAGGGGGCCGATTATATCGTGCATCCCTATTATTTAGATAGCGAAACATTTAAACAGGGGGGGGGGGCATAGAGTGGTTTGGACAGATTCCAAAACAGCTGGTCGGACAATCCAAAATGACCGGTCAAAGGATGTTTTTTTACCTTATAAAACCTAGCATTGTTGCCCCTCCATGGCTGGCTCAGTCTCATATTTTGCATAACAATGGGAGATATAACGATATAAAAGAGACAGAGAGGAAGAGGGAAAAAAAAATAATCAAACTTCTGCCTACCAATAAAGAAAAACTGAGGCAATAATCCACACAAGCTAAACTAAATTGGGCACTGCCTCAATATAAAACCAAAAATCTCCATGTAAAATGAGTCTCCCTTCCAGCTGCAACAGACAGTGGGGTCAGGGCTTTGTGTAAGTTACATAAAAGCCTATTATCAACAGTGCAGGCCGTTGGTGAGGACATAATGATAAAGGTAATGGTTTCACAACACAGTTTGTTCTTCTTATGGTTAAATTAGCATAATTTGGATATCACACTCCACCTCTGTATTTTTACCAGCCCTAATTGTCCTTTTATTACAACCGTCTATATTTCTACTGATAACTACTTTCAGGATAATGCACCCTATGAAAAATGCTAAAACCACCTTGCTTTGTTTTAACCTGACAATGAGTTCAATGGTTTCCACTGTCCCCAGTTCTC
This sequence comes from Cyprinodon variegatus, assembly GCF_000732505.1. Classification (NCBI taxonomy): domain Eukaryota; kingdom Metazoa; phylum Chordata; class Actinopteri; order Cyprinodontiformes; family Cyprinodontidae; genus Cyprinodon; species Cyprinodon variegatus. The sequence continues at coordinate 1,617,238 of NW_015150529.1, forward strand.
AAACCCTTTCAGAAAACCTGTGATCAGCTCCCACATGAGGCTGTAAACCTGCAGGTCACAGAAAATCCACATTTTAACAGCTGATATTAACAAAATGTGATTATTCCCTCTCTTTATTTCAGTATCCCAAGTCTTTCCCACTGTTGTTTCGATGGTCAGAGACAGAAACACAAAACAGCTGCATCAGAGCCGCTTTTAGGATGTGGAGGAACTAAGGATTGTCATCATGGACATAAAACTGACAAAACTGCTCCATACTGGTGATGCTACTGTGCCAAAATGCAGCCAAACAACCAGATAATGGTTTCCTAAAAACAAAGCCACATAAAATGAGGATCATAGGGGCATGAGGAAGAGGATTAGGGCCACTGAAAAAAAAAAAAAAAAAGTTAACTGATTTTTAAATTTAATTTCAGTATAATATGACAAGACAACTTTTTTCTAACAATTCTGACTTTAATCTCCGTTTTCTGACAGCTAACAAACCTGTTAGCATCAAGCCATAGCCATTACTGTTTTAGAGACTAGCTCTCTTGGTTTAATCACCTTCTGCTCTTCCATCAATGAAATACCATTACGGGGGACCCCTCGGGCACGTAAAAAGTTCACTAATTGCATCATTTTCCACCAATGTGTCACTGGCCCTCCCAAAAAACTCACATCTTTATCAGTGAAGCTGAGTGCTCCCACA
>NW_015150529.1:1619618-1622140 GCF_000732505.1 Cyprinodon variegatus
TCTGAGAAAAAAGTTTGAATTCTGAGTGAGATTAAAGTCAGAATTTTGAGATAAAAGTCAGAATTCTTAGAAAACATGTCAGAATATTAAACTGAAATAACATTTAAAAATCAGTCAACTTTTTTAATTTTTTCAGTGTCCCTAATCCTCTCCCGTATGTATGCGCATTGCTATTATCAGTGCCCCCCATCTGGACTCCCCCTTTTAAAAACTTTGCAGACGCGCCCCTGGTTTGGTGGAAATTCATTTTCCCATTAACCAGTTGAATTGGTTTCCTCACCTCTTTGATTTTAGCCCGTCTCTCCTTAGTTTCGGGGTCCAGCGGTTCGTGCCCAGTGGCTCCGGGCGGACGGTGGTACTCAATGATGGGGATTTTATTCACATCGTTCCCAGCCTGACCCGCAACGTTAACTTTCCTCTTGTCGTTCAGTATGTCCCGCTCTATCTCCTCGGGTCGCTTCTGGAGAGTGTCCTTGGCCTCCAGCAGCGCCTTTTCGTGGTCTTTCTTGATCTTAGCCAGGACCCTGTCGTCGCTTCCAGCCGAGCCGGAGTAGCTGCTCTCCGGACCGGTGCGGGTGTTGGTCTCCACCGCGGTGGAACGGAAGAAAACTCCGCTGAGCAGCTTCGATGAGTCCGGCAGGAAAAAGATAGCCCCGAAACACAGAGTGATAAAGGCGCTGAACACCAGGAGCAGAATAAATTTCTCTGTCAGCCTGAAAGAAGTCGGGCTGGCGGACTTCCTATTCGGCGGAGCGGTGAAAGGTAGAAGAGTTGCGACTGGCATTTTCCTTTTTTTGCTTTAAACAACTCGAACTAAGAAGAAAATAAAATATTTTAAACAACCTGTTTACCTCAGTTTAGGCTCAAATTGAGTTCATAACTGTGACAAAACGCGAAGTAGAAGGTTTAAAATCCCCAGTGAAAAGTTGCAGGAAGGAGCAACTGTCCATACCGATGCCTCTCCGCAGACAGACCGAGTCCAACGGCTCACACACTCAGGAAGCAGAGCCGAGTGGGCGTGGCCATAACAGCAACAGACAGTAGACAGGAGCCAATCAGAATCCGCCCTGTCAATGGTGGGGGTTCCGAGGGGCGTGACCAACACACGGGCGAACAGAAAGCGGTCAGAAAGTAAGAGATAAATGAAAATGTAGTCACCTGTGGCCAGAGGCGTAGCCAGAAAATGTTAATAAGGGTGCCCTGGAAATAACCAACGTACACTGAGGGGTGGCCGAAAGTAGATAGGCACCAATAGTTCAAGTTCAATCTCTACTGTTCCAACAGGAAAATTAACAAGCAAAACATCCATATTTTCAAAATAAAGACATACTATACTTTCCTACAGACTTTGCTAACGAATATATTCAAATATATGTGCTTTCTACATAAAAGGTATATTGAATAAAATTTTTTCAGCTTTGAGTTTTGGGCGAACGTCTTTTCCGTTGTCATTACTTACCTACTTTTATCAGTAATTATTCTGCATAAAATTGATATTCGCAAATACCAATATCTACATAAATTAGTCATTTAATAAGTTTTTATTAAAATAGTTATTTATCTATGATTTCATTGAAGACGACTTGCAGAGACGCATAATTTTCTCTTTACCCCATAAAACACAAAATCTAGTTCTAAAAGAGCATGAATTCCATACTTATCATCTTTAATGTTAGTATATTAATGTGCAGAATTAACCACAGGGTTTTTGTTGTCAAATAATTGTTAATATATGAAAACTTTTAATGTTTGCCACTATCTGTATTACAGGGAAATAAATTGTAGGGGTGGCCACAGGGGTGGGCAATGATTGGCTAAGGGTGGCCATGGCCACCCCTGGCCCCCCATCTAGCTCTGCCCCTACCTGTGGCATGTTTTAAGTTAAAAAATTTAGGGAGGAAAATACATTTTATTGATTCAAAACTACTATGGGATGATTCAAAAACATTCCATAGTAAGTTAAATACTTCTATCTTACTTTTATTTTGTACAATTTCATTTGTAAATTCTTATAATACTGGTAATTAATTTTGTAATTAAAAATTTTTATTGACATTCAAAACATCTATTTTGTGAACCTACAAGAAAACAGCATATTATATGTTACACTAAGTACTGAAACGGTAAATAACATCCACAAAAAACAAAACAAACTCATCTTTTAGGGTCACACAGAGACACAAAATAAGGTTCATTTTATTTGAATTAAACTTTTAACATGTAGATTTTAAAGTTATTTTATTATATGTCGACTTAGATTTAATTCGCCTTCTGTCTTAAGTGTAGTTTTATCATTTTGCTGTTGGTTTTAAACTGCTATCATCTCCGAAATGAATTATAGCTGAATATGATTTCTATTTTTGGCTGTCACAAAGTTACAGCTCAATTAACCATTAAAGTACTAAATGGTGAAAATAATTGCCTTGCTTCTACATGCTATTTTCTATGTGCCAAAAATGCAAACATAATAAACAAAAATATTGTGTTGGAAGAGTGTTTACAAACTTCAACTGTTGATATAT
>NW_015150529.1:1622696-1625673 GCF_000732505.1 Cyprinodon variegatus
TATGCCTTTAAGGTGACTTCTCACTACATTGATAATGAGTGGCGCCTCACATCGTGCTACAGACCATCAAGATTACTTCAAGCCAGACAGCTGCAAATATAGCCAATAGGTTGACTGGAGACACAAACAAATGGGGGCTGACCAGCAAACACCCTGTAGTTGTTACAGACGACACTGCAAATATGGTTTGTGCAGTGAAGATAATGCAGCTCATGCATGTCTGTCACGTCCGCTTGCTCGTCTGAAGCTTCACTTTTTCACTTTTCACAAACACTTTTGTCTGATTTACAAGTTTGCAATTTGTGTGTAATATGACAGAAAAAAAAAATACATGAGTACATTATTGCAAAAACAGATTGAATCGAAATTAATCGATTTAGAACTGCTCTAATTAAAATCAAATCGATTCAGGACTTTGGTGAAAATACCCAGCCCTACTCTTGACTATTGAGCCGATGTAATGAGTACATTTCTTCACTGTCAGATCAATAAAGTCAATCAATCAATCAAACATTTTTTTTTTCAAAAATTTTGGATAGTTACAGAGTTAAATTATATACAAACATTTCGATCTTCATTGATTACTGGATAGTTGCAAAATGTTAAACCATCATCATGTGTTCACTCTTTGACCATGTCTTATGACTTGTGATCAATTCTTTCACCTGGTGAATTCTTTAGGAATGAGATTTTATTTTATTAGGAGTTTTACTGATTAATACTGTTAAGTATAGTTTAGGATATGTGATACCATGTTTCCATGCATGTTTCTCCTTGTTAAGTCGTATGATATTAATGTTCTCTAAGAGACATGGACATTTGGAATAAACATCTCGAGGCCTCTGTCAGAAAAATGAAAGTAGAACATCACTGGGTATTTCTCTAATTGAATTAAATTCAGTTTATTTATAAAGCGCCAATTTACAACACATGTCATCTCAAGGCCCTTTACAGTTCACCAGATCATCCAGTCAAACTCATTCAAAGTTTTCTATCTAAGGAAAACCAGTTTATTGCATCGACTATTTGACTCGAATGCAATCCCTCACGCTAAGCATGCTTGTAGCGACAGTGGAGAGGAAAAACGTCTTTTTAACAGGAAGAAACCTCCAGCAGAACCAGGCTCAGTGTGAGCGGCCATCTGCCGAGGCCGACTGGGGTTCAAGGAGACAGAAGCAGAGATACAAAAATACTCTACAACATATGCCTAAATCAGACCAAAATAATCCTTCTTTTATTGCCAGAAAAAATAACAAAACCTCCCAGCAATCATGTATTTCGGGGTCACATAAGGACATTACTCAGGCTAGGTAGGTACTAAGTGGACCATGGCTCTTAATGAACTTTTGCAATGGACCCCTTTGGGTCGACTTAATACAGTAGTTCCCACACCTTCCTCACTGAGCTCCCCTTTGTTTCACATGAAAGCCCCCCTCTCCATTACCCCATGTTCATTTTTTTCAACCTTTTCAGTACTTGAACATGTCATGTTTGGTTTAAGGTGTCTAACCCACATGCAGAACACTCAGAGGCAGGAGAAAAGTTCAAAGATTTATTGATGAGATTCAACACAATAAATGAACAGATCCAACGGGAAACTCGTTTGGTCACGAGTTGGTTCAGAAAAGCACACAGATTAATCAGATCCAGGACTGGTCACAAGTGGGTTTACTGCAGAGGGGGACAGAGGAGTTAGCGGAGATCCAGGTATTTTGCAGGATGTGAGTGTGCAGGGCTGTACCTGTTCTGGAGTAGAGCAGAGCGGCTGAGAGGGGGGAACCTTGAGGGTCCAGAGGCTGTCGGCAGGCTGAGGGCTAGGCGGAGGCAGAGCTAGTTAGAGTGCTGGCAGATCACAGATTGGGGTTTCTTCCCAGAGTCTTCTGAGAGCGGGCAGGCAGATCTTAGACAGGAATAATTTCTCCAGAGTTCTTCTGAGACAGGCAGATCACCGACAGAGAAACTCTTCAGGGTTTCAGGTTTCAGGCAAGTGCAATCTAGGAAGCAGAGAGGAGAAAAACAGATCAGGTTCAGGTTCAGGTTTTCAGGGAGTCAGAGGTTCAGACAGGCTGGTTGGCTCAGGCTTGCTAACCGTTACTAGCAAACACTCTGGCACCGGAGAGAAGTCCTCTGCCTCCTTAAATACGGATGTCCTGATGAGCAGATGAGCGACAGGTTGTGCAATCAGCTCCGGCTCCAGGAGATCTCGTACGCCCTCTGGTGGAGAAAGTGGACAGACCTCCAGATCCCAACAGTCAACCATGTTACATTATTCCACATATTGCAATGAAATAAGCTACTTTAAATTACAAATTTAATACATATTTATTTCATGTTCCACATACACTACTGTTCAAAAGTTTGGGGTCACCCAAACAATTTCGTGTTTTCCTGAAAAGTCACACTTATTTACCACTATATGTTGTGAAATGAATAGAAAATAGAGTCAAGACATTGACAAGGTTAGAAATAATGATTTGTGTTTAAAATAAAAAACATTTTTTTACATCAAACTTTGCAAAGAATCCTCCATTTGCAGCAATTACAGCATTGCAGACCTTTGGCATTCTAGCTGTTATTTGTTGAGGTAATCAGGAGAAATTACACCCCGCGCTTCCAGAAGGTGCTCCCACGAGTTGGATTGGTTGGATCGGCACTTCTTGCGTACCATACGGTCAAGCTGCTCCCACAACAGCTCAATAGGGTTCAGATCTGGTGACTGCGCTGGCGACTCCATTACCAATAGAATACCAGCTGCCTGATTCTGCTCTAAATAGTTCCTGCACAATTTGGAGGTGTGTTTAGGGTCATTGTCCTGTTGTAGGATGAAATTGACTCCAATCAAGCGCTGTCCACTGGGTATGGCATGGAGTTGCAAAATGGAGTGATAGCCTTCCATATTCAGAATCCCTTTTAACCTGTACAAATCTCCCACCTTACCAGCACCAAAGCAACCCCAGACCATCACATTACCTCCACC
>NW_015150529.1:1627200-1658471 GCF_000732505.1 Cyprinodon variegatus
TATCTTCATTGAAAAGTGCAGTGCTTTTCCTTCAAAAATAAGGACATTTCAATGTGACCCCAAACTTTTGAACGGTAGTGTAATTTATTGAAAACAGGAGAATGGAAAATGGGTAATTTATTTAACGCCCCCTGCGTCACATGAGTAAAACACTGTCTTTACTGGGTTAAAGATGGGTATCAGGAAATTTCATTTAAATGAAGAAAAACCAACATTTTTTTAAATCTCACGTCTGACAAAGAAAATTTCTCTTTTCCTCGACTTTTTTTTTTGGAATTGGATTTAGATTTAGACAGATTTTATTGTAATTTTGTACACAGAGTGTATACACAAATAAATGTCATTTGGTTTATATTTTCAAAATGTCCTTGTTTTATTTGTTTTTTTATTTTTTTGCCATATTTATGCTTTTATATTGTCAGAAAGATGTTGCCTTGCAAGCTGAATTCCTTTGTGTAACATTTTCCATTTTATTTAACTGTTTTTTTGTTCATTTTAGAATTATTCTCATGTTTTTCTTCTCTTTCTGTTTCTGTCTTTGTGTCCTATTTCATCTCTATCTGTGTTAACTTCTCTCTTTCTGCTTCCTTCAACATTTAAGTTCACTTTTATCAAGCTTAATCAGCTCCCTGCGTCTGCCAATGGCACTTATGCTTCTTAACTGTTTCACCTGTTATTTGTGCTCCTGGTGTATTAATCATGGATTGTGCCATTTCTATTCTTGTCTATCTCTGTTTTATATTCGGCACCATTCCTGCTGCTGCATGTTACTGCCTGTGTCTTCATCCATATTACATGTTCTGATTTCTCCTTGTGCTCTGTAAGATGGGTTTTTCTTTTGTTTTCCATTTTATGTTTTATTCATTTATTTTAGTCTGTCTGCAACACAATTTTAATACCTCCCAGGGCAATTGCCCACTTTGCCTATATATGCTCCATCTATTCCATCCTTGCACCTTAGCGTGTCTTAATCATGGCTTCTTTGATTTGAAAATAAAAAAAAAAAAACAACGACATAAGTTTCTAGTGGTATATTCACTATCCAGTCTGCATGTAGGAAAAATGAACAGAATGACAATACTGATAACTGGATGGAAACAAAAGTAAAAAGCAGATTTACCACTCCTACCATTCCTTGCTGGCTTACCCATTGGTGACTTCCAGAATAAAATTTATTCTTTTTACCTGGTTATTTCTTTAAGAATGAGGATATATTGTTTCTCAGGCCTGTTAATCTGCAGATTATCTGGAGAAACAACTTGAACTTTTGTGCGTCTTCTTGTACATCTTTCATACATGTATTACTTATTCATCCATAAAACAATAACTATTTATTAAATGCTATATTTTTTTACAAACTGCATTTTTTTTATTTGAAAGTTTTATTGGAAAAATAGCCCAAAGGATATTTTTGTATGGTGTACTTTAACTGCATCCATCATATAACCAGCTTTTTAAGTGTAAACCAGAAAATAATTGCATAATTGTTTAATTTTTCTAGAGATTTTTAAAAATAAAAAGATATTTACATATAACATCTTTTTGCTTAGGGTAGTTGCCTCTTGCAAAAGGATATCTAATTTTAAAAATGCCAGAGAAAAAGGAATTTAACCAATTACTTTAGATAGGCTAGTTAATAGTTAGGCATCTTTACACATGTCTAAAGGGTCGACATTCATTGCTTCAACTACTTGCAGGTATGAGCTTTGGAATGCACGGTGATCATAGAGAATAATGTTTTTTGTAAAGAGTGTGCCTATAACAGCAAAATAAATGCAAGATACATTCTGAGAATGTTTACTGAAACTTGCTAAATAGCATTATTATCCACTAAATCAAGTTCTCGTGGCTGAAGTGCCATCAGCAACAAGGAAGTTGGTATTTGAACAGTAAACACTGCAAGAAGCTAGAGGGAAGATGTCCAAAATGTTTAATTCATGTGTTTAAACTTACTTATAAGAAAAGTAATACGATTATTTACAAATTAGCTTGCTAATCATTCTGTCACTTAGTAAATAAGAATACATTTGGTAATCCTGACCAATCTGCTACAGTAGTTTTTTCTTAATTATTTTTACACAAAAAAAGATAAATTTTCTTTATTATAGTTGTGTAGACATTTAGTTTAAACTTAGTGTTACAGGCTTTTAGAAAGAAGAGCTACACAAAAAGTAAATGCCAAAAGCGGTTGCATTATTTCTTTCAGCTAGACCCAAATGCAGATATTAGCAGAAAGCGATTTAAAGAAATACCTAGAAAAGACAGACTTAATTGTCTCCATCTGAAGTCATCTAATTGCTAAAGAGTCTTTAGCCAAAATGGAAGTGTGATGCCATGATAAGGGCTGTCCAAATACTGCTGACAGTGGGGAAGGAGGTAGGAAAAGGAGCCTGTATGCCTTCTATCGTTGATCATTTAGCATATAGAGCCTAAGGTCCCTCACTGGCACTAAGAAGCAGAAGGAATCCCACAATCTTTTTCTATCTCATGCAAAAGAATGAAAAAAAAGATTGCGCACTACTACTATTTACAGCAACATTAAATCTTCATGTGAACTCTCTTGCCATGCAGCTGTACACACCTTTATGTTTTGGTTTGTGTAAAGGAGAGATTCAGCAGTTCTTCTTCAGAGGGCAGCAATCTTGGATTTCATTAGCTTCATCCCCCACTTTTTTACATCATCACATCATTTGGGGGTCCCTATCCTACTCATGATAGAGTACTGTTGACCTAATGGAGTGGGAAGTAGCGTGAGATTGGGGCAACAATTAGATGATTTTAGATAAAACCACATGCTTGTATACTGAAGCTTGTATACTTGTATACTGTGTGATTTCTTTGCCCTTTTCGGGCCGACTTTCCAGTCGTGTGAGAATTTTCTGATCGGCCCAATATTCAGCCTGATGGTGTGTAATGTACAGAGGGTAACGAGGGGCGATCAGCCTCTCACAATCAGGAATCGTGAGGTTGGGAGAAAATCCAACATGTTTGATTTTCAGTTGACTGACGTTGGCAAATCGCTCAGTGGGCATGCCGAACAAGGATTCTTGTTCTTTCTCTCAGATGTAAAGACAGAAGCAGGGAATGGAGTTATTTCCGTTACGTTGACAGACCGTAGTAGCTATGTTTGCTCAGCCATGTCTTTGTCCAAATACGTCCGCGCCTTTTCTTTTAGGACTTTCAGCACAAAATGCACAAATTGTTCACTCTAGTGAGCTTCATATTCCTCTTCTTGTTTTGCTTCTGGATAGACGAGTCTGAGTAGCACCACCTCACTGCGGAGCTGAGTCCGACATGTTTTTTAGACGTACAGTGTGAGCAGGTAGATCGTATCAGACCATCGTGCTGCTCATACATCCTGAGCTGCGAACTCACACTGACGAAACCCTGCGGTGTTCGTCGTACAGTGTTAGTTGTAGCTGCGTGCAACGATTGCAAAAAAATGGCACAGCGTATGCCTGGATGTAGGCAATGAAGGTAAAATGACAGGGAACCCACAACAGCTAATCACAGGAAATAAGGTGCAGCTTGGTCAGATAAAGAGAGAGCAGCTGATACAAGAACCACAGGTACACTGTCTAAAAAAGAAATAACCCAAAGGATAAAGAACTCAAGAGCAAACTAGAAAGCTCAATGCAAAGAAGTGCACTAAAATGAACAATATCTCATATGTATGGCAAAACCAAAAAAGCCAAGAGGAACAAAATATGGCAAGACTTGAAAATAACAATAGGAAAATAAAAAAAAATCAACCCAATTGAAAACAATAACCCAACAAATAAGAATAGTGACACAGAAAAACCTATGCTTTTTTCTATAAGTAAACAAAAAAAGACATAGAACACTAGTTTCCATGACTTTAGCACAATGCTAACTATTCAAAACCTTTGCAAAACAATATATCAAACCCAAGCCTGACAGTGCATGCATGGACGACCAGATTAACGATTAAATCTCTGACCTTTGTTTGTGAGATAAATGTTTTATCATTGAAATTGTCTGCAACGCTGAGTAATAATAGATTGTGCAAACAGTTGGTCGTTTGCATGCCGTTTAAAACTGAATACAGATGTAGATAAAGACAGCCAAATGAGGGAAACAAATCCATCTTAGAGGTCTCCTGTGTCATTATTGATGGGTATGGGCTCTTGTTTTCACTTCAGTGACTTTGTATCCACTGTGTGACTGGAATGCAAACGTATTTATTGGCTGGTAAACATTCTGTCAAGCAAATAGCTTGTCGAACCAATCCAAGTCACTGAAAGCACAACTGTTGGATCCAAAAGCTTTGTCACGTACATCACGCACCTCACCTAAACTCCTCCGCAGGAGGAGAAACATGCAGATGGAAAGCCTAATCTGTGGGTGACAGATGCATGCTGCCATACTGATGCTCTAATTTTGGCATGACAACTTGTCTAAATGATGACGTACGTCTGTGTGATTAGTTTTTCTACAAGCAGAAAACAGAATCTTCGATGACATGAACGTCATTGAACACTGGATGTGGGTTTCTCTTGTGGAAGCAGCTTTCAGATCTGACATGCTTTCCTGCATCATTGCATCAAAGTTTGCTTTTTTTGTCAGTAGGATGTGATTCAGCAAAAGAAGTTGGTGACCATGAAAGTATAAACCTATTTCCTTTGCGATTATTTGGCCCATTCACCATACTGCAACACTAATATAGATCTTCAATCGCCTGGGATCTATGTTAGAGTTGCAGACTTTGCTTTTAGTCATTTATAATTGAATGCAGTTGGAGAAGCTGTTCACATCAGCCTTTACACAGCAATTACAATTATGACAGAGCATTTTAGTGGAGTGTGGTATTTCTCATTTCCCATCATAAACTACAACACTGCAGGGTAACAGTAAATCTACTTATGTCAGCTGTCCTCTGTTACAAAATCTAAATAATCCATCACACTAATGTAGCCCAGCTTAGAGAAAGTGAGGTATTTGTTCTATACATAAAGTAGTCTGACTTTAAATCCCTAACCTCCTTTGATGTGGTTGTTCGGGGAAGCAAATAAAACACAAACCCTCTAAACTGGGGCGACTATAGATGTAATTTTTGTTGCAGTGAAATGAATTCTGCTTCTCTCGTGCCAAGTGTTTGTGCAGAATGTATTCACTCTAAAGATTCTGCTTTTTTTCATCTATTAGAATAGAATAAAATCCATTCATTATCACACAATGGGGTAATTGTGGTGTTACAGCAGCACAAAAAATGTACAGTAAAAGTGGTCACACAGGGCGTGGAGCTGGAGCTGTGGTTAGCTCGCACGACCCATGTCCAGATGCCTTAGTCCTCGACGCGACCGACCCGGAATCGAATCCGACCTTTTGACCTTTGCCGCATGTCTCTCCCCCTCTCTCATACCCCTTTTCTGTCAGCCTACTATTGAAAATACAAGCCACTAGTACCGTTAAACCCCCCAAAATTGGCCACACAGTGTGGACCTTAGAAAAGTGTATATAAATAATAAAACAAGTGAGTTAAGAAAATGAATAAATAAAATACTGTACTGTACAGCGGTTTTACAATATAAATTCTGTGTATCTAGAGAATAAATAGCCAAAATGCAAAATGACTGCAGCATGTTATTTAATTGACTAAGACAGAAACTCTGCAAAAATAAGCATGGATGTAACAACTTATTGAGGTTACTCGGGAACAGTGATGGTTATAAAGTCTTACAGCTACTCGGAGGAAGGATCTGGGAATTCTGAGATTCTTCCTCTTTGATTGTGAATGTATAAATGATTAAATATGTTATGCTGTAGAACTCTGAGATATTCAGATTTTTTTTAATTCAATTCCCATCATTTACATAGGGTAGATTTACAACACATGTTATCTCAAGGCATTTGACTTTGCAGCAATCCTTAAGACCAAACATGCATGCAGTGACAGTGAGGAAGAAAAAACCCCTTTTAACAGGAAGAAACGTCCAGCATAGCAAGGCTCAATGTGAGCGGGCTTTTTGCCAATGTTGTCTGGGGATTCAAGTGAAAAGAAGATGCAGAAAAGGAACTTAGTTTCAGCTATGATGATGAAAAAAAGAGAGAAAAGATGTTGCAAATTTAACTATTAAAACCATATGACTGAATGACTGAATTTAAGAACTTTATGGTGACATAAATTTGTAGCTAATAAATAAGTATAATCAGTATACTTATTTATAATCAATAATCAATGTGATGATCACAAATCAAGTCATTGCATGAAAAAGTTCTGAAAATGAGAGATTATCGCATTTAACTCTTCATTTTTCTTGTTTAATTAGGTGTTGTAGTAATTTCTATGAGATTTTCATGATTAATCCTTTTATATTATTTTCTATTTAATGTAGATTTTTACTGTTTAAATCAGGTAATGGGTGGCTTCACTGCAAAAAATCTTAATCTAGATAAGTCATTTTTTTCTTAAAAAAAGTGCATTTGTTCTTGAATTGAGGAGGTAAAAGAGACATTCTGCCAATGAAACAAGACAATTTACACTTAAAATAAGAAAACACTATTGAATTGTCTTATTCCAAGTACATATTATCTAATTATCTTATTTTAAGAGTAAAAATACTCATTCCATTGGCAAACTTTCTCATTTACCTACTCAAATCAAGGGTGAATACACTTATTTAAGAAGTTTTTCACTTATTTCTAGATCTTTTTTGCAGTGTAACAATAGAGTAGCTTCCAAGAGGTGAGTTACACTAAGACTCTGCTTCCAGGTCTGCATCCTGGGCTGTCAGGGTTTTGGAGGACTGAAAGATTCTCTAAGATTCCTAAAAACAAGCTGCATTTTCCAAAGTGAGATGGATGCCATCTCCACATTATTACAAATACGGTGTGTTGGTGGTTCTGGACACAAGCAGAATAATGTAACATCAGATTTCTGTTTGCTAAGTGATAAAATAATAACAAAGAATAATATTCAAAGTTTTTTTTTCTTTTTTTCAGTTATTCACATACACTCTTTTACACTCTTGTATTATTATTCTAAATAGGTATTATTCTAAATAGTAAATATATATACTAAATAGTATGGAAAGTTATGGTATGTTGATGGCGCCATTACTTTGTGAACTCCTGGTTAAATAGTTCTCTTTAGTTAACTGAAGGCCTTCCTATGGTTGTGCCTCCAGTTCACTCAAACACACTGGTTCCTTGTGTGGCATCATTGTAAAACATGCATTAATCCACAGTTGTTAGGTTATGGTTTTCAGTCTGTAGAAGGATTTTCTCTCCTTCCTTTTGTATTATTGTCTTGCCTTTTTTCTCAGTTATTTCATGGTGTATTCTTGGATAGGTTCCTCCTTGAGTTTTCCCCTTGTTTGTCCCTTTAATTATTCTCCTTCAGCAAGAATCACGAGCTAATTAGTAAATACCATTGACCTGTGTTTTCCCTTTTGTCTTCACCTCTGCCTCGCTTAATTTAAGATGTCGATCAGCTGTTAATCGTCGCTGAATCCTCTGTCTTGCCTCCTGTCTCTGTGTCCGTCTCGGTTGTCTTGTTAAACTTATAATTTCATTAAAACAATAAACTCATCATGCATCAGTCTGCATATTGGTCCCAAACATCAAAACCCGACACCATCCATTCATCCATGTTCTCCCGTTTAGTCCTTGTCAGGGTCACGGTGGGGCCGGTGCTTATCTCTGGCAGTCTATGGGAGAGAGGCGGGGTAAACCCTGGACAGAGCAAAACACCGACAAACAAAGACTCACAACCATGCACACACACACATATGTTGTGTCACAATATCCTTGTGGGGACCTTCCTTTGACTTCCATTCATTTCCCACTAATTTATATGGCCTAACCATGACCCTTGCCCTAACCCTAACCATTACCGACACATACCTGTCCCTAAACCTAACCTAAACTCAATTCACACCTTAGTCCTAAACCTAACCCCGACCCCATGAAGAGAAACTTTCCCCACAAGTACCTATGAGTCCCCAAATGAAGCATATTCCTAGGAAATTGTCCACTCAGAAAACCTGACACACCTAAAGTAATTAAGAGAGAAATCTAGAACTGCAATAGTCTAAATTAGCCATCATGTAAGTTCCAGGTGACTTCCAGGTGTCCTACAAGTTCCCATGTTTAAATACTATTTTACTCATTTTTTTCTAGCATTTTTATTTTTTATTCTCAATACAATGTTCCGTTTGATTATAAAACTTTGTTCAGCAGAGTAATAGGGCATCAATATGTTTTGATGTGCACACAAAAATAGACTGTTTAGACTAGATGTGCCAAAGATGGATAAACTACTTCCTGATGGTGCAACTGACATTAAATCACACACCAACTTTACTTGTGCCTTTTAAGGAATTTTAAATAAATAATTTAACCAATAACTACTAGGGATTAGATTTCACATCTTAAAAAGGGAGAGAAAAAACAAAAAAAAAAACATCAAACATTATAGAAACCACATCTCTATACTTTCCTTTTACTTAAAGAACGAGCTTAAGAAACACATTTTACTGCCCAACTGTTGAAAACTCCTCCTTCAAACCAAACCTTTGGCCTGAATGAACACGTCTAAACTATGTAAGCAACAACCTGCAACATGTCAGACATAATGGACCTGTTGCCTATGTTTGAGACACAAAAACATACAAACAGGGTCATTGACAACAGTTTTCCAAAGAGAGGTGTTACATCATTATATTCAGACATTCCTACCAATCCTAAAGCTTTTATTTATCTCCCCTCTCCCTATTGGATATGGAAATATGAGCAGAAACAGGGACTTTACGATATGAATATAGCCAGTCAGGAGTTTCTTAACTACCATTATCCTCACCTATACTTACTGCTGCCTTATCCAGAGGTAGATGTGTGTCATAGAAGAACCACAAGTTGTTAAATATTAAACTTTAAAAGAAAGTTTTGTTCTTGCAAAGCAAACTAAACACAGTTTCGGGTAAAATATTTACTCTCCGGAAGCACTACAACTGAAATAATCTTTTAAAAGTCAAAGGAGTTTATATGTGCAGGACATTTCTGCAAATGTTTCTTAAAAGGTCAGTTGACATGAATCTTAGCTTGAATCTTAGCTTGAATTGAGAAAACAAACAGGCTTCTAACTTTCAAAGCTATAAAAATGACTGAAGAAACATTCCCTCTGTTGCATAACTTCAGTCCAAAAAGATGAATCATGCTGAAGGGAAGGAGTGGAGCTGATGATGGAGAGGGAAAAAATCGCCCTGGTAGGTAATCTAGCAGGCCTCTCCGTACATGAAAAGAATCTTATAACCTGGGTTTAAATTAGTATTTTAAGACCGCTCAATTTATGTATAAAATAAAAAACAATTTACATATTCAGGGTCTGTTTTTAAACAGGGACAGTGCTTATGATCTCAGAGGGGATAGAATGCTAAGAAAACCTAAACAAATGTAAAACAACATTGTATTTCTTTTGTTGGGGTTGAACAAATTAGATCAGGAGCTAAAAGATTGCACAACATTAACAAGGTTTAAAAACATATTTAAGAATAATACGATATAAATTATGAAACATGTGAATGCAATTAAGAGCAGTAAGTTATTGGGTGCGTTACCTTTTTTTTCTTTCTTTTTCCAAAAAAAAAAAGATTTTTTATTATAGTAGAATAATAATTTTTCCTAAATCATACCTTGGTATGTATTCTAAACGGTAGCCATCTTTTTTTCTTTTGCTTTCTAGTCCAACGTAAATTAACTTTGGAGGGTGCGCATTATAAGCTCCTTGCTTCTGCTAATACACCCCTTTTCAGACTGTTTTAATTTATGTTATATGGACATATAGTGTCTTTATTATATACTTGCATGTCTGAAATAAATAAACATTATAAACATTATGAGTAAAGCTTTCAGCCGCAGTATTTAAAAACCTTTCAAAGAAAACTCAAAGGTTAGACCTTAAATCATTTCATCCCTGTTGCACCTTAGGTTTATTGGTAATATTTGACTTTATCAGCTGCTTATAATAAGCAAATTACAAAAGAACAGTTGAAAATAAGGAAGAAATCTAGCATTTAAAGTGTTTCATCCCAATTTGATACTGAATCTTTGTTTTAATGACTACTGCAGACAAAAACTAAATACATAAAAAAAATAGAGTTCAAGATATAGAGTTTAAGATCAAGCGAAGGACTGACTGGGCTAAAGTAACATTAATGAAATGATGTTAAAGTCAAAGCCAATCATAAAAATCACAAATACACTGGAAAAAAAATCAAAATCGAGATAAGTCATTTTTTCTTAAAATAAGTGCATTTTGTCTTTGAGGAGGTAAAAGACACGTCTTGCCAATGGAACAAGACAATTGACACTTAAAATAAGAAAAAACAATTGAATTGTCTTATTTCAAGTGCATATTATCTAAATGTCTTATTTTAAGTGTAAAACTACTCATTCCATTGGCTAACTATCTAATTTACCTACTCAAATTCAGGGTAAATACACTTAATTTAAGAAATTTCTACTTATTTCTAGATCGGTTTTCCAGTGTACCAGTATCTAATTTACCCCAAAGCTTCCTGATGACCCACCAAAACATTTGGGGAAAACATACTGAGGACTAACAAGACAAAAATGAAAGAAATGTTGAAGCTATGATTCTTGCTACATCTTTTGTAAAACTAATAAAGAATTTCTGAAAAACCACCTTAAATGGACGATAAAACATGCTGAAAGTATTGGGATGATTTATGTTTTTCCGCTTCTTCTGATAAAAACCTCCAAAACATTTTAGAAGAATGTTGTGACATGAAGTTAAACATACAATTCATGCTTAAACCCCATCAAATATGGCTGAATTAAGAAAAAATTCTGAAATAAGATATTCTGTTGCCAAGTTCAAGCAGTTATTAGGTCAGTAGTAGTAATTACTCTTTTACACAGGAGTAGGGTGGTTCAGATAGCTATTTAGATGTTTAATAAATCTATTTATTTAATGATCTGAAAAAATGTAAAACTAAATAAATATGTAATGCTATAAATACTTCCTCAGAGCTATGGGGTATTTTAGAAGTCATCTATTGGTTATCTCATCTGTCAAGCTCTATAGAGAGCTACTTATTGATAAAGATTCATTAAACACCAGAAAAACCACGTCTCCTGTTTATGTGAATTGATTCAGTGACATTATGGAAATACAGGTTTGAAAAATGCACTGGAAAAACGATCTAGAAATAAGTAAACCATTTTTAAATTACGTGTATTTACCCTTAATATAAGTAGCTAAAGGAGATAGTTTTGCGATGGAATCAGTATTTTTACTTTTAAAATATGATAATTAGATAATATGCACTTGAAATAAGACAATGCAATTGTGTTTTCTTATTTTAAGTGTAAATTCTCTTGTTCCATAGGCAAGATGTCTCTATTACCTCCTTAAGCAAAGAACAAATGCACTTATTTTAAGAATAAATGACTTATCTAGATTTTAATTTTTTTCCAGTTTGGAGTTTTTTTTTAATGATAAATACATCAATCACTAAATGTTCTTTCTTCAAATCACGGAAAAATAAGGACATCCGAATCAAATTGTGAGCCTAGAAGAATGTGTTTTACAGAAATGCACACAAAATCCAGAAACATTTGCTTCCGGCTATTTCATTAAAACTGATTATTATGCTAAATTGTCCATCCTCTGGGGGTCATATGTCAGCGCTGACTCTCCTCTGTGTTTGTGTGATGATTATAATGACTAATTAAGCTTCACATGAGTTTACTAAGTTAATATTCTTCATTTTGTCAAGTGACTTTACCCCAAAAATGATCTGTCAGGCCTTTTGCTGATGTAAAATAGGCCATGCAGTGATCACCCAGATGTTTGATGTGTCTCTCTCTCTCCTGCAACACTCCAAATATAACCTCGCCTCGATCTGATTTAACTGCCACAGTCTCATCCCCAAGGCAAAACGGACTCATTTGTACAGAAGGAGGGGGAAAAATAGAGAAGAGACAAAACAAAGATTCTTTTTTTTTAAGTGGGAAAGAAAATGAAGGGTCCAAAGGATAGCGGGATATGAGCTGTGGTGTGGTGAATAGAAAGTGTGTTAAAGAGAGCAGGGAGAAAAAGACAAGATGTGCTCAGTGAACAAGGTCACTAATTGGGTTGAGACTTGTAGCTCCCTCCCAGTCCTTTCCGCTTCTTCCTGACAGAAATCAGATGATTTAGAAATTCTTTAATAAGGAAAAGAAGATATGTCAATTTAAACAAACACTGCATGAAGCTGGAGGAAAGTGAGACTGAAAAAATAACACAAGAATAAATGGATTGTAAATACTTTGTCCAATAATTACAAACATTTCTGATATTCTCATTTTCCCAGAAGAGGAATATATTAAGAATTGCACCATGTTTGAGCTGAATGTAAAAACTGTTACAGCTTTATACTAATATACTGAATTCAAATCAACATTTTCTTTTTCTGGTTTAATATCTAGTAATTCATGAAAATATCAAATAATACAGGTTTTTGATGGGTCCCTGTCTAAATTGATTATTTTTTTAAGAAATCATATCCTGATCTAACATTTTAATGCTAAATAACAATTAATTAAAACATTTCACAATTACCTGTATAGTGTAACTTTGAAAGCAAAAAAAATAAAGTGATAAATCAAGCCTTTTTTGAGTTTTTTTTTTCCAATAACAGAAAAATCTGTGCATTTGCAATAGAAACCTAATTTTTCAATGCAATTTAAAGAACAACAAAAGCTCAAATAGATTTTCTGCTAATACACTGCATACGTTGATGTCATAAAGCAACACTGTGTAGCTTTCAACCCAAGTATTAGCTTAAATTGAGATATATTAAAGTATTTTTTCCAGTCAGTATTCAGCACACATGTTTTGATGCTCCTTGCAGGCTGCCCTTCTCTTCTCTAACTACACTGCAAAAACGATCTGGAAATAAGTCAAAATGTCTTAAATAAAGGGCATTTACCCTTAATTTGAGCGGAAAAATAAGAGGATTTGGCAATGGAATGAGGAATTTTACTCTCAACATAAGGAAATTAGATGATATGAACTTGAAATAAGACAATGAAATAGGGTTTTTCTTATTTTAAATGTAAATTGTCTTGTTCCAATGGCAAATAGTTTCACTTAACTCCTCAATTCAACAAAAATCGCACTTGTTTTAGGAAAAAATGACTTATCTATATGAAGATTTTTTCCAGTGTAGAGGAGGTCGGATCTGCACTGAATGAGTCATGTGATCCAGAACGTACTCAATGTACTTAAGTACATTAATGAGGTATTTGTACTTTGTTACTTGACAACTCAGCCTGCCTGTGAAGCCTTTATGGATCTTTTTTAAATAACAGACTAAAACTAAAATAACTTGTGTTACTAGATCAAAGCTGAATGTTTTACATACTCTGTGTAGTAGTTTTAGAATTTATTTAACCTCCAGGTGATGAAAACAAAATGCAAACTTGAAACTTCTTGGCTGTTTGATGTCAGCACAGGCAAACCTGTTCGGGTAGGATCATTTTATATCCTCCCATTTGGAAAGAGGCTGGCGCACGCGGTTGGCGCCAACTTACAAAAGAGTAGCGGTGCACAGGGACTGAGTCGGCACGCAGGGTGCTTGAGGGCGGGACAGCATGATTTTGTTCACTTTTGGTGACCGCACCCTACAACCTGTTCAATGCAGCAAGGAGGATAAGATGTTTGCAGCTGAAAAGCTAACGGCGACTAAGAGATAGAAGGAGAAAGCCAAACATGATTGTTTTAATTTTTTTTTTTATTATAGTGCTTTGTTAACAAAGGCTAAGCACCTTTGGTTTGTATTTTCAGTACTTTGGCTAATTTGTTACAGTGATCTGTCTACTCAGCATTTAAAGTTTGTTCAAAGAAGGAGTCATGGAAACTGAAAAAAAAAGAGTCAACCATGAACAGAGAAATATCAGGAGAGAAAAATAATTACCTGCTTAATATGCATTTCATCTATTAAACGAGCCTGTGGTTTCAAATAATGAGGTTGTGGTTTTTTTTGCTTTTGTTTTTTTTTCCATTCTATGTAGCGACTTGGCCTTTATTAGCTTAGGAAACTAGTTAAGAAATTACAAAATAAATATTTCTTAAAGGATTATACTCGCATGACCCCAGTTTCTCAACTAAAAGTGATTAACCATGATAGAGTATCTGAAAAAAAGAAAAGCTGTATTTTATTTATTCATGGGAATTTTCAGTAAGGTATAGACCTATAGTGGATAGTGCTAATGTATAATAATAGAGTGAACTAGAAGGAAAGAAAGCAAAGAGATGGAAACCAACAAAACAGGTTTGCAGAAAAAAGGAGGGAAATAAGAAATCATTCAAGACCCACATCCATGAATGAATAACCCCATGTTAGTACTTTTTAACCCCTACAATGACTTTATCTGTTATAACCTACTAATATGTGAACATAAATTAAGTAAATTCAACTAATTGTCCCCATTTCTTTATGGCAGTTTAATTTCTTTTGTTTTCTCTGAAATTTTTCCCTGGATTCAATCTAAAAAACCAGTTCCCCTTCATTTATTTACCTCACCAGATCCCACAGCTCCTCCCCCTCTCAAATAACATGAAAGATTTGCAAATTAAACAGAAATGTGTATTTCCTTACTTTCATTAGTATGTGTGATGGAAAGGAAGGCAGACCTTTTAAGTTGACATGACTAAACCTATAAATCTTGATTTGCTCCACAGCCACTCTTCTGTTGTTTGTTTGCTAGCCTTATAACCACTCTCACCGTCTATTTATAGCCATTTAATTTTGGAAATGTAGCACATGGATCAAAGTCTTCTCTCCCATCCATAAAAGTCAAAGCTTGGGGAAAAGAGAATAAAAAGAAAACGAAAATCAGAACAGTTCCAGAGCACAAAGTAGTGAGTTGAAATATGCTGAAGCTATCAATAGAGATAATTCTGATGTTCTTTGAAGGTCCAGAACCACAAGCAGCATCCTAACAAGAAGACAGCTGGTTCTATTATAATCTTCTTTCAGTGGTACATTTGGGTAATACGGAGCACATTTCATGCAAATTAATTCTTGCCTTCATACTTTCAGTCTGTTTCCTCTTTACTATCAGGCCTTATATAAGCACATCCTTCCACATGTGCCTATTGTCTCAGATTACATTTTTACATCCTTATTTCATGATATAAAGTTTCATTTCTAACCAAAACATTAAAAAGCAAATCTGATTGCTGCTTTTGTTAAGATTTGCAAAACATTACAAACGTTACAGGAAGTGGTTGAGAGGAGGATGCTTTCCAAGCTTACATCCATCATGGACAACACCTTCCGCCCCCTGCACCAGACTGTAGAGGAGCTGAGCAGCTCCTTTAGTAAAAGACTTTTAGACCCTTTTTGTAAAAAGGAGCGCTGCAGCAGGTCATACATCGCTGCTTCAACCAGACTTTACAATGCGGCACTATAACGGCAATAACCTGTGCATTGTATTATGTGCAATTTACCATTTCATACCCTGTGCAATAACGTTTCTCTATATTTGAAAAAAAGCTGTCATCTACACTCACCGGCCACTTTATTAGGTACCCCATGCTAGTAACGGGTTGGACCCCCTTTTGCCTTCAGAACTGCCTCAATTCTTCGTGGCATAGATTAAACAAGGTGCTGGAAGCATTCCTCAGGGAGTTTGGTCCATATTGACATGATGGCATCACACAGTTGCTGCAGATTTGTCAGCTGCACATCCATGATGCGAATCTCCCGTTCCACCACATCCCAAAGATGCTCTATTGGATTGAGATCTGGTGACTGTGGAGGCCATTTGAGTACAGTGAACTCATTGTCATGTTCAAGAAACCAGTCTGAGATGATTCCAGCTTTATGACATGGCGCATTTTCCTGCTGAAAGTAGCCATCAGAAGTTGGGTACATTGTGGTCATAAAGGGATGGACATGGTCAGCAACAATACTCAGGTAGGCTGTGGCGTTGCAACGATGCTCAATTGGTACCAAGGGGCCCAAAGAGTGCCAAGAAAATATTCCCCACACCATGACACCACCACCACCAGCCTGAACCGTTGATACAAGGCAGGATGGATCCATGCTTTCATGTTGTAGACGCCAAATTCTGACCTTACCATCCGAATGTCGCAGCAGAAATCGAGACTCATCAGACCAGGCAACGTTTTTCCAATCTTCTATTGTCCAATTTCCATGAGCTTGTGCAAATTGTAGCCTCAGTTTCCTGTTCTTAGCTGAAAGGAGTGGCACCTGGTGTGGTCTTCTGCTGCTGTAGCCCATCTGCCTCAAAGTTCGACGTACTGTGCGTTCAGAGATGCTCTTCTGCCCACCTTGGTTGTAACGGGTGGTTATTTGAGTCACTGTTGCCCTTCTATCAGCTCGAACCAGTCTGGCCATTCTCCTCTGACCTCTGGCATGAACAAGGCATTTCCGCCCACAGAACTGCCGCTCACTGGATGTTTTTTCTTTTTCGGACCATTCTCTGTAAACCCTAGAGATGGTTGTGCGTGAAAATCGCAGTAGATCAGCAGTTTCTGAAATACTCAGACCAGCCCTTCTGGCACCAACAATCATGCCACGTTCAAAGTCACTCAAATCACCTTTCTTCCCCATACTGATGCTCGGTTTGAACTGCAGGAGATTGTCTTGACCATGTCTACATGCCTAAATGCACTGAGTTGCCGCCATGTGATTGGCTGCTTAGAAATTAAGTGTTAACGAGCAGTTGGACACATGTACTTAATAAAGTGGCCGGTGAGTGTATAAATACACTATATATAGTGTACTGTATATTTCCCCTGCACCTTTTTCTTCCTTTGGCACATTCTTCCTCTTTGACTATTTGAGATAATGTAAAGAGTAAGTTTCTCCACTATGAGATCAATAAAGTAATTCAATCAATCAATCAATCAATCAATCAATCAATCAGTGTAATTTGTGCTTTTTGATATACAGCATCTCACTGGACATTAAGTAGAACAAATGAGGAAAAAAAAAGAGCTTCATTTGAGAGCGTGGTTCTTCCAGGGGTATTATTCACAGCTCTGAATTCCCATGATCCTCCTCAGAAATCCAACAGAAATGTCCCCTAAATTGTAATCTCAAAGATCTCCCTGCAGCTCAGAGCTGAGTATGCCGGGTATATAACGCAACGGACCCACCTGTCTTAGACCAGTAGTTCTTAACTTAGGTCCCCCACACCGACTCCAACGGTTGCAATACCTTCGCTAGGAGGTGCCGATCCCTACTCTGTGAACCATTCGGTTAAGGCAAAGTGAAATGACAGAAAAGTTCATATTTCTGAACTTAAGCAAAATTTCGCTTCAATCCAAACCACCTAATTTGCAGCATTCGCATTGGTAAATGCTGCAAATAGCTCCTAAGTGCGCGGTAACAAAGGAATAACAGGTAAACCCCTCCATCGGCTGCATCTGAGGTGAATGCATCTTTAGGCATCAAAAGTTTCCAATAACATATGTTTCCCTGGCAGATGTCCAAGAGAAAGCAAGGCAGTAAACTTGATTAGCAGAGTAAGAAAATTGAACAAAGCTTATAGTTTCTTAACATATTTTTTGTACTTTGGCTCCCCTCCGTCTCATTTCACAAAGCAGAGGGGAGATTATTATCCAGGACAGGATTTATTAATGAACTGCCTCCACATTATAAATGACAGAAACTTGACAAGGTTGGTAAAGTGCTGGAAACACATTTACATTGCATAACAATCCTGGGTTCTTTGGATAAAACTTGGAAAAAAGACGTATATTTTTACATTTTGTGACATTTTCATCATTAAAACTGGAAAGTTTAATGTTCTTCAGGCATGAATGATTTATTCTGCTGCTTTATTTGGAGGGACTAAAACCTGTAAGAGCCTTTTTGTGGGATTTTTCAAGTGATAAAATAGCTTTCATGGCACTTCAGACACCTCAGTCTTGCGGTCTCCAAGTTTTCAGCTGTTTCAGTTTGTTTAATGTGACTTTTGGATGAAGAGTTTTATTACAAACTCTTATTAGAATGAGCATAGAAGGATTTACAAGCAGGAGAAATGATTTCAAAGAATGAAGAGTAAAGGGCAAACTTCAATTAGCAATTCACTGAAGCTTTCTTTCGATATAAAACCCATAATTTTACACAAAGTCAAGTGGCCTTCTCATCTGTTTAATCGAGCCTGAATGAAGACTCCAGCCAGAAGCAAGAGATTGAAAGACTTTGTGAAAAAAAAAAAACAAAGGGGCAAAGTCCTCGACCTTTGAGCTCTGCAGAAGTGACAAACAAATAATGTAAACTATGCTTCTAATAGAAAAATGAAAGAGAATATGTATTTCTTAGTCTGCACAGTTAGCCAGGAGCAGAAATCCCTCCTGCTATGGTGAGCCGCTCCTTTAAATCACATCAATTTGAGATACTTTAGCTCCATAGTCGTTGAGAAGATATATGACAGTCCTTTATCGAAAGTCTTTGTGCTCAGCGTGAGGCCATTGTCTTTGCATTTCCCTGGGTTTTATTCTGTGTAACAACAGCAGGAGACCAAACAGTCAACATCTCTGCACCTGCAGCAGCTGCCACCTACTCTTGTTGTGCTCACTGCTCGGATGCCGGTAATTCATCATTGCAGCTTACGCTTCGCCATCACTTTCAATTATTAGGCGATTAGCAGACACACACATTTCCAGCTAACAGTGCATCACTTTCCATTAGCTTCCCACACCTCAAGGAGTGTTAAGATGACAAGGAAACCATAAAGGGGGAGGAACAAACCCTCCGTTAGACTCCTGAATAACGATCAGCGGAAATTCATGATGGGATTACGTCTAGTTGGATTAGATCATTATTTTTTTCATTTAAAGCTGAGGAGAAAATTGTGTTATTATTTGCTTTCCAAAGCTGATGCAGACATGCTCTATGTTGTTAAAAAGACACACAAAGTTTATATTTTGCTGAGCCTTTTGTAAATGTTTTTATTTGACAAACAAATAATAATCCAGAGAAGAACGTGTTTGTGATTTTAATTTACAGCACTGACTTTTGTTGAAGGTTTTTCTGCAGTCCTACTGTTTATAATGTTGGACATAAGACAAATTAATTTCCCAAATATTATTTAGAAGATTAAAAAGTTTGTTTTTGAGGATTTTGGATCATTTATTCTTTGGAGCATTTCTTAGGTCAGACACTGATGTTGGACAATGAACCCGTTGAGGACGAGCCAGTAAAATTCCTTCATACCAGATCTGCTCATTAATGTTAAAAAGGTCTTTGCTTTGAGCAGTAATATACTGTAGTATGGGAACTAGACCCTTCTATTTGCTTGTTAGAGGCAGGTGGTTTATAATAGCCGCTATGTTTGCATGCACAGAATTTCTTAATCAGAGTTAAATGTGCTCAGATTAAAAGAATAAAAATGATCCTGAATGCATCATTTATATAAGCTCAACATCTAATAATCGCATCATGATGTACTTTATTTATAACAGCAGCAAATTTTCCTAAAACAGAACAAAAAATAGGATTTGTACTTCTGACCAAAGGTGTGTTTGTTAAAAATGTTCTGAGCATCCAGAATGGACCGGTGCTTATATGTATGTGCAGGTCAGGTCAGTTTCATCTGATTATGACATAATGAGAACAGGTGATTAGATGGATGTTGAGCAGATTACAAGCCTGGAACACTTCAACAGGGAGGCGTCCCGGAGGCGTCCTAACCAGATGCCCGAGCCACCTCAACTGGCTCCTCTGGACGAGGAGGAGTAGCGGCTCTACTCTGAGTGTCATGATTTTACTAAGGTTCAGACCCAAATGCAGAAGAGCAAACAGGGAGAACAGGAAAAAGGTTTAACAGGTTTATTGAAGAGATAATTCAGAGAGAAGTGTTGCTCTGAACACTGCTAAACCGGAACTGAAAAGTGAGGGGAAGACATAGCGATTAGTTCAGGCTCAGTGGGAAATTAGACTCGTGGACTTGGAGAAGAGGATTTGGTTGCTGACTCATGTTTCCAGAGAAGTTGTTGAATCCTTGACTCCTGTCTGTGTGCTGTAGTACCAGTGTTTGTCTGATTCGGTGGAGGGCGGAACAGGGTTTACCCAGAATGCGGTTGATAATAGGTGAACGGAGAAAACTGACTGCCACTCAGATTTCCTGCGGTACTTGAACGGGTCGTAGTGGAGATTAATCCCTTTCTCAGTGCGAAGCTCAAACGATCTCTTGGGGAAAGTGGATCCAAACCTCCTGTTTGAACCCCAGCTTGGTTTGTAGCTCAGTTGATCCTTCCAGGGAGTGAAGGTCCGAAAAATCCAGTTAGCAGGATGACTTCCTGCTGAGAGGCAAAAGACAAACAATGTTAAAGTCAGGTTGACATGAACTCAGTTTTTGACTCAGCTAAACTCAGCTTGGCTAGAGTACCCAAAACTGGCAAACACTCTGGCGTCGAGGTAGTGGCAGTCAGCAGCTTAAGAACACTCCGTTAACGAAGTAACCATCAGCAGGTGTGTGAGGAGGCGGACCAGAACCAGGCGCCTCCTGGTGGAGGAAGGGAGACAAACACAGAAAACACAAACAGACAGACGAGTCCTGACACTGAGTCCTTCCAGTATAACTGAGCTCCTCACCCAATATCTAAGGGAGAGCCCAGTACACTCAAAACTCATTGGCCGCTTGTATCCAGGGATCTTGTTCTTACTATAATCAAATGTTGTTTAAACATTACTTAAAAAAACAAACAAACATAAAAATCATTAGAGGCGACCCTCAGAATAAATATATTTAATATAATTTTTAAACTTTGAAAAAAGTAAGAAACACTTGTAGAAGACATAAACATCCTTGTCCGGTACACTTTCACATTTTTGAATAATAAATTATTTTCTAACAAAATGATTATTGCATTTTAAGAACAAATATTAATAATGCAATATTTTGTATTTTGTAACGGGACACATAAGCAGCAACCTGTTTCTTGTGTGTTTATTTGCTCTGTCTATCCAAAGGTTCCACCTATTCATGGAAATTAAAATATTAAATTAAAACCCTTGTTAGTTACAGCGCTAGGAGGAAACATCCCCTTTCTTTTTAAATATTCTTTGGAGTGGTGGTGGCCTATTGGTCAGGGCATAGAGCTTGGAATCCAGAGGTTCTGAGTTTGAGCCCAACTCCCACTGACTGCCACTCTGAGCAAGACCCTTAACCCCACACTGGTCCCAGGATGCTGCACAATGGCAGCCCACTGCTCCACAATTCAATTCAGTTTATTTATATAGTGCCAATTCAAAATATGTCATTTCAAGACACTTTCCAGTTCACCAGATCATACAGTCAAATTGATAAAAAGTTTTCTATCTAAGGAAAACCAGTTAATTGCATCGACTCATTGACTTGAATGCAATCCCTCACACTAAGCATGCTAAGGAAAAAAATTCCAGCAGAACCAGACTTAAAGTGAACGGCCATCTGCAGAGGCTGACTGGGGTTCAAGGAGACAGAAGCAGGCATAGAAAAAGCAACTGTAAGAGGCGGCCCCGTCCAGGAAACACACAGCCAGGCAGACGAGCTCCGAGCCAGCTCCCATGTCAGAGGACGAAGAGAGCACATCCAGTTAGTCACGGTCAGAGAAACAGGACTACACTGGAAAAACAGGCTGATCTCCAACATCTATAAACCAAGATATATAACAGCTGATATTTCTCTGCAGGATGGTGTCACAGCCAAAGAAACCAGATAAAGCTACTGTGAGAAAAAGCAGAGAAAATGTTAGAGATTGAACTAACAGATTCTGCAGAGTGGGAGAATAGAGATTGAATGAAGCAAAATGATGAAAATCGGGTCCCTATGTCCTCCAGAAGTCTAAGCCTATAGCAGCATAGCTATAGCTATGGGATGGGTCAAATGCCAATGTGAGATCAATAAAGTTCAATTTTTATTCTTATATTTCTTTTCTTCATAAGCTCCACCAATCAAATAAGTTAAAACCGGTTCTCCTGGTAACTACCAACCCCAGATTCATCCACTGGCTTCAAGTCTGAAACACTTTGTTTTCACATTTTTCCTGTTTGATTCCATTGTTAAGAATGGCTTTGGTTACAAGCATTAAATGTTAAAATCTGTTTGTACATGTGAATCATTTCAGCTGTGGACGAGTTTGCAGAAGGAATCTAACTGTGATGTGGAGATTGGATCATATAAATCCAAAGTAAAACAAGTGGACACATTATTATGGAATGTGATATTTTATTCATATGGATAATAATCAGATTAGTCTGAGTGGATTTAGCAATAATAAAGCTGTAATTTAGGGAGCTAATGCAGCCCAATTAACTTGAAACACTTTAATCAGCTTTTGAATCTTCTTTGCATGAGTTAAATCCCAGTTTGTGTTATTCTGCCCTGCCTCACCTTTATTAGACCAAGCATAGGCTGGTGTATATCTCTGCTAACGGTTGGCACTCTCTGCTACTGGTAACGCAGCATTTTAGAGCAGAAGTAGAAAGTCATTAAATAATGTAATGTGATGAGAATAAAAAAATCTGCTCAGAGAACTGATCTAGCCAAGAAAGCTCTGTTTTCATAGGAAGTAATGAACAGAAGCTTTAGAAAAAAGGAGCAAATTCAAACCAAAACAAACCACCTTCCATGTAAAGTTTGCATTTTCAGTTCTGTGTTTTCTAAATTTTAACTTGAAACTAGAACATTAGAGACAAAACAGAAGGCGTCATGATTTTGACATCATTAGATGTTTGTTTTCTGTGTGTTTGATCTTTCTGACTGAGCTATTTTCAAATAAATCTGACAGACTAACACACGTCTTGCCTGAAGCACAGTCCTCTCTTAATTTGTGTTCAGGGACCTCAGCCAAAGCTTTGCATGTCCAAGTCCCTCAAAAAATACTTTTTAAAGTTTTTCACCGATGCACTGAGTGCAGCCGCCGCAGGCTGACGCAGGATTTCTGCAGTTATAACTTTTCTACAGTTAACTTGAGCAGGGACGCTGTGGCCTCACTGGAAATCTCCAACAGCCACTTCCTCCTTTAGCATAAAGCTGCTGCTGCTGCTTTCAGTGCGCATTAGTTGTTGTCCAGTCACTTTTCAGCCTCAAGGGCCCTGCCATCCGTCATCTAGTGACAACAGTTGCACAGATACGAAGGCAAAGCTTTTCACACTCGGCTGCCTGGGCCACATTTAGTTAACTGAGCTGATGAAAATGATGGATGTCATGTTGGGAATAAAGGGCATATGACACATGATGCACAAGACGTCTTCAGCAGATAACTGACAGACCGTGTCTGGTTGACGCATTGAGGACTTAATGGTGACGGGTAGACAAATCCATGCTATGTATTTATTATCTTTTCACTCACCGCTGGGTTCATTGGTGGGTGATGTGCATGCAGAGTATGTCTTTTATTTAGAAAGAAAAAAGGAAGCAAATTAAAAAAGATTTCACATGAAAAATATCTATTGTTACTGCTGTCTGTAGAGCAAACAAATGTATTGATGTCTATAGTATCTTATGTGATATAAAAACAGAGATTTTGCATAAAAATAAAATGATTTAAACAGTTTTTATAGTTTCTTGATTTAGGAAAATGAAGGATTTACTCTTCTAGCTTTGCTGAACCTTTGATAGGAGAAATAATGGCACCATAATGACCAGGATACATGGTTTGTTGGAGGTTTTGGATACTTCTTAGAAACCTCAGAAGTTTTTTAAGCATCATTTAAGAATGAATATCACGCCTTAAACAAGTTTATTAAAAACGAAAAGATTTCTCGATATGTTGAATTCTGTCCTAAAAAAAAGATTCTAATTGATTACTGCTGTGCAGCTTGTTGGTGTGCAGCTGAAATATTTTTTTCCTCCTGTTTTTTAAAAAAAATTTAAGGTTATTGAAATTGATTTACTTTGCAAAAAAATACAAATAAAAATACTTACATTACTTAAGTAGAAATTTTGGCTCTCTATACTTTTCAGACATCTAATCCTAACACTTTTTCTACTCCTTGCATTTTAAAAATAGACTCGTTATTTTTGTTATATTTAAGCTCATTTTCATTATGGGCTGTTGGTATTAAAAAAAAAAAAAACAAATAAAAACCATCAAAATACTCATGGTAGTTTTATCCTGACAACTCATTTCTCTGTGGTTGGACACCAACTTGTTCACCACAGACCAAAACTAATAGTTTTTTAAAATATTACAAAGTTAGCGTTAGTTATAAATCTAAGAAAATGTAATTATCATCCAGAATTATAGAAAAATGTTCCTTTAAAAGCATTGGTTCTTAACATTTTTTCCACTACTTTTACTTTCATACTTTAAGTAATTTAAAAAAAACTGTACTTTTACACTTTTGCTTGAGTAAAAAGGTTAATTTTAATTCTAAGTCTATTCTAAATTCAATATTATAAGTCTAACTTTTACAAAAGGGTTTTTAAACATTAGGATTTATACCTCTACTTGAGTAATAAACATAAATACTTTTGACACCTCTGAAACTGATTATATCTTTTTGAAAATTATATCTGGTTTGGTGGTACTGACAGCAAACTGTTACGCCAATAGGGTTCTAGAGCTTATTTCTGCCTGAAAATATACAACAAAATAATTAAAGCATGTTTGAGTCATTTCTGCTGCTCCTTTATTCAGGAGTCACAACAGCAAGTCAAATGTTTTTATGCCAGATCATGCCTTGGTCCCTTAAATTCAAGTCAATGACTGAAAATAACTAAAGAATAACTCCAAAATGTTGCAGAGTTTTTTTTATTTTATTTAAAGGTCTATGGCTAATCAGTCTGCTGGCCAGTTAAACCCTCAGGAGGCAAGTCAGATTTAAACCGGTTATACAAGAATAAGAGTGGAATATTCTGGACACAGGACAACCAGACAACAGCTCATCTAGGAGGATTAGACATTTAGGTGGGGAATCAGATTCAGAGATTTTAATTGCTTACAGACTTACAGATTACATCCAGGAGAAGCTTGACTGGAGAACTGTTTCGGCGACCGGAAAAGATCCAGAACAGATTGTTTGCAGGAAAATGATTCTTTTAGTTGCATAGTCTGAGTTTCCAAAGCGTAACACGACCAGGAACCAGGGAACAGATCTCCACTGGTAGATAACACTCAGGCGCTGGAGTGCTGGCTGTGGTCCTCTCTTATCCTTCAGGCTGATGAGGTCTGATGAGGAGCACCAGTGCAGCTCCTCCAAACCGCTGGCTGTCAGGTGCCATCTAGTGGAAGAGACTAACCCAATGTAAATGATGCACTACACACCCGTTAACTTGGCTACTTGGCTAGAAGAATCTCTGCCGCCATTAACATATAAGCTAGGGAAAAAAGGCAACTGTTTCTGAAGATGGATCACAAGATACAAGCAACTAGTGTCCCTCAAACTTTCCATTTCCTCATTTCCTGCTGAGATCGAACCCAACTACTAACCTGATCTTTCTCCCACAGAGGTTCCTGCTTGCTTTATTGATTATTGATACATTTCTTAAACGCTGTTATTGGTGTGCAGTTGACTATTGGGGCCTCGCTGTGGTTCGCTCACCTCTTGCCTTTTTGTTTTTTTCCTCTGCCCTCCATTTCTCCCTGCTTAAATCTCTTTCCCCACCCTGCAAAGATCTTGTGAACCCATATTCCTTCTCCTCCCCTTAATCAGCATTAATCATGGTGTGTCCTATCCTCTCTAATGAAGAGCTGTTGGGTTCAGAAGAATTTCAGCATGTCTACCGTAATGATTGGGGATAATTTCATATGTTTGTGCCGAATAAATCAGGGAACCTTCCCCCTTGAGTCTAAGAGCTTGTCCCTGAGTCTTCTTGCGAAAATTATGTAAAGTTTTCTTTCCGAAGGAAAAAAACAAAAGTCATTTTTTACAAGACATTTTGTGCACTGGTTTTTCTCCAGAAGAAAATCAATAATAGTAATCAGTTCACATTAAGACATTAGTACATCCAACAAGCAGGAAATGGTAAATATTTCTTTTTTTAAGTTTTATTTGCTTTTTTTGGTGCTGATCCTGTTGTTTAACTTGAAATAATTTTTTATCAGTTTTATGAGTAAATTTTTTTATGAGTTGATTTTTAATTTTCTTCCCCCATTGTGTTTTAATAAGAGGATCACAGATGTCATATATCTGTTTAAAAGATTTAAACACATTAAACTTGTCTTCCAATATCAATGATTTAAAAAACAAAGTAAATCCTATTTAGATTTCTTTTGATGAAATGTTATTAAAAAAATAAATAAATAAATTGAAGAAAATCCACTTACATGTTAAAGTAATATACTTCAAGAAAATAAATACTGATATAATAACAAAAAGAACTTATAAAGAATTTATTGGTTACCTATGAAGATGAAGCAGTTAAATAAAAAATAAATAAAAAATAAATAAAAAAATAAAACATGCAAGTATTGTGTTGACTTTAACAAGAAATAGTCAGAAAATTTCATTTTCAGTTTACTTTGAAATAAAAACTCTCCAACCTTCTAATTAAGATCATTTTTGGATGTTAAGCCCGATGGCAGTTAGTCAGTATCAGTATAACTTTATCATTTTGAATATAGGAAAACCGCAGCAGCCAAATATGAAAATAAAAACCCTCAGAATCAATCTACATTTATAACCAAACATCAATATCAGTGTAAATATCAATCGCAAACAATTAGACTGATATTACAAAGAAATCGCACCTAATCACATTTAAGTTTATCTGAATAATGACCTGAGACATCAAAGAGATTTCCCATCTGTTAGACTTCGCTTTAAGCTCTTTGAAAGCCTTTCCAGATTATAAGAGCTCAAATTGACCATGAAGTGGTGATAAAAGAGGCTGGAGAATGTATTTTGTCTTTGGTGTGACTTTCTCATAAAATGTTCTTTCTTAAACAGCTGCAGTAGAATGGTGGGTCAGTTTATCTTTTTGTCATTTGATTTTTCATTTTAGAAAACAAAATAAAAAAAAAGAGGCTTTTTGATTTATTCTTTTTAATACAAAGATAAAAACAAAATACAAAGCATTTATTTTTTCTGTTTAGAAAAGTGTGTCTTGCTTTAGCAAAGAATAAAAGGTCTTAAGAAAATCAATCATGATTTTAGACACATCTAATTAGTGCCTATTTTTTCACAGAAATCGTAGCGGAGATGTCACAAGAAAGAGTCAAAGAAAGGACGTTCCTCAGGGAAAATAAAGAGATCTTGTAGTTTGGGATTTCAGGGTTTCATCTTGTTGGCGTAGGGTTGCTGGGTCAAGCCCCTCCCTCCTGCATCCCTCTCAGTTGTGACACGTCCTACCAATCGTACAGCAGCCTCAATTCAATTTACTTAATTAAATATACATCCTGACAATAGTGGTATAAATATTCTCATCATTAACTTTTATTTCTGATTTACTTTTAGCAATCCGTGTTATTGAGAACTAACATTAAAAATGTGATTTAACTGGGGTTAAAGTCTTGCTGCCACTAGCTGGATTTTTCTAACTTTTTCACATTTGCATATTTCACCTTAGCTTAAGTATGAAGGCTCTAATTGCACAAGTAATATCAGGCAGGAGAAGGGTGAGAACATGCAAAAATCCTTAAAAATAAGGATTAAAAAAATTTTGTCCTGGGAGGCTGTTGAGTTGCTAACAGTAAGACGAAGGTGTTCTACAAGTTAAAACAAACTTCTGCTTCTTGCTTGTATTTTTTGCAAATGAGTGGGATGATCCAGATAAAAAAAAAAAAGAAAATATATTAAGAAAATATTCCTACCTGGTCAAAATCTTTCAGAGGAGTTTATGCTTCAGCCATCAATCCTTTAGAGCAAGGGTCTGCAACCTTCCATATACAAAGAGCAATTGTGCCCTGGGTTCAACCAAATAAAAGTTGTTTAAAGCTGCAAAGTAGATGACTTTTTAGAAAAAAAACCTATTGGTTTTTTGTATTATCTCGTATAGGAAATTAGTTGCCATCTTAAACAACCAACAAGCTAATTAAAAGGAAAATGGCTTTAAAAACATATTTCTGGTTCTTTTAATGTCCGTCTTATCCATCTCATAAAAACCAGAAACGCTTTTAAGACTGGTATGCATTTTTATAGTACATTATTTAGCTCTTTATATACATTTTAGCCACTATTAAGAGCCACTGTAGAAGGTCCATAAAGCCACATATGCAGGGTTCGTATGGGTGCTGGAAATCCTTGAAAATGCTTGAATTTTGACATTGTGTTTTCAAGGTTTGAAAAGTGCTTATATTTTGGATTAAATGCTTTAAAATGCTTGAAATTGTAACTATTTCTTTCGCAACAAATACCTACGTATCTAACTGAATCGTGTGTTTATTAAATGGAGAAATAAAATGTTGGAGAGCCCGAAAATGAAACCTGCTCGCTTATGTGTGACTGCGATCTGCCAGTCTATGTCCATGTGTGACTCCGCCCCCATGAAACCAATACGGCACCATGCCGGGAGGTTGTCGTTTCAATGAACGTTGGCTGGAAGATGAAAAATACAAATTATGGATTAAACGGGGACAAACCCCACGAGTTGCTTCTTGTAAAGTCTGCAAAAAAGATGTGCAGCTTTTCACAATGGGCGAGTCTGCGCTGTTGAGTCACATGAAGAGTAAGTCATAGACTTTTAAGTAAGCCAATTGAAGTAGCGTAGTACGCGTTAACGTTAGCGCCTATTTGTTTACGCTAGTAACTGCTAGCTAGGAATTCACAGGCTAAGTTACTGAGTGACTGAGAGTACGGTGTGATAATGTAATGTTAGTATTGCAGTGTTTCCCGCAGCACTATCTTGTCGAGGCGGCCCCCTCGCCAAACTCACGCTACCGCCTCGCCAACGTTCCAAAAAAAAAAAAACAACAAAAAAAAAACGAAGTTTTAATTCATTGCCAGGCCCAGACCTTAAAACAGCATTGATAACTCTAGGGCTGTATAAGTCAAAGTTAAAGTAACATTCATTTTAATTAAGTAGTTAATTAAAACTGATAATAGAAATTTTAAATCGCCCCCCCCGGCAGTCATCTGCGCAAAACTGGTTCCATAAGGTGCTGGAAAAAGTTTTAAAATGGATCTTGAAAGTGCTTGAAAAGTGCTTGATTTTGACTTTGGAAAAGGTGTACGAACCCTGCATATGGTTCTGGAGTCGCGGGTTGCAGACCCCTGGTTTAGAGGCTCATCGATTCTACACTCCGCTCTGATTAATCGGTTTCTTTCAGATTCTACACACAATACCTCATTATTACAATGAGAAAAAAAAGTTTCATTAAGAATGTTATAAATTTACTACACAAAGAAAATAACAAATCCCTTCTACATGAGTACTCATAGCCTTCGCTAAATACTTTTTAAAAAACACCAATGGCAGAATTACCAGCCTTTTTATTTTGATACCACTGATATTTATGCAGTTTGGACCGTTCTTTCTTACAGAAGTCTAAAGCACCATCAGTTTGTGTGGGGAACATGCAAACAGCAGTTTCCGGATTTCTTAAGAGACGTTCAGTTGAATTCAAGTCTGAATTCTGGTTTAGCAGGTCCAGGACATTCAGTGGTTCTGATCCATTCCTGTGATATATTGGCTGTGTGCTTTGTGTTATTGCTCCAATCTGATGCCTCTTCACTTTGCTGCAATCATATTTCCCTCTATCCGGATAAGCCTATGGATTCCTGCTGCTGAAAAACATCCCCTTAGCATGATGCTGGCACTACCATGCTTTACTGTAGGAATAGTATTGGCATGAAAAGGAGCGCTGCCTGAATTCCTCCAAACATGACCCCTGCCCTACACACCAAAGAGTTCAATCTTTTTCTCACCCAACCAGCGAATTTAGCCTCTTATAGCCTGAAAAACCTTTAGGGGCGTTTTAGCAAACCTCAGGCTGCCAGTCAGGCCTGATTGATTGGCTGTTAAAGAGATGCTTGTCCTTCTGGAAGGTTCTCTCTCCTCGGGGGAATGTTGGAGCTCTGACAGAGTGACCCTGGTTTGGAAATCTGTGAATTTATTAGGAAAAATTTTTACAACCTATTTAGTATTTTTTTTCCCTTTTAGCATAAATGACTAATTTTTGTATTATTAGGAATGTTTCGGCTGTAGTTGTCTTTGATTTTGAAAGTAAGCTCACAGAAAGTGGGTTAAAGAGAAAGAGAAAAACGTGGAACCTGCTACTCTGTAAAAGCTAGATTTGTTGGATTTTATAATGTTTGAACATTTAAAAGAAATCTTGATAACAAAGAGGGACAAAGGGGAAATTTATCTTAAACTCACACTACCTGGAGTTTAAAGACTAATCTTTCTAACTGAGTGCGGCTCATGTTGTAGTCTTAAAGTTGAGATGCCATCTCTGGCTTACGGACCTCTTTCTCTATCCACATCCACTAAGACAGATATGAGAGCTGCACAGAGGTCTGTTGTCACCTACATGGATGAAATTTTGATTTCAGGATTGGGGGGTCAGCAAGTATTTTTAATATAACTATTATATATATATAAATATATATATAAACCAAACACACAAAAACATGCACACACACAAGACCAATTTAAAGATTTGCTTAAATTAATACATCTGATATTACAACTCTTCTACTGTAGATTACGTGACCCAAGAGAAGAAAAAAATGCTTAATTTCCAGGAGCAGATTCCCTCACCATCTGTCATCTTTTGCAGACCCAGGTTTTCCCCAAGACTGTAACTCCTGGACCGATTAAGATATCTGAAAAATCCAAAATGTACCAGGAAGCAGAGATAAAGACTTGCTACCCTACAGTTCTAATTACGGTTTCAGCACCGCTGTGACCATCCAATAAGACACGATTCAGTGGAACATCAGATGTTCGTACTCTGAGCATCTCGTTAGTGACAGCAGTGACAACCAATCACACTTGCTTGTGGGCTGTCTAAACTCAGGTAAGCAGGCTTCAGCTAAACTGCTTTTTTCCGCTTGGTCCTAGTGCTCAATGATTGATTGAACATAACATTGTATTTGGACACTAAAAAGTTCAGGGGACCTGTCCCCCTTGTCCATCCCCCAAATTACGTGCATGTTCACCTAAATGAAATCCCTCAAAAGTACTCCAGAGGGGAGTCACTAAAAAAGAAACACAGCACACAGAAACACACAATTAAATTCTACAATTAAAAATCCAATTTGTATAATAATTTGAAACTGCACATACTAAGTTTATTTATTACAGAATTTGAATTACCGTAAATTCTCTAATATAGGCCCGGGCCTTTATTTCACTCAAGTGCATCGCGGTCCAGGCCTTTATTGGATAGAGGC
>NW_015150529.1:1659021-1661002 GCF_000732505.1 Cyprinodon variegatus
TTATTAGAGACCCGGCCGCTATTGGAATACAGGCCAATATTAGAGAATTTACGGTATGTTTATTAATTCATTATTTTATATAATGTATTTTTTTTATCCTAAGTTAAAGCTATAGTGGAGGATGTTCTTTCTCCAGATGGATCATCTAAATAAGTGGTCCTCCTAATTGTCAATCATTCTGTTGATATGTTTACATTAGGCCGTTTACATAACGCTCATTTTTAAATACCGGTGGTGAGTCTGACATATTAGAAAAATTGCAAATCTTCGTTTGGGAAGTAAACTTTTATGAGTGATGCAAACAAATACAGAGTTTGCACTAGGAGAAATGCATGCTCTGGCACACGTTTAACAGGCGTTCCCTCTCAGGAGCAGGAACAGGGTCAACATATTCTCATTATCAGTTCGTATGAAATCGTACGAAAAGTTATGCACACTATTTCGTACATTTTGGACATTTTTCCTCAAAAAAACAGATCAGTGCGCATGCGCAGGCAGACAGACAAAAAAAGCAGATCTGCGGACGGACGTCAAAATCGGAAAAACTGTGCAATAATTACTTCTTCATGTCTCTAATTACGTTGCTTGCTGTTTTATACCTTAGGGTTAGGGTTAGGATCAGGGTTAGGGTTAATTGTATGTTAAATTCGAAGTTATTAAATGGTGCGTAAGATGCGCATGCGCATACGACGAAAAAAACGTCCAAAACGTACGAAATTACGGTGCTTTTCATACCATTTCATACGAACTCATAATTACAATACACAGACAGGTTTGTGCTTTTTTTTTTTTTTTTTTAAGTGGATAGGGCAAGTCTTTTTAAAAATATGCGAATATCCTCTACTATCCTTTTAAGGTTTAAAAACCATCCTTCATTGATCTGATCAAAAATATATTTTCTTATCAGACATTTAAAAAGTTATTTTTTCCACTTCTATTTTCTTTTTCACTTTGTAATTCATACATACCTTTTATTAGGAAATGTATTGATGAATTTAGGATTTTAAACCTCCATTTAGAAATAGTAATACCTTAATACACACTCAAATGTATGTATACCATCAGTTCAATGACAAAAAAATGTTTTAAATCTTTTTCCAGCTTGTTTATTGGTTTGTCTCTGAGTCTTTCAGCACAATGAAACAATCCTTCTGCTAAATGTGTAAACTTGGC
Organism: Cyprinodon variegatus; assembly: GCF_000732505.1. Lineage (NCBI taxonomy): Eukaryota > Metazoa > Chordata > Actinopteri > Cyprinodontiformes > Cyprinodontidae > Cyprinodon > Cyprinodon variegatus. The sequence goes on from NW_015150529.1 coordinate 1,660,195, forward strand.
ATTAAACCACTGTTTTATTCAGGAACTTTTCTCCACAGCCACATTAACAGCTTAACGAAAACATTACATCTTTTTAGGGGGAACACAAAGTTCATGTTTTTTTAAAAAGTAAGAAGAAAAAAGTGTGGATTTTTCATTGCAGCTTTACTTGAGACTAAAGGTGAAATTAAATAACATGGTGTCAGCATTCCTGTTAATCTGAACTGATATGCTTCATGTTTGCTTGGTTGTCTGCAGACATAAAATGCTGACAGGTATTCAGGAGCAGCTTGGGGTGGTTAAAGGATCGAACAATAACAAAATAGAAAAGGTCACAAGGCTTTACGTCAAGGGTCTTCAATGTTTTCCAGGCCAGGGACCCCCAAACTGATGGCGAGATGGAGCGGGGACCCCCCCTAATTATATATGTTGTATGAAAGTGTGTTATATCAACCTGGTCCTATAGTCACTCTATTACAGATGGAGTCATGTAATGAAAGTAATTTCACCCTGGGGTTATTAAAGTATTTCTGATTCTGATTCCTGGTTGATGGGACAGGTGTTGAGAATGAAACGGTGCCCAGCTTGAAAGAGCTCCTGTGTGTCGCTGAATGTGTGCATTGATGATTGAAAGACATCTTCTGCCTCCATTTATCTGTTTACTACAGTGTGTTGAATTCATGTCAATGTGTATCTAAAGACATTTCAACAGAGATGGGAAGTAACGAAGTACAAATACTTTGTTACTGTACTCAAGTAGATTTTTCTGATATTTTTACTTTACTTTACTACTTATTTTTATGGCGACTTTTTACTTCTACTCCTTACA
>NW_015150529.1:1661357-1665043 GCF_000732505.1 Cyprinodon variegatus
TTGAGTAAAGAAGTTTAATCAGTACTTCCACTTTTACCAGAGTATTTTTTAACACAAGTATCTGTACTTTTACTCAAGTACGGAAAATGAGTACTTTTGCCATCTCTGCATTTCAATTAGTGGAAAAATTGCAGGAGGAAATACAAAAAAAGTACTGTAATCAACCAAAACTTTCGCAATCCCCATGCAGTACCTCTGTGGACCCCCTAGGGGTCATGGACCCCCTGTCGAAGACCTACGCTTTATGGGAACCAAAAGAAACGCAACAAATGAAAAGAGGAATGATAGTTATGGAATAAAACATGTAACAAAGCAAAGGAGAAGGAAAGAGATCCAGCCTCTTGTAGTCTGTTTTAGGACAGTTTTTTTAATAAAAAAAACTTTATGGAATCAGTATGATGGGGCTTAAAGTAAACTTTTTGGGTACCAGCCAGCTGTGGGGGTTAATATGAAGGAAATGGCAGATATGGCAGCAAACAAAGGAACCAGCATTAATTAGTTGGCCTTGATTCTTTGTTTATGAGAACAAAGGGTATGATAGATAGGAAAGGACAGTTTGAACAAAAGCGTAAGGATAATAGCAGAAATGAGAAGAGCAGGAGGGGATAGAAAGGAAGAGAATCAGATTCAAACAGCTGCTTATTGATGACGGAGAAACACCATCATCAAAACTGTATTATAAAACTTACAAAACGCAAAACTTACATTATAAAATACATACTGTAGACCGTATTGCCTTATTTTGTATTCTTGTTTTTGAGATGGAGTCATTTATTTAATCGGATCTGAGATTTTATTTCCGTACCAGCTGGTGAAGGTAATGCACCATTAGGTTGGAGCTAAAGCGAAAATAAACAAATGTAGAAACAGATATAAAATCTGTCCAAATCTCATGACTCTAAAGCAGGAATCACCAACATTTTCAAGGCTTAGAGCTACTCTATGTCTACTGATTCATAGAGCAACCAATACAGACCTATGAACCGGAAGGATCAGCGTTCACATTAACTTTGTACATAATAAGCATCTTTTTATTGTTTCTTTTAACTCATAATTTTCTTTATGATACTGTCATTCTGAAATCTCTATAAATGCTTGAATGCTCCGTATGATTAAAATCAATCAATCAAACTTCTTTACTGTCAACTAAAATTTACATTGCAGTTGAAATTTCAGTTTCAGTACAACCGTTCATCACAAAATGTCACTTACATTCGGGTGAACTCTGCTATTCGGCAGAGCGGCGCATCCTTATGGCTTGCCATGTTACCACCGGTTACCTGGCCTCCCAGGTCCAAGGCAGTTACCCATAGCGGTGCCTTTTATCTCTGTGGAAAGATAGGAGCCACATTGGGGAAGAGAGTGGGGAAAAAAATCATGTTTGACAGGATTGATAAAAAAAAAAAGAGCAACAGTATAAAATAATATTTCAATCCTAGCCCACTGGTGAGTTTTGCTGTTTTCAGAAGATGCTGTGGGCATCCCTTGAGGCCCCTGAGGGCCCCTTAGTCATGACCATACAATACATATTGTCCTTCATTACGTATTGCAGGACAATACATACTGTCACTGGATTCAAATGTCATTTTGAAATTATACGAAGACAATCAGAATAAGATTGACCACATTTCATTTTTTTATTAATCAAGATGGCCGTATATTTTCTGGTTTTACGCCAACTAGTATCTGTTTCTAGCAAAACTTTAATACTATCAATTTGCCATCAAAATGCAGTCAGGTCTATGTTTTGTGCTTTTTCCTACAATTCTGCCTTGCTGCTCTGCAGCCCAGCCCACTCTGTGCGTCATGGCTCATTGTCACAGGTGCATCTCATCAACCTCATCCAGGAGTTTTGTTCTTAGTGAGCCTGCTGCTGGCCTTTCGACGCCTGAAGGTTTTCTCCCCTTAACTAAGAAGAGACTAGCCTTTGCATTCTGCTCTGGTTCTTTTTTCCAGACCTTTAGACTTAGACTTAAACAACTTTTACTGTCTTTTGTTATTTTGTTGTCAATTTTGTTTTGTACAGCTTTCATGACATTTCCATTTCTTAAAGTGCGGCAGTGATCAAATGTAAACAGTGGGAGAAAAACAACATGGTGCAATAAAAACGCATCGATATGGAAGATCAGATAATTAAATTTATTTGGTGCAAATATGCAATGTTTTGGTTTGGTGTTGTCAGTTTGATGCAGAGTCTGTGACATGATTTAGAATCTTCTCAACAGTTTGGCTGTCTGATGGTAGTGGGGGAGAAGCTGTTTCGTAAACTGCTGGGCCTGCATTGGATGCTTCGAAGCCTCTCCCTAGAGGGAAGCAGTGATGATGTTACGGGCTCGGGACACTCAGAGCTGGGATGTGCTCGCTGTTCAAACCTTTGGAAAAAGCTCCAATATTCAAGTATCTGGACTAAATCCCTGTTTTCAAAATCTTTTAGACCTCATTGCTCCTGGATCGAGACCTGTCCACCTCCCACTGAGCACTTATAGTCACATCAAGAACTGGTTCAAGTCCACAAACTCCTTCTGGCGGATTTACAGAGATTTCTTTGAAAATATAGATGAAACTAACCTCCTGGATCCTGAGGTCATCATCCCCCGACTAATCCTTACACCAAAGCTAATCCTGAATGGCTGTTTCTTTAATGACTGTGCAATGACCTCTTTAAATCTTTCAGTCTCCTAAATTGCGACAGTAGATTAGATACTTTTGTTTTAGTTTTTTTTTTTTTTAAATAGGAATGAAACCAGTCATTGTGGAGCCAAACTGTGATTCTTAATGTTTTTCAGTCATAAATATGAATAAAAACAGTCTTTCTTTTTTTTATTATTATTTTATATCAATTACTTTGTAAAGTGAAGAGATTTTTGTTTTCAGTTCTACTTTGAAAAGTACCATTAAGCCCCCAGAATGCATCATTAGGCAGAGCTGTATCTTTTAAGACCTCCTAGAGCTGGACGTTGGTCAGAGGTGCTGAAATAAACCCCCTTAAGCAGAAGAGACTCCTATTCTAATAGCGATTCTTCAATTTTGTGTTCATTGTGCATTTTATTCTATTGAGTTCTTACGATGCAGCTGCTCTGCAGAAACACAGGTAAACTTTATACAATTTTAAAAACTATTACCGCATGCGACCAATTATAATTAAGACTCAAAATACAGATATATTGGAATAATTCCTTGGTTATTCTTTACATTTGTGCTCATGTCACCTTTTCCCTGTTTAATCATATCTTTGTATTTTTGGTTAAAATTCATCTCTCTTTTCTATCAGTTAAATATTGCCTCTTTAGTTCGTTTACAGTCTGCTTTGTTTTCTCTGTTCACTTCAGAGGGATTCCTGTTCTTTCCTGCTTGTTTGTTGTTTCCCAGCTCTGTGTGTTTTTCCTCCATGCTTACTGGATCATTTACTCTCATCCCTCAGTTCTCTTTCCCTTCATTGCTTTCAGTTTCCCCTCATTTCTCCTCCTGATGATCTCACCTGTTTGCCTTGCTACTCTCCACTCTCTTCCCCGCATTTAAGTTGTTAGGTTGCCTATTTGCTGGATTTTCTGTTATTCTAAGTCTGCTCTTGTGCCATTCAGTAAATTTTATATATACAGGTGCTGGTCATAAAATTAGAATATCATGAAAAAGTAGATTGATTTCAGTAATTCCATTTAAAAAGTGAAACTTGTATATTATATTCA
>NW_015150529.1:1666448-1669442 GCF_000732505.1 Cyprinodon variegatus
ATATACAAGTTTCACTTTTTAAATGGAATTACTGAAATCAATCTACTTTTTCATGATATTCTAATTTTATGACCAGCACCTGTATTTTTTATTATTTAATCTTTTTTTTCACTCAAAATGCTGCTTTTGAGTCTGAGATTTGGTCTCTCTACCATCAGTCAACACAATTTGTTACTCCTTGAAAAAAGAAAAAAGAAATTAAACAGTTTTAACAAATTGGAAACTGACTGAGCAGCTTGAATGTTTAAAATACATAGACTGTGAGACAACTTTATAAACAAAGCAGTGAAAAGACAATCAAAGAGAACTGTTAGGTTTATTCAATGATGATTATAAAATTAATGTGGGTTCATATGAAACATTAAAGCAAGGAGATGCTTCACTCTGCCTTGTGATTCAGTCAGTAGAGCATCCTGTCTTATGACCTGATCAATTGTCCTTTCAGAACAATACTCTGTTTGTAACCATGTGTTATGTTCTATTAATAAAAGACGAATGCAGGAGGGGGGTCGTGGAAAGAGCTGGAAGTTGGCTTGGGATTTTTCCACTCCTGCAGAAGTTGTTTGAATCTCTTTCCTGTGTGGACTCGGTTTCTCTTTTACGAACCTACATTTTTGAACCTAACAAGAATTTAAAAATCTAAGTAGTTTTTAGTGTCAGCAGCTGAATGTTAAATTTGAAGAAATTTAAAGGATTTTTAGTAAAAGCATGTATAAGAACAATCAAAACTATAGGAAAGTTTCCTGTTTCAGTTTTCACACTAGTTTTCTTTTTCTATATTCTAAGATGATACATAAACATCCATTTTGCATAAATGATTAACTCTTCCAGTGTTCCAGGGGTCTGATGGTGCTATGTTGGTTGGAAATGTAGTGTTGAAAGGAAGTTTAAAGGGAGTAATATGCATTTTTTATTTTTTTTACACAGTGTCCTGTCTGGCAATGTGGCAATAAGAATAATTGTCTTGATGCCAAAAAGAGCCCAACAGATTTTACTTTCACAATTGTAGCACTATGGCAATTGCCATAGAGCTCCACTTGTTTCTTGGATATAAATTGCTTTATTATAATTATGCAGGGAGTTTTACAGTTTATATGGACACTGCAATGTAAATAGAACAGAAAAACAGAAGAAGAAAAAGAAAAAAAAGAGAAAAGATGAAAGAAAGAGGAGACAGAAAAGAGACAATGACAAAACATTTTCAGTCTGCTTCATCACCTGCAACGAGATGCAAAAAGAACAGCACAACCCAAAGTGATACGCATTTAATACTCAAAGTTTGGAATTACTGTCCAAAGAAATTAATAAAAACACTAATAAAACATAATACCTGCTTCTCTTGGTATTGACTAAACTGCTAAATCTAAACAACCAATTTGACTTTCTTTGTAAAATGCTGTAATATCAAAACCAGAAATCAAGTAAATTTAAACAACTGTCAAATTGACTTCAGAGAGTAGCAGCATAAATGTTGTGAGAAAAACTATTAAGTGTTTAATAATCAAACAATGTGTGTAATAACCCCGAGGGACACCGTAGATGAGTTCTGTAGATTTTAAAGTGGAATATAAGACGCAGTGGTGCTTTCGGACTGACGAGTAATAGGAAGACATTCTGGTGTGACTATTTAGAACAGGTCATGACTCCCACCCCAGTCCAGGCTGATTTAATTCATAATGTCGAGCTTGAGTGTCCTGAATCTTATAGATGTGTCTCTGCTTGAACAAATAATCAGGTCATCAGCAGGGCTCTGGAGAACTTGACTGTGTATTTCAGAGGTAATTCAGCCATTTGATTGAGGCGTGTGGAAGCAGAAACACATAATTGCAGACCCCTAGTGGGCCGTGAGGGTACTGCATTTCTGGTTTTGACATTAGTGCTACTTATCACCAGGCAGCATTTATAGCAGTTATTACCAGGTTTTATCTCCCCTCACACCTCCTCCAGCTCCTGTGGGGGCAGTCCGAGGGGCTCCAGCACCAGCGGAGAGACAGTCCCTCCAGCGTGTCTTGGGTCGACCCCCCTGGTCCTCCTTCAGGTGGGACATGTCTGGATCACCGCTTGTGATGAGGTCTTCATCTGTATTGGCCATCTCAGCTGACTCCTCGATGTGGAGGAGAGGCAGCTCTACTCCGGGTCTCTGAGCTCCTCCCCCTGTTAAGGCAGTGCCCAGCCCCCCTCCAAAGAAACGTTAAATTCAGCTGCTTGCATCCATAATCTCATACTTCATAACCCAGATTTTGGTCTAATTCAATTCAGTTTTTCCATAAAAATTCATAAAATATCCACTGGACTTGTTTTTTTTTTAATTGCACTCTATTCAGTTCATTTCTATAGCTCCCAGTTCACAACACATGTCATCTCAAGGCACTTTATAGAGATAATGCAAACAAATCATCCAGAGAGATTGGTTAATTTTTATTCATCTAATTTTTTTTGCATCAACTCATAGACTTTGCAGGAGAAGCTCCTGGATGAGCCTGTGGCTATGGCAGACATTTGCTTGCATTGTGTCGTTTATACACAGCGATCCCTCATACACAGCATGCATGTAGGGACAGTGGAGAGGAAAAAAACTCCCTTTCAACAAGAAGAAACTTCCAGCAGAACTGTGCTCAGTGTGAGCGGATTTCTGCCGAAGCCAATTGGAGGTTAAAGGAGACAGAAGCAGAGACATCAAGACACATTTCATGCCCAGGTGAGGGGAGGATTTGTTACTTAAGTAGAAGTATAGGTACTGCAGTTTAAAAACACTCTGGTAAAATTTTAAGTCTTAACTTGACCTCTTTACTAAAGTAAAAGTGAAAAAGTATGTGCTCCAAAAGCTATAAAAGTATAAAGTAACCTTTAAATAAAGCAGCCAGATGCCACTATATGAATTGAAAGCTCAATTTTTCCACTATTTCTAAAAATTCTTTGAGATAGGGCCAAGGATGAGGGAGGTCTTGTTGGTCTCCGTCTCCCGATACGCTCTCGCCTGTGTCCGACCTTTCA
>NW_015150529.1:1670667-1678167 GCF_000732505.1 Cyprinodon variegatus
GCCGAATCTGTCGATTCATCTTGTAGTGGTGCGTCAAATGCAACGTAGATTCCCATCCAATTAGATTGAATTTGGTATTGATGACATGAAAAATAATAACGGTAACTTCATTGAAATGATTCAAAACTTAAGTAACAAGCCAATTTTTTAAATGTAAGGAGTAGAAAGTACAGATATTTGTGTGGAAATGTAAGGAGTTGAAGTAAAAAGTCGCCATAAAAATAAGTAGTAAAGTAAAGTAAAAATATCAGAAAAATCTACTTGAGTACATTAACGAAGTATTTGTACTTCGTTACTTCCCATCTCTGCCCCTAAGCAACTGCAGTCTCTGCCAGTGATGGGAGTAACGACGTTGAAAGTAACGGCGTTACCTTTTTTAGTAACGAGTAATCAAAATTATTACTTTGACTGTAACTATAACGCAGTTACCATTGCCGACAGCCCGTTACTGCATGTTACTCAGGTCGCACAATGAACCTTTTTTTCATGATAGGACTCGTGCTCACCTTGTCATGAGAGAGTGAAGGATGAGATTAGCTGTTACGGGTGTTAACGTACAGCAAAACAGAGAGATGGAGAGTGAGGAGAACTCCAGCAGCAAACCAGCGTTCTCCAGATGAAATTACCGGTGTTACGTCGAGCTGCGTTTCCCCATCAGATACGGTTTGCCCTGCATCTCCGCACAGCGCAGGCGGCACGAATAACCGCGCAAGCGACAGGAAATGCGCATGCTCGCTAAAGGCGCGTAACAGCCGCCCTGTGCTCGTGCCACAGGGGAACTACGGAGAGCGTGAAGGACCAAATGTTACGGGGGTTACGGGGCGAGAAACGCAAAAGTAACGCAATAGTTACTTTTAATTATTGTGGAGTAACTCAGTTAGTTACTCAGTTACCTTTTGGGAGAAGTAACTAGTAACTATAACTAATTACTTTTTTAAAGTAACCTGACCAACACTGGTCTCTGCATACTGATAGCTACGCCATTTCTCTCTGTTGCATTCTTAATTTTCATTGCAAACTTGCTATGATGCAGCTGCCATCATGCTACTTTGCTAGCAGAAAAGTACTGATGCATTAGGTGTAATTCTGATGCTGAGATTGTAAAGTTCTGCTTCCCACGCTGTGATTGGTGGGAAGCGGCGGGAGTCAATGGCTGTTTACCAGAATGAATTAAGCTCCATGTAATTTAAAGGCCCTAACTGAGCTGGATTTAACAAAGGGGTATATGGTTTTCTAGTAGATCCTCTAATATGTAAAATATTGCAAGTTCATAATGTTTTCTATGAAAGTCTTTGAATTTAGGAGCCACATCATGTTTCTTCGCATGTAGAATTGAATCAGATTCTGTCATTTCCTAGACAACTGAAGCCCATCTTGCCTCCTGTTCTTGATCTTGTCAGCTAAATGTCTGCTATCCACAGTATGTGTGAGATCTTAATTTCTTCTAAGCAGCCTCCTCCTTCGCACACATTTAAAGTTGCATTAAAAAGCCGTGCATGAAGCGTAACGCAGCTGCTGCTCGGCTTGCATCGCTGACAGGTACTTAAGAGGGGCATTTATTTCTCATTCAGCGGATATCAGGCTCATTCAATATCGAGACCCCTTCCCGACAGTGCTAGATCGGTAGTCATGTGCAACGCTATTTTTCAGACAGTTTTCAACACAGACAAGCGCGAGGCAGCTGTTGGCACTCCAGGTACCTTTTGTGTTTTTGAGAGACTGTCTTACACATCTTCATCTGCACCACGTGTCAGGCTTTTCATCGCCTTTCAGTTTCCAATGGTAATGGGTGGGAATAACAATGGGAAACTGTAATTGTGCTTGTCAAGCCCGAAAATAACAAGAGCTGTAACATTTTCAGCCGTTAAATGAGATTTGAGTTTGCATCATCAATCATTGCATACAAATTTGTTTTCCTTTCTATTTTTTTTTTGTTTGAATCTGCTCCCTTTGGTTAAAACGACAGCTGCGTGCTCACTCTTCTCTTCAGTTACAAAAATGATGAAAATACAAATAATATGCTAATTATACCCAGCAAAAAAGGCTTTAAGGATACCCAGTTCATTACAGCATTGTTTTTTTCTTTTTTATCATACTGATTTTCAAATGTTTTTCAAATCTTAAATTTTTTATGTTAAACAATGATTTCATACTGCTCAGTGGCATATTGGGTAGCACTGATGCCTTGCAGCAAGAAGGTTCCGGGTTTGATTCCCGGCCCGATGTCTTTCTGCATGGAGTTTGCATGTTCTCCCTGAGCATGCGTGGGTTCTCTCCGGGTAACTCCGGCTTCCTCCCAGTCTAAAAACATGACTGTTAGGTGAATTTGCTTCTCTAAATTCTCCTTAGGTGTGAGTGTATGAGTGAAGGTTTGTTTGTTCTGTGTTGCCCTGCGATGGACTGGCGATGCACTCTCAGCCATAGATAGCTGGAGATAGGCACCAGCACCCCTCGCGACCCCATTTGGGATAAGCGTTACGAAAAATGGATGGAGAAATATTGATTTAATCATAATCAACCCTTTGCTTTTCGGATAAAATCATCTTCCATCTTCCTTTACTGTGATTGATCTGATTTATTTCCTTTGATTTCACAAGGCAAGCAGAGCTTTGATTGCGGCCAGACATACTTAGATAGAACCCATTTGAAAACATGAAATAGGCCAAAAGAAAAAAAAAAAACAGGCCAATGCACTAATCTTAAGAAATTAAATGCACTCTTAGAAACAAAGGCATTAGCTACTTTCAAGGACGGCTTCTGTAATAAACCCACGAATAGAGGCTTATTTTATAAAAAGCAAGTGAACAAGGTGAAAACAAAACTGCTCCTGTTGGAAAGACAGGACATGTCCTCGGGCATCAATGTCTGCACAACTATACATAAATTCTGAATAAGCAGTCTGCCAATACATAAACAGTAAATAGAATAAACTTTGTAGGAAGCTTTTGTGGTAAACAAATTCTTTATATTTATCTTCTAAGGATTATGCCTTTCAGCCAATGCTTAGTTGTTATCCTGGCTTGCTAGGCTTGGGTATTGGAACATGCATCTTAATCCTGCTTTCAGGCAGAGATTTTACACATAACTGGAGAGAACATGGAACCAAGATGAACTTTCTTAGGAGTTTCTGGTCCATTGAAAGTTGTAATGAAAAGTTATGCCTCAAACCCAAAAATAAGCTCCACTCAGGAAACCAGGGTCACCATTTAACAGGTTTAGTATAATTGGGTGTTCAGGAACAGACTGGAGGAAAGAGATAAAGGAGAGCAGATGATAACTTTGAGTGGATCTTGAAGGTTAAATGACATTAGTTTTACTTTTAAGGGGAAATATAATGCCAGGGAGGAGTGAACTGGGTCTTAGGCATTGGTTTGAGTGTTGTTGTCTACCATAGATGTTGAAGAGTGTCACTGGAGCAGTTTAGAGGGAAACAGGTGCTGGAGGGCGGGCAGGAGGTTGGAGATTGTCTAAGAGGAGTCAGAGGTCTGCCAGTCAAGGAGATCGAGTAGTCTTTAAAAGAAATTTCCGGTCAGCAATGAATTTAGCGTTAATCAGTAAATTAATAAAAACAATAATTTTCATTGCAATCGCTGAGTCCGGGAGCGGCCATTTTTGCCCAAATATAGTAACACCTCCCTCCTGCCATCTTCCAGCAGTGACGTCACGGTGCGGTAAGCCTAGCGCCATTCTCCCCGCTTTACAAGCAAAATCAATGGGAACTACGAGACACATCTGCAATCAACAACAATCATTGAAGATTTCCAGAGGACTTCACCATTGAAATTCACCAGAGCTATAGTTAAAATGACAATGCCCACCTTTCCGATTCATGATCCTCCACGGATTTGTTGTTGAATTGTGAACTTCAAGAGGATGGATTTGGCACCAAACTTCTGGCAAGAGAAAAAACACGCCCTATGTAGCCAACATTTCAAAGAAGAATGTTTTCAAGATGACTTGGATAATAGCGCGTTGTGACAATCACCAGATACAGCACTGGGACTTGATCAACAGCCGATACCGCACCGTGATTTCACAAACCAGTAGGTGGCAGTAGAGTTCTTTGACAAACATGGATGCCTCCAGTAAAGCACATTCAAATGAAAATTACTCTAAATTAAAAACACTGATCACTTATTGAACAGTATGTAATAATTTAATATTTAAAGTACTTTCAGAAGTTTGAATTCTGAATATGAGCGGACTTTTCTTTTAAGTTTGGAACCAAGGGGGGATTTTTAGAGAAGTTATCACAAAATATAGATATTTCAAAGGTACTCGGAAGTTAAAAGAAAATAAAGGCAGCCAGCTACTCTTATACAGCTTTAGAAAAAAATTATATGGAATAGATTTGCAGATGCTTTTGGCTTAGGCCAGCACTAATGTGTCTTTCAGTTCTCACCTACGGCTCATCAACCTCACTTTTTTGAAAAAAATGCTCTGAACGTGCCTCTTTAGCTCACACAGGAGGTCAGAAAACATCCCACAACATCTTAAAAACTGCATCTAAAAGCCCTAATGTTAAAAATCTGTAATTTTTTAGATACAAACTTTTCTACTGAAATAGTTTTGATTACAAATCAGTAAACAGCTCATAACCAATACAGGATGAGAAAGAACAGATGCTAGTTCCATTAGTTGATGCTGAAGAACAGATCTAATGGAACTGAGGGATTCTAAAGAATGCAGCACCTCCAATTTTTTTTATCACATTTAAATCTGATTTTTATGAGGAGTTTTTACTTATGAACCGACTTAGAAATAAACCCAAACAACAACTTGAGGTGAAATTTTAAATAAAACTGGGTAAACAGGGTCAAGCAGAGGATAAGAGGCTGAATAACGAGCTGAAGTAGCCAAAGAGTCCTGAGTGGGGTGTGAGTGACTGAGCATAAATTAACCACTCAGATCTTCTAAATAAGTAATATAAGTTAAGATCACATTTGATCCCTGAGTGTCGTGTCTTTCAGTCTCACTGCTCAATACCTTTTCCACCAAGACTTCCATTATAACCTCAATAGTTTACCACAATCCCCATTTATTAAACATAATTGCTTTAAATACAATTTCCTGCTCTAAGCCTCGTGTTTATGTGAGTTCTTACTTTCATCTAATGCAGAGTCAGACTACCCGAGAAAGAGGCTTGTTTACAACGTATTGAGCCGAGGGCAAGGTGACCGTGGCCTTTCTATTAGCCTCAAGGCTATTTGAGAAGAACTTTCTTTTTTTCAATTAAAAAGGAAAGCATAGAGATTATGAACGTGAGTTAATTCAGACTGAGCAACGATGCTCCACAGCATGGCTCTCTGCTGGAACGACATAAACCTTGTGCAATGAGTCAGGGATGAGGTTGTCCACAGCGATCAGGCTCCCTGAAGGACACCTAAGCTGTAGTGACAGGCCTCACTGTGATGCTACTGCCAATAATCTGAACGCAGCAGCTTTAAGGGTTTAAAATGGCTGCAGCTGCTGAAGCTTCCTGACAGAAGCTGCACAGAACAAGGTTTCTGTTTTAGCATGGAGCGTGGGAACAATGGCAGTTTGACTAATCAGTTTGCTATGTAGAAAAATAGGAAATGATTGCAGGACATGTATCTTTAATTAATGGGAAAAGGAGACTGGCTTTTAACTCTTTGTGTTAATAATGAAAATCCACTCTGATGATTAATTAATGGGAACTAAAACATCTGAAGTGTCTCTAATTTGCTCCTCAGCCTGTAGCTCAGCAGGTAGGTTGTGTCATAATTCTGGTGCGGATGTGGTTTCGCTCATGTGTGAGTCCTTTTTTGAGCAGAAGATCTCTGCTGGGAGGGGGGTTTCTGGCCTGCTGCAGATGGCATATATGTCTGTAATTTCCCTAATCAGCAGCTGGGGATTTAAGGAGCAGCAGGAGGACTTTTCTTCACCTGATGATCGACACTGTGAGAGTAGAGCTATCAAATCTACTGTATGTTACAATCTACTGCAGAGTCATCTCCTCTGATCACCCTCTCCATGGATTATTGGAGTTGTGTATCCTTAAATGTGTCAGATTTTCAGTGCCAACAAAAATGACATGTTTTACATTTTATGGACCATAGACAATGAATCTGTTGAAGGATTTCATACACAGGACTGTGAAAAAAACTAACAACTATGATGTAGAAACGTTCAAGCCCGAACTGACCAAAAAACTGTGAGAACAATGATAACATTGTCCACTTTAAAGCTAATTTCACATCAATGTGTCATTAGATCATCGTATAAAGAAACCACAGCTGCAAAATGAGTGCCTTCCAGCAGCTGTCCACATAGGCAGGCCAAATGTCTTATGGAGAAGGGGTTTTATGAACAGATGAATCAATGATCTAGATGTTTAACCTCAACAGAAAGTATGCATAGAAGAGTCAAGGGGAGGTTATCAAGCATGGGTGTAGCAGAATCTAACTGTGGAGTTGTTTTACCTGTACGGGGAAAGAAAAATGACAAGCCTATCTTCAACATTGCATTTAGTCTGGTTTATGCTTGTCTTGTCTGAGAGTTCTGCATGACCTTGATGAGAGAATTTTTGCACAGCGAACCTAGAAAATGTGCAACTAGGTAGATAGATCCACTGGGAAAACATGGCGAGCAAGCAACAGCTCTACTGGCAAGGGTACACAAAATTAAACATCTAGAAACACCCCGTGACTTAACCCATAAATATCACTATTAGCAGAAATGGAAAAACAACTGGTAAGAAATGACTATCACTCCTGGATGACACAAAGACCCTTCGGACGAGTTGTAAACAGCTGGGTTTTCTACTTCCTTATGTATTGTCGGTCTGCAGTTTGGGCTGAACATGGCCCTCCCAGTGGATGACCAGAATGGTGTAAAAGCCACATGGAGCATAAATGCAGCAATGGCTGCAGCAAATGCCTCATTTTCCCTGCTGCGTCAAGCATAATGAGGCCTTCAGATCAACATGAACATGGACAGAACTGGGTGTTCCTGCATTACCACCTATCTCAAGACTACTTTGGAGGGAATGGAACAGGCCAACCTGGGGCTTCTTGAGTGGCAATGACTTTGATCCACTTCCACCTTCAAAACTTTGTGTTAAAGTTTTGGATGCTGCAAGTGGAAGGTTTAAGAAGAGCTGGCTGCTGTTATTTTTGAGATTCTCTGGTGAGATTTCATCGATATGCAACTCAATCCTCCTTGGCCATTACCCTCTGGAGTATCGTCTCCCTTGAAATAGGAACTCCAACCTCAAGACTGCATTAAAGGAATGTCCAAGACCTCACCAATTATTATTATATTACAATAAACCTGTTGATTGTTGACTCCTGATCCATATATCTGGAATTTATACCACAAACTTGTTGGTGAGGATGACTTGCCAAAGAACATTTAACTGAAACATCAGTAGGGTCGGCTTAATCGTATATATATCGTATATATATCGTATATATATATATATATATATATATATATATATATATATATATATATATATATATATATATATATATATAT
>NW_015150529.1:1678892-1683776 GCF_000732505.1 Cyprinodon variegatus
ATATATATATATATATATATATATATATATATATATATATATATATGTATATATGTCATGAACGAGGTGTTTGGTGAATTAAAGTCCGTTTATTCTGGTTCACAGTTCCAGAAGCAGGAATCAGAGTCCAACTGAAAATAACAATGGTACCAGAACCAAGCAGACATCAGGGATTAACCAAAACCAGAAGCCAGGGAGAGACAAGACAAGGCAGGCAGATGATAGACAGTAGTAAGACGAGATGTTTGATGAGGATCCAGCAAACAGGAACCGAAGAGGGAGGGCTTTTAAAGGGGACAGAGACAAAAAGAGAGCTGACGAGGAAATTTGCAACAGGTGCTGGCCGGACAGAGAAACAGAGCAAGGGAGGACACAAGAGGGCAGCAGAGGACAACAAATGGATAACCAAGGAAAACAGGAACAAACAGACCAAGACCCTGACAATATATATATATATATATATATATATATATATATATATAAACCTGTATGTATTGTGGATTGGAGAAAATAAACTCTTATTTTCAGTTTTCATCTTCAAAAATAAAGTTTTATGCTTTATTTTTAAGTTAGTTAAAAAAATTAAGGTTCCAGTCCTTTATGGTCTTTAAACTAATATAGGTAACATTTAGGCAACCGAAGATTCATTTAATTAAGCTTTTAAATAGAGGACTGATGCATACTTTAATTACCTCAAACCTCCATCCATGCATCCATTTTTCCATCACGCTTATTCCAAGCGAGGTTGTGAGGGGTGCTGGTACCTGACTCCAGCTGTCTACACCCGTGAGGCGTGGTACAACCTGGACAGGACAAACAACCATTCACACACACACTCACACCTAAGGAAAATTTAGAGAAGCCAATTAACCTAACAGTCATGTTTTTGGACTGTGGGAGGAAGCTGGAGTACCCGGAGAGAACCCTGGCATGCTCAGGGAGAAAATGCGAACTCAATGCAGAAAGACCCCGCGCTGGGAATTGAACAAGAAGATTAATCCGCGTGCCGGACTGGAGTTGTGACAGGCAGCCCGGGTCACAGGCGGCTGCGCTCTACCCCTTATATTCATTCGGCTAGCTAAACTGAATCCTTCAATTACATTTCGAGAGCGAGATCATCTGTGGTAGCAGCTCTAGACATCTTCCAGGCATGTGAGTAAAACTAGCAGCAGTTCAGCGGACAGGATGAATGAACGGTAGCCGGCGCGCGTGGATGACATCATACACGCGCCGCTTTGTTTTAAAAAAAATATAAATATAAGAACTTTAAATGGGATGTCTGGGAGACAGTGATTCGCCTACATGTTATCAATGCTGGCGTACCATAAAGAACAAATTATTAACAGTTTAGTTTGTGCCTTCAAGTTGTTTGCCCATAGGAAGACGTTACTTGGATTTAACCTAACGGAATATCTTCAGAACAGCTCCAAATGACACAAAACATGATGTAATAACGTAAAATCAAGGGCCCAATGTAAAAAAAAACAAAACAGTGTTCCCCTAAAATAGTTTATCCTAAACTGCAGAAAATATTTGAAACTTCCAGAAAAACAGCCAGAAATAGAGATGATCTATACAACCATAACCCAGAGAGGAACAGGTGAAAATAAGTGTTAAGAGACAGCTTTCCTCCTCTCATTGGCAGACTGTGCCTCAGGCTAAGATGCACAAACTGTCTTCAGACCCAGATCAGCCTCATTCATTTTCTTTGACTTTGGGGAGATAAAGACATGCTGCATATTCTTTACAAGCAAAATGACGTTAGGCTGCTTTAACAGCACTCCAGCTTTCTTTGATTGGTAAAAAAAAAATGGTCTGCAGTGTGCAAGTAGAGCAGACATCCCCCAGATGCTATAAGACCTTGATGCAGATTTCCTCGGTTCAATTTCCAACCTTTGGCCCTTTGCTATGTGTTTTCATCCTTTTTCTCCCTGCCCATGTCCTGTCTAATTACTGTAAACAAAATGGTGCTACTAAATCTAAAATAAAATCAAACAAAAATATTTGATGTGATCAGTTTTTGAAGTTTCCTGTCATTTCAATTCAATAAAAGAACTAAAAAATTAAATTGAACAATTATGCTGCGTTCACACCGAACACGACTTTAGCAGCAAAGAAACATCTGCTGCTCAATGCTTGTCGACAAGGTCAAGTAAAATGCGTACAGACACATCTCATGCTTTTGCTGCTCTTGTGTTCAATGGCCAAGTGGCTTTGGTTATATTTGCTGTGATAAGTGGCTATAAAGCAGTTTTAATATATTCTTATGTGTGAAAGACACCTCAAAACATTGTCTGTTCAGTCAGTTCATCAAAATTAGGATCCAAAAATAAAATTTCGCTGTGGGAGGCGCAGGCCCCCCGCATGCCAGTGGAAATCCCCAGCAGTAGCTGCTTCAGGACGTTTAGACTCTTGGGGAATTTTTCCTACTGTCGGCGGTGGCTGGAAGTAGATATTGGCTTATTCTTAAAGAATGTGGTATAGCTGCAAGTACCAGAATAATAAAATTTATCATATTTTGCAGCAGGTTTCAACATTTTAAGTTAATTTGGGCATTATTAAACTGTTTCAGAAAAGTAATCATAGGTACATGATTCGTACATCAAGCAAATTTTATACTAGTAGAGTTTTACGCCTATATATATATATATATATATATATTAGGGGTGGAATGGTTCACAAAATCCACAGTTCGGTTCACAGTTTCGTGTTCATGGTTTTCGGTTCGGTTCAATATATGTTGATTGTTAGCCTGAAATGTTGGACGTGTTGCTGTTAGCATAAACAAAACGTGTTGGACAATGCTTGCACACTGTTGCACTTTTGTCCACAACTTTCTTTCCGCGGTCCCATACAGCAGACCTATAAAGTGCTGCTCGCGCGTCTTCCAACTCCTGTTCTTTCCCACTCGCCATACCCACACAATTCTCCACAACAACTGATTTATTTCTGCTACACCCGGCTACGCTGCTTCGCTTCTTCTTCTTGTTTACTACTGGTGGTTGGCTTTGGTCGCAGTAGCGCCACCTTCTGCTCTGGAGTGTACACGCTTTGCCTATGAGAAAAAGGAGCAGCGCATGAACTGAACGCAACACACGCGAACCGAACCGAACGGTTCGGACGGTTTTCATAATCCGGTCAATCCCTAATATATATATATGTATATATATATACATATATATATAGCAGCTGAGTTAGCACCTCATGAGCATCTGAATTGAACACATAGGCAAACCTATTCCATATATATATAAATATATATGGAATAGGTTTGCCTATATACCTTAATATGTAATATATAGGTATTGTTGTGAACGTAGCATCCGTGTAATATTTATATGGGAAATTGATTAAAAAAAAAATGCTGCTCATCCTTCACTAAGATCTTTTATATGTAAGCAGATTAAAAAGTTTCATTTCTTGGTTGAACACTGATAGTTTATGCCAACCCTTTTTAAGTGAAATTGATGTTTTCGCCCCAAAGACTATTCAATAAAAACTTGAACAAAAAATAAATTAAAATAATAATCACAGTATTGATTGCTTGGTATTTTTTAAACTCACATAAATTTTGTCCTTGGTATAAACTGACAAGTGTAAGTGTCCCAGCTCAGAATATAAAGCAGAAAGGGCGAACACAGTTTGATGTCTAAACAGATAAAAAAAATTTACAAAGCTGACCCTAAAACCAAATTATATAGCTACCCTCAGTGTGGACAGGTTTTTGCAAATTATCTTAATGTTCGTTTGCTTGTCTGCAGCAAATTGTACTCCACAATTGAGGTAAAATACTTCACAGCCTGTCCAGATTTACTCTGTAGAGTTAGAAAGTGGGCTCTGACTGATTAATGGACCTTTCCAATCATTGTGATGTGATGTCTGAAGTATGTACATGGCCATATATCAGGAAATAAATAAACACGAATGTCCCACAAAATAAATAAATGTAACATTTACTCATCTGAAACCTGATTCAAATATTAAACATACTAAGTCATGAAATTAAATTGAATAATTACAAATTCAAATGTAAATAAAAATGATTTAAAATGCTTTTACATCTATCAAATAAATACAGACCTTATCTGCTTCTTTGCAGATAAGGTTGTTCCATCTCCATCTTCAAGGCAAGACACCCTGAAACGGTTTCGGCTGGGTGTTGAGTGGTGCTTGAGAACGTGGTTATTAACTGAAAAGAGTGGTCAGCTCTCTCCAAGTTGGAGGTCCGTCTGCCACAAGTGGAGGAGTTCAGCTCTCTCGCTGTCTTGATAACTAATACGATGGAGGGGAAGATAAAAACAAGACAGACTTGGTTCTTATCTGCAATAAAGGGAGAAAAGCAAAGCACTCGATAAACAAGTCTGTCACTCACCTTAGAGATATGGATCACAGCTAAAAGAACGAGTTCAGCGTTGAGAACGGGGGAGGAGCTCCATCAATCAGAGAGAGAAGAGCTGATGCTCATCTGCATTAAATAAACTTGATTTTCACTGGAAAAACTATCCATAAATAAGTAAACATTTCTTAAATTAAGTGTATTTACCATTAATTTGAGAAGGTAAATGAAATAGTTTGCAAATGGAATGATGTTTTTACACTTAAAATAAGACAATGCAATGGTGTTTTCTTATCCATCCATCATCTGACAAGCTTGTCCCAATTGGGGTCACTAGGAGTGCTGGTGCCTATCTCCAGGTGTCAATGGGTGAGAGGCGGGGTCCACCCTGGACAGGTCGCCAGTCCATCGCAGGGCAACACAGAGTCAAACCGGACATACAACCATTCACTCACACCTAAGGAGAATCTAGAGAAGCCAATTAACCCTAGCTTCGTGAGACCATCCTGATCTCGCAAGCTTTCAAGATTTCACTCGCTAATCAGTCT
>NW_015150529.1:1688713-1693247 GCF_000732505.1 Cyprinodon variegatus
ACTGCCGCTAACCTGAAGTTCCACGACAATCTACAGTGCCGTATATTGACGAAAATCCCACTTTTCATGCAGTGCGGAGAGATGTGTTTTCTTATTTTAAATGTAAATTGTCTTTTTCCATTGGCAAAATGTCTCTTACCTCCTTAATCCAATATCAAATTTACTTATTTAAGAAAAAATTACTTATCTAGATTTAGATTTTTTCCAGTGTAGGTTATGTATCCTGGGGAGGAGACCAAAGGATAGACCCAGGGATGGATGGATGCATGAAGTTTTATTTAAATTGGATTTTTTTATGTATTCTTTCACTATTGGAAAAAAAAAAAAATCTCCTTTTTTGCTATACATCATATTTTTTTTATGTGCCTATGATTCTCTCTTGACTATTTTGCATTTGAGCAACAACATTCTTTTAAAACTCTTCCAGTCACTGTCTGTACCCTAAAGAGGCTACACTGATGGCAGCCTGGGAAGCAATTCTAAAAGGCCATTATTCCTTTCAGAAGCAAAAGGCAATCCATAAAAATATAAGGTAGGTTCTGGTGCCAGTTTCAGTTCTACAATGCTATTTTCTTAATGGTTACTTACATTTTCGTCTGATGCAAAACTGGGTTAACCTGGTCTCTGCTTGGTCACATTTTTAGATAGAGCTTTCATAAGTCTTGTAGTTTTCAGTTGTTCATCAATGTAACAGCAGTGTACAGCTATAAGAACCTTTGTCTTGCGTTTTAAGACAAAATCAAGAATCGGACTACATTCTACATTTTGACAAAGTGTTATTTGAACACTTGAAGGATTCTCCTCTGTTGAAGCAGGATGTGAAATTGATTAAACTGGAGATCTGTTTGATTTGGCTCTATAAAAACCTATTTTAGCATGTTTTTATCAACAGTGCAGAGAATCTGTTTACATTGTCCTCATGCCACAATCAGCTATAAACTCATCAGAAATAGGCTTGTTATGGCCAAAATGCTTCAATCAGCATACAGTAGGATGTAAGCTGTTTCTGCTGCACTTAAGCACTGTAATGACCATTTGCTGTAATACAACCCCTGAGGCTGAGACTGATTACATTGTGATGAATCGTTTAGCCTTTAAAAGTGGCTCTCATCTGGATGCAGCAGAACTGAGATTAGTCTGAAGATTTAATATCTTACATGCAGACTTTTGCATTGTTACCAACACGTTTTCTGTTTTCCATGTTTGCCTCCTTATTGGAAGAAAAAGCTATTTTCCTTATTTCTTTGGTGTTTTAAAGACCTATTCCTCTGTGAACCCCTTGAAATTAATATTTGCTTCAACAACTCTGAACAAATCATGTGACAGTCGTTAAAGTGCAGTAATCTTTAAATTACCAAAAATTTAATTTGAAAAAGCAAACAGCTATATATACAGAATATTATTTTCAAGAGCACATTTGCATCTTTCACTCTTTAAAATGGGAAAGACAAACCAGCCCCCTAAACATTGACCCTAAGTTTGTGCAGGTACATTAAATGTATAGTGGAGGATTTTCGTGAATTTTTGAAAAGACAAAAAAAAATGCACCCGCTCCCGAGAGGGGACGCCTATTAAACGAAAGCGAGAGCATGCATGAGCCC
Organism: Cyprinodon variegatus; assembly: GCF_000732505.1. Lineage (NCBI taxonomy): Eukaryota > Metazoa > Chordata > Actinopteri > Cyprinodontiformes > Cyprinodontidae > Cyprinodon > Cyprinodon variegatus. The sequence continues at coordinate 1,690,315 of NW_015150529.1, forward strand.
GTTTCTCTGTTACTGTTTGCATCGCTCATACAAGCTTACTTTCCCAAAGAAGATTTGCAAATTCACAACCGTTAAGGGAAAATGGGGACGAGCATGTAGGTCGGCCTTACGTAAACATATCACCAGAATGACTGACAATAAGGAGGACGAATTATTTTAATGATCCACCCACAAGAACAACATCCTCCATTATATCTTTAAGGGTGGACCGTTTAGCCCTTAAATAGCGGCTGCGTCAGAGACTGTGTCCAAATGTCTAACGAAATCCCTATCTAGGGCACTATATAGTGATTATGCCATTTTAAATGAGTGTCTGAATGTCTAGTCGATGAAAAAGTAGTGGACTCGGAATTTCCCACAATGCACCTTGAAAACTGCGGTAAAGATATAACATAATAAAATGGCGCAGGCACTGTGCAGGGAGGTGGCGTAAAATAACCAACGGGTAGTGAAAAGTAGTAAATGGACAGTTAACTGAAATCACTATTAACTCCACTATAGATTCCCCGCTCTATATAGAGATGGAGGGATTTAGGGCTTAGGGTGGACATTCAGACACAGCCAGAAAATCTGCATCAGCGAAGGCTTGCTGGAGTTTCGTAATGGGTGTAACTGCGAACTAGTGGCGGAAACATGTCCGTTCTGGTTCGCTGCTTCTTCATATTTTGCCTTTGGGATTTTTATTAAATCTGCCAAAACTCTCCCTGCCTCCTCATCTCTGCATTTGGGTCCTCAAGCAACTTTCACCAAACCCTGACACTTAACTACAGTAATCAAGTAAATGTACTTTGTTACTTTCCACCACTAATAAGAGGATATATAGGCACTGCTCACTTTGCAGAGTTGAACAAAAATACATTATTTCTTCATGTTATATCCTGCATTTTCTCCACTCTTGCCTTTGCCTCTGGTTTCTTCTGCTGTTACCCCTCGTTGTCCATCATTCTGCCCACTTCTCTGTTTTTTTTCCATCATCCAAATCCTGCTTTTTACCTGCACTTGGGTCCTTCAACAAATTTACAGTACACAAAGGCATGTTCAATTTTTTATATCTTAATTTATAAAAAGTTGTGATCTTTAGCAGAATATAAAACACATGGTTGGCATAATTTTTACATGTATCTGTCATATATGGCCATCAAACTCTCAGAAAATGCGGTTTTGTAGATGTTTTACCTCTTTTTATAGAATCAGTTCAGTTTATTTTCAATCAATACACTGCAAAAACCATCTAGAAATTAGTAAAAAAGTTCTTAAATTAAGTTTATTTAGTTTAGGAATTTAGAGAATTTTAAATGTATTTAGAGCAGGTAAATAAGATTATCCTCCAAAGGAATGAGTATTTTTACTTTTAAAATAAGATATTTATATAAAATGCAGTTGAAATAAGACAATGCAGTTGTTTTCTCTTTTTTTAAATGCCAGTTGTCTTGATCTATTGACAAAGTGTCTCACATTTTCTCCTCAATTAAAGAAAAAAAAACTTATTTTAATAAAAAAAATACTTTTTTGCAATCTCCTTTAATATTTTGTCGCTGCAGACACTATTTTTCTCATTAAAAATGACAAAGAAAACAAAAAAGATAAGTATATATTTATTTATTTTTTTATTTTCAAGGACATATTTTAATTTAGTGTTTAAAGTAAGGTTCCAAAGTTTACCTTTTGTCTCATGTCTCAAGTTTGTCTTATGTTCAGTGTTAAGCTGCTGCTCATCCCAGCTTTATTTAATAATCGATGGGCATTTCTGTTTGCTGCTTCAAAACATATTTCCTCTTTAAAATGCACTTATGCTGCAAAGCCTTTTATGAGAACATGCAGTCTCTTCCAGGAAATACAATTTTTGTGAATTTTATTTTCCATGATAGAGCAGAACTCTAATAATGGACTGCTTAAATTCATGCAATCCATTTTATTAAACCGCGAGGATGGTCTCCTCGTAGTTGTGCAGAGCCATTTGGTTATATTTTCCATAACAGCCGGCTCAGAATCTGCTAGAATTTCAGTCTACAGGAAAAGTGGGCAGACTGAGGTGACCTTATGGTAGCAGGTGGCGTCATAAGCCATGTTGAGAGTATACTGCTCTTAGATAGGATGAACAACAATTGTGGTCTAGTTTGTTGTATAACATTTGAGTTATAAAACTATATGAATTAGATTGAAGGATTCTAAAATAGTGAAAGGTTGCAGCGAACCATTTCTATCCTCCAGAGCAGTTATTACATCTTCAATTTTTTCCCGTTTCTTCTCCGTAGGGAGATTTTGTATGATTTCTTTAGTCTTGTTGTCCAACTTGTGCTTTGATACATTTTTTCCCCCCAGAGACGTAGTACTGGCTGTATTAAAGTGCATTTGTCTGGAAGGATGCACTTGTTAGAGACGCTGTCGACACACATGAGACGCAAGATAAGGGCATTTATGCCTCGTGCAGAAAGCATTGTTCTTTCTCCCTGTTGGACATCTTAAATTCATATTCACTGATGAGGCAGTTACTTCACTGCATACTGAGAATAAAAGTACAGCTCAGAACATTTTAATATGTCTCTCACAGTGGACACGCACCTAAGATGACAATTTCAGACCAAATCATGATTTCTAAATTGGAGAACTTGCAAAATAACAGGGTGTTTAAATACCTTTTTTCCACACTGCACACACACACACACACACACACACACACATATATATATATATACATATACAGAGGTGGAAAAAGTACTAAAAACTGGAATTAAACTAGCCTGACGTAGTCCTACTCAATTCTAGTCAGAATATGAGTCTGATACTGCTCCATAGAGCTGTGATTATGGGGCGTGTTTTGAACGAACCAGGAAAAAAAATGCCTCTGCACTCAATTGGATAGACCTACAACCAATAAGAGCAACGGAGTGCGTGACGTATGTTAAGCAATGCATAGTTGTTCTCAACAAAAA
>NW_015150529.1:1695363-1697435 GCF_000732505.1 Cyprinodon variegatus
GAGTAGAAAATGAAGGCTAATCATGTTTTGGGTGTACTATTCCTTTAACTCTTATGATAGATAGGATGTTAAATTGAACCTATATCTTCATAATTAATCTTCCTCATTCTCCTAATGTTCAGTTTTGTCATACTAGGTGGTAAGGGTGTCTAGCCTCCTTTTTTTCCAACTCACAAACAGGGATCAGGGAGGTTCAGCTGGGGTTTACCACCTGGGTCTTTTTGGCACCAAAACATCCCTGCAATGATAATTAATGAGAATTACTGTTGCAGAGAGAGGCATTTTGGCAGGGAGGGCAGGAGATAGGGAGGCCGACTGGACTGAGAGGAGATCATTGAGATGTAATGACTGTGGTAAAGAACATGGAGAAGAAGGGAGTGGGAGGAAAAGAGAAGAGGGACTAATGAGATTATGTTGCTTGTGGCGGACAGCAAACCGGTCTTGGCAGTGGAATGCGTTTCCCTGCACTGGTTGACAAAAGATACCAGGTGTTTACAGTTGCAGTCCTGAAATGTCACAGTACAGACTACCTGCAGAAAATACAGCCTTATCAGGTGGAAGCCATTGAGGCCTTATGATCTAAAAGACTTTCTCCTCTATCCTAAAGCTCCAATAAAACGCTTGCTTGAGTCTTGAGCACACTTGACTGGAGGAAGAAACCCCTAGGGGCTGAACTCTCTATGATGAAACAGATCATAGGGAAAATGTCACAAAGACCAGATTGAGCACGAAGAAATGCAAATAATTAGTTTTGATCCAGTGGTTTTAGAAAGTGCTAACTAATGTGCACTTTAAGATAAACTATTCTGCTCTGGCTCTTTTTACCAGTGTGTTTATTTTAATTAAATCTCTCTCAAGATTAATAGTCTGGATGCTGGAAAATAACACTCATTAATGAAGATTTTTTTATGATTTATTTTTGCCTGAAACAAAGTAGTAACTCCTAAGCAGTTAAGCTTTTAGCTAGGTTTATCTTTAAATGAATGTTTTCTTTTAGTGACCATATTCTAAGGATACAGCATTCTTTTTGAATTGGGAGCATCTTTAATTTAATTCTAATTGATTCTCTGATGTTTGCCTCCCAGCTTAAGAGCCTTTTCTTAACAGCTGATTTTGACAGAGGAAGTGGGAACCCAGTAAAATGCTTTCTGATCATGTCTTTAAAACTATTTGGTCCAATATTCTGATGCACCAAAGCTTTATTATTAGCATCAAACCGCAGGCTGTAAAACTTGAACCCCATTATGTGTGGGTCTTGTATTTTAGATTATTTTGCATCAAATATACTAAAGCTGTATAGGCCTGCTTGTCAACCTTGCAACAGCAATTCCACACTTTAAAAGATTACATGTGGAATTTACTTTAACATTACTTAATTTACTCCTTTTTTGAAAATATTTAAAAAGTACAACAACGTCTGGCCATTTATAGGAAGCACTGTTTGGGGTGATATTGAAGGTGACTCTGGACGAGAGCAACTACAGAGGCAGGGGAAGGTTTAAGAGGTTTATTGAAAAAAACAAGATAGTGGATGTGAACTGGAAGCTGTAAGGTCTGGTCAGGTTCTTCTGGGCTTCTGCAGAGAAGATGAGACTGGTGAATGTGAGGAAACAGTTGCTGGAGGATTATGGTGGGCTGACACTCACTGTAGAGAGGCTGTGGTCCGATCTTGGGGGGAGTGTCTCCGGTGGTCCGAGCGCTTGACCAGTACTCTTTCCCTGGTTGGTGGTTCGAGGGTGGACAGGCAGGTGAGTGCAGGTAGGAGGGCTGAGCGGTGGATAACCCGAGATCCCTCTCAGGTTCCTGGTTGTTGTCAGACGGGGGGGTCCAAGGTCTATGGTTCACGGCTGGGTCCAGGGGTCAGAAACAGGGGTTCTGCAAGGAAAGGTTCAGAGCAGGATTTAGGCAAGGGTTTTAGAATCTCTAGGACAAGGTTTGGGTTTGGTCTGTACCAACGCAGTGGCATTAACGAACTGACGCCCTCCTCCTGGTTCCAGCTCCTTAAAGGAATAGTACACCCAAAACATGATTAGCCTTCATTTTCTACTCACCCCCATGCTGAACAACACTCT
>NW_015150529.1:1697846-1719507 GCF_000732505.1 Cyprinodon variegatus
ATGTGCTGTTTACCTGTGCAAAGAAAGAAACAACGAAAGAAAAATGTCTGAGGACTTCAGTGTTGAGGAAGAGCATGAGTTCTTTGCCGAGCTAACTATGCAGGCATTGATTTCTAAGACTTTAAGACATTGGACTTATTCATAATTTAACTCCCGAATGTAAAAAAACAAAATGTAATGGTCAAAAAGTAAGGAAAGTGCCTGTTAATCATAATAATAACATTGCAACTTCCAGCTCTAATATTGCAATTGAACAGCTCTCATTGAGATAATATAGTGGACTGGTTTTAATTAGTTCTTTTATTAGTTGTAAAAGTGACTTTCCTCTATGCTTCAAATGATATTAGAATAATTGTGATTATCTAGTATATTTAGGTTTATATCCTTACCCCTAAAGATTAAAGATTACCTCGGCCTCTCCCTATGCATCTACTGGCGACCTGCCTAGTCTGGTCCCCAGGGAGCTGGGAAAGGGAAGTCTAACAGACTCTGACAGTCATTGTAACTGCACTGTAATTAGATTATTCAGCATCTATATTAATTTAGCAGCAAATCACTTTGCTTACTTAGCATCAGACCTTCGGTCTGTTGAGGAAGGCTAGAGCTAGATAATCAGGTTTTAAGCGCCCCCAGCTATCGGGATTGTATTAACTGAAGTTAAAACATGGTGGTGTAAGCAGCAGACATTTGGAGACTCTGTTCTGGGGTTAAGTGGATCTAAATAAACTGCAGAAAACACCTTCTTGTAGGATTATAGCAAGATTAGTTGTATAATCAGACGAAAGCTGTTTATTTACGGTCATGATGGATGTTTAATGCATCATACACAATAAATCTTGACCAACTTGACAATCCGTCAGGTGTTTTGAATAAAACTCACTTAACTTGTAACACATTTAGCTAGATTTTACTGCAAAGCTCTGCAGGTTTTTCTTTCTTCTTTTGCCTTTATCTCTTGATACAGACGTTGCTTTGTCACTTTTGTTTTCCACCTACCTGATTTTATTTTCCTTAGAAAAAAACTAAACAAAAAGCAACATTAAATCACAAGTAGTGGATTCCAAATTAGAATTGTAAGATTTTTTATCTACATGTACAGGAAAAATGATAAACAAAGAAAGCAATCATGATTCGCATTCTCTTGATTATTAGAATTATATAATTATATAATATTAGAACAAAGTCAAGCTGGAAAAAACAATGTAAAACTTGATATTTTAAGTGTTGCTCAAATCTGTCATTGTACAGGAGCAAAGCCAAAGAGGGAAGTTGTGGAGTTACGGATTTGTTTACATCCTGACCCTCATCCATGGCCATAAATGTCATACATTTCCTCCCCCTCTGTTTAAGACCGAAAGTACAAGTAAATATTTGCCTGTGCAAATTCCCAGTCATCTGGGTCATGGCAACTACACAACAGGCTGAGATCAGAGGCAGCCTGACCTAGGCAATGGCTCAGCTTTTCTGAAGATGTTTCGAAACATAGGGAAAGATCTTTGTCAGATCGTTCGGCTTGCACTTGAAAAATCACTGATGTTTTTGAGCAATATCGAGCTCCATTCTCCTAACTCAATCCAGGTCAGATGTAGATCAAAGACCCATTGACCTATTTTTTTTACCTGGGTTGTGGAAGTCCTGTGTTGTGTAAGGCCATCAGGAGTCAAATGACCAAACACATTACAATGAAGTCAGACTTCATTGTTATGGAAATGGATGGAAATCTGTAGTAGAAGTAACTCAAAGTCATACCCCGACTGGCCATAGGAAGAACCAGGAGTATTCCTGGCCTGTGTCTCTCTGCCGGTGCAGCGGCGGCGTGCCTGTCAGAGAGAGGGACAGACCAGGCCACTTCGGCAAGTAGCATCTGAGGAGTGACAGAGACTGTAGCGTGTGGCGGACGGTATTTGTGACGTGTGTCTGATGTTCTGTCAGTGATCTGACAGAACACCGGCTGCTTCGGTGTTTGTAGCTAACGAGCGGTGCAAGTGAGGAAAAGAAGCAATGGACTCGGTCTTATAACGCAGTAAAAGGAAGAGGGAAGTCGGCGAAAAGAGGCAGAGAAACAAAAAAGAAAGGTGCTGGCTGGAGAAAGACGCAGCCAAATGCAGAACAGTAACAGATTTATTACAGCTGTAAAGTTACTGTATATTCCAACTTTAGAAATTACAGTAGGTCCTTCTAGATCAGTGTTTCCCATCCATGAGTCCCCCTCTCAGTCAAAAGTATTGATGATTGTCCAAAAGTGGAACGTACAATAACCGAAATGAAGACTATTTTACTTAATTTTTTAATTAAGCATTTAGTTTTTAAAAATGTATGCTTTCCTTCTCAAATAAAAAACATCATAAATATGTTGCCTTGAAGTTAGTAATGAACCGAAATAAATACAAAAAAAAATCATAAAATCTTATAAAAACCTGTATTTATGAAAATTGAGCTTTCCTATGATCACATTTAAACTTAATAAATTGGGAACAAAAATTATAGTCAGACTGACTTAATTCGTTTTGCTTTGTTTTCATCAAGACAATTGAGCTTCTTTGATGAGCTCCAATAGCTCAGTGTGAAAAACAGCCGATACCAGGCAGTTCTCTACATCCCGTCTGTGCTTTTACTTGGTTTGGATGTGTATCAAAGCTGAAGGTGAACTCAAACATATAATAAAAACTTACTTTTTGGTTGATAAATGTCATGATCTGGCCTGTTTGCTCTCCCTTAATTAGTCATTCCTTTCACCTGTCGTTTTCCCTCCCTGCCTCAATTATAATTTATTCCTCTCACCTGTTTCCTCTTGGTTATATTCAGTTCAGCCTGAGAATTCAGGGCCAGATCATTATTTGTCTTTCTGTTAGCCTGTCTGTTATTTTTATTTCATGGTTCATGTCATGGATCCTGGCGGCCAGTGGAAGCAGGGTTTAGTGTTTGTCTCGTCTCCTGATCGTCCACTGTTTCGCCCCCGATGAGTCCTCTGGGTTTTTGGCTCATTATGGGGGGAGGTTCACTTTTTATCTCAGTAAGCCTGGCTCCAGGGAGGAGACCAGTTTAAAGTCCTGCATCAAGTTCTGGTTCCACGTCCCGTCTCGGCTACCCTCTGCCAATGAGCCTGCCTGTCTGCACCTGATCCTGTCTGCTCCTTTCGGACCCTGTTAGACTCTGAACCCGCCTGATCCTGACACCTGTTCTGTTCCTGCCTGATCTGGATCCTGCTTGTTCTGTCTGTTCCTGTCTCTTCTGGATCCCTGACCAGGATTGGCTTCCAGCATGACCTCTGGGACTGCAGCACTTGGGGACATTCTTGGTCTGGACTGTTAAACAAGAGTGTCTGAGATTGGGCGGTGCACAACCCCCCCCCGTCTACAGTTGCCGCGTGCCTCACATCCTAGCAGCTCCCCTTTTAGTTTTGTTTTTCACTAAATAAACGTTTTGAACTTTCCTACTGACTGTCTCTCCTTGGATACTGAGTCCATCTGTCCTCGGTTCATGACAATAAAAGCTTGTTTAATTTTTTAGTTGGGTCCTCACAAAGCAAAACAGATTCTGGCTCTATTTTATTTTACGACCTAAGAGATCAGTCATGATCTGTTAACTACATAAAGCTCCTCAATACTGCAGTTCTTACTCTTTTCACTGTAGTGAATCTATTTGATAAAACTCCTTTGACCTAACATGGCTTGACTTACAGGAATTGATCCTAGTTGGCGGTTAGAAGTTCTTGACGATGCAAGGCATGCCGTGCTTTAGTTTGACCTATTGGGCTCTTCAATCTTGTTTCTGTCTTTGCTTTGAATATCCAGCCGAATCCTTTCGGATTGTTTCCACTTTCCAGGGACTTGGGTTGGGCTTCATTGAGAATCCTGAAATGGCCTCCATCACCTTGATGTTTCAGCAACTACTTCTCTCAAGGTTGCTGAGGGGGTAAAGCAGTCAGGTGGTGCTCGCAATATAGCATTTCTTCTTAAGCCTTTGTAGAAGCAGGCTTTAAGGGGAAAATCTCATGGGCTAGAGGAATTAATTCATGCTGTCAAGGATGGTCTATATTCACGTTTGTGAAGGAGAGTGGGTGTGTGCACACGGGACAGTCTCTTCCCCTAAAAGTACATTTAAATCTTCTCAATGCAGTTTGACAAAGGAAAGAGTAGTGGTGTGTGAAAGATACATGTTTAAAAAACTAATTAGGTGAAAGAAATGCAGAATACAGGTAAATGGGGAAAGTTTGGAAAAATGGCTGAATAAGGAGAATGTAGCTGAGGAACTATGGAGATAATAAACACAATATGATAATAGGGGGGGAATTCTACATTACTTTTTCTCCCATTCTGAAATGAGGGACTGGGAACAATTAATTACAGTTTAATCAATTGTAATTATTCATCAGGTCTTAGTCTTTCTTATTAAGCTCTGTTCACTTTTCTTTTTTATATTGCTGAAGTGTTATCTCCAATGGATTCCCACTTTAAATTCTTTGCCCCTAATCCCACCCACCTTCCAAGTTATTTAATGGTTTTTAAAACTTTCTAGCTATGTGGCAAAGTTTCAGCTGTGCTTATTTTAATGGTTAACATTCCACTTCTTTTAACATATATATTTTTTGGCAGTAAGTATATGGGTTCAGACAAAAGTTGCTTAAAGTCTCCAAGACTTAATTAATTTTGAAAATGTATTTTAGGTGCACTTAAATGTTTCCTCACTCTTGGAATCTAATTGAAGTTCATTTTTTTGGGTGCTGCTATTAAGTTAAAATTATCAAGGCTAAAACTAGTTAAAATACAGCCTAGTTCTTAACAATCATTCTTATGAAAAGATTTTCAATTCGAGATAAAACTGAATGTCCTAATTCTCAGTATCAGCTCAGTGTCATGGACTTGTATTTTAAAAATGACTGTAAAACATTAAGACAATTTATAAATGCAATAATGTTCTTAATATGTTTTGACTTATTCTGTTTGGCTGTCAAGTTAGGTGTACAGTGGTACTTGGAAAAAAATTACCTTTATTGAATTTATGACTTTATTACCTTTAAGGCGGAAATTTTTTCAACATAATTGGTTTTTGGAAAAAGTCATGGAGACTTTGCTCCAAAAATATTTATTCATTTGTCTTTTTGCCTAAATTAGAATCTTGCAAATGTTGGTGTTGATTGGGATCACGATCCAAATGTAGAAATGATTAGGTACATCCTGAATATTATTTTTCATTCCCATACATGCCTTTACAAATGCAGAAGTTTTCCTCTTTTTATTGCTGTAGGCTTTAGACTCTATTAGCCACCAGTGCAGTGAAACCAAATCACAGACACCAAACAAGAGTAAGAAGATATGTTTGACAAGTGCAACAAAATGGAGTGGACAAACATCTGACGACGGTCATGTGGGAGCCTTTAATAAATTGAATGAGGCTCAGGTTTGCTCTGGGGATGAGGATTTTGCAGTTGACCTTACATTATTAAAATAAAATGATGATCAATGCAAAATGACTTCCATATTTTAGCTCTTATCTGAGAAGACATTACGCTTCCCAAAGACTTGTGGAGTTACTGCAGAAGAGGATTTCCCTCTTCTCCCATATATGTGCACTGGTGTCATTTCAACTTGTTGCCTTATAAAGAAGTTAAATTGTTGCAAGCTTTAATAATTCACAAACTCCCAAAAATAAATCTTGCCAGAAGCAAAGAGATGCATTAGCATTGTGTACAGACAGCTGGTGAAGATTCTCAGCCATCCAGGTCATAGTCATTCCAAAACAGTTAAAAAAGTTAAAAAATAATCCACTGGACTTTGTTTTCCAAGTTTGAAGACATTTCGCCTCCCATCCAAGAAGCTTTTTCAATTCAAAATGTCTGGATTAGCGCTGAGCTCCAAGATTTATAGAATAGCACAAATTGCCTTTTTATGGCTTAGAAAACATGAAAGTTGAACCGGAAGAACAGGTCCACCCCTTTGGAATGAGGAGTCAGTGAGGTCTTTGTTAGCCTACAATACCTGATACTGGTCTATGGCGAGAAAACTTGGTCTCCTGCATGGCGATAAAGATTATGATAGCGCAAAGGAATCAACTCTATTGCTGCATTGTAGGTTTTTGAAAGCCGGAAGTTGAGTCCACCCCTTCTGTTTAAGGTTGTTTTTTCTCTCTTAACATAAATGGCTTCATTCACAACCCTTTTAAACCAACTTTATTCTTTGTCCAAAATGTGAACATTCTTGTCCTCAAAAGAATCTCCTTAGTCCACAAGGTGTAGATGTACAGCCGGAGGAAGTAGCCTGTCTGTGTTGATCCATGCGTCTGTGGAGAGGTTGTTTGGTTTCTCAAATATAAAGATCAGAGCATTCCTCACTGCATTGTGTATGCAGTTCAAAAGGGGGCTCTAGAGCTTTAGAAATAGTAACTACAGTCACAGCCAATTTAAGCTAGCCTTGGCTGTCTGCGGAGTTTGAGTTTCCCCACTTCATCAAAAGAGCATTTTAGATAGACTTAGGCTATGTTCATACTGTAGGCATTAATAATCAATTCCTATTTTTTTTTGGTTAAATCCATTTCTTTTACATGGTTGTTCATCCATCCATCCATCCATCCATCCATCCATCCATCCATCCATCCATCCATCCATCCATCCATCCATCCATCCATCCATCTTCTTACACGCTTGTCCCAAGTGGGGTCGCGAGGGGTGCTGGTGCCTATCTCCAGCAGTCAATGGGCGAGAACGTGGTTGTTCACATTTCCAAAATTATTCAATTCAATTCAGTTTATTTATATAGCGCCAAATTCACAACATCTCAAGGCACTTTACAGTTCAACCAGATCATACAGTCAAATTGATACAAAGTTTTCTATCTCAGGAAAACCAGTTGATTGCATCGACTCATTGACTCAAATACAATCCCTCACACTAAGCGACTTGTATGTGATCTCCTGTGTGAACTGCATTCACACAAGTTAAGTTTAGCAGATGCGGAGTAGAGGACGAGATGAACTTAAAAGCAAGCGTGCTCTGTGTTTACGGAAGTCGTTTGCGGTAGTGCTGGAGTGAATCTTGCAATCTTTAATTCCTTTCCCAACCTCACCCAGTGCATTAACAACACAATCTTTTCAAGAAGGTTGACAATAAAGACTGCTCTCTGCTTTATGGTCCGCCACGGTCGTTGTTTTTCTTCCGGCTTCTATATAGCAAGGGACCTTTTGCGTCTGACACCTTTTGCATAATTTAATGGTAAAAACTTTGCTCAAAATCCTATTGTACACAATCAGATATACCTGATAACAGAGGGCAGAAGACTACACAAAAAATAATCTAAACTTATCGCATAGTAATAAATTATTAATATCAAAGTTGTGTTTCTGTTTTTTCTTTTTACATATTTTGTTAAAAGGCCAAATTAGGACTTTAAACCAAAAAAAAGAAGTAAACTTCTGTTTTGTTTTATTCTTGGATCGGGCTTTAAAGGGTTAAAGTTGCCGTTTACACTAATAAAGGAATGTGATTGCCATCAGACTGCTGTCTGAATGGTTCAGGACACCAAAGCAACCCCAAAATGCAGAAGGAAAGATACAGATGTTACACAGCTGCACATTTTACTGAAGTGACTAGGAGTGTTCAATTAAACTTTATATGGCACAGTAATAGTGGATGCTAATCTATCTGTGGTATTATTTTAAACTATTGAGCAATGGGAGCCAACAGTATCATGATCGAAGGAAGGTAAGAAAAAAAAACAGCACATAACTATTAACCAAGGCCTTAAGTACACAGCCAATGGATACTTCTGCTGTAAAGAAATATTTGTGGATTTGTAGTGAAAATCTGACAAAATGGGTCATTATCGTTCAGACTGCAGACACTTTGACTAACGCTGGGCTGACATTGAAAGTGGTGCAGCTGCTGTGCAGTTCTAATGCGGGTTACAAGAAACTCAAATCACTCTAATAAATTGTGTATACTCACATCAGTCATTTTTTGTGTGCCATTTCTACTGCTGGAGTCACAATGTTTAGTGTGAATGACTTTCAGCAGAACGGCCACACCAGGTTCAGTGTGAACATTGCACTAAGACAATAGACCTATCACTTTTGAAAGCTGATCAGGCCACGTTTAATTTTCTAGATAAACAGATCAGATTTGTGTTGCTTTTCTCTGCTGGATGAATAAAAAAAAATCATACAAAATAAATAAGAAATATATACTAATTCATGTTCAATGTTCCCTAAGTGACATTTCTGGAGCTGAGTATTCAATTAGATGTTAATTTTTCTCAGAATAAAAGTTTTGATTAAACCTATGAGCTGCTGGAAACAAAAAAAAATTCTTTTTTAAGTATGTATAAGATCGTTGCTGTAGATGGATTTCTAACAACCTGCCTACTGATACATGCACTCACCTTGAGCGGTAGGGTTAGGTTGTATCTCGAGCTGTGATCGGCTGATGTAGTGCACCTGGATACAGTGGCCCTATGCAGTCAACCCTGATCTATGAGCCAATTATGGTTAAAATGTCTGTCTAAGCATTACTGGGGTTGAAAGGACTGCCTGGGATATTAAACAGATTACATTATACCTAAAGTGGAGTGTGATGGCTGCAGACAAAAGAGGCCTTCTGTGTTGGCAATTGGGAGCTCCCTCATTGATGGCTTCCTGCCTCGCTGTTGAGGTTTTCTAACCTCTATGCTGACACACATGCTCATAATTCCAGAGCTTTACCTGGCAATAGTCCAGGTTTGGCTTTTTCCCGTGGAGCATTTAAAGTCTACGTGACTTGATTGTGCTGAGAGTGTGTATAACACCCAGTTCTATAATAGACAGCAGATTGCTGAAAGCCCTTTCAGTGAAATTAGATCTTAGTGGGAATGATCTGCCAACAGGTTAAAAACTTTAATGCTCCACCAGACAATTTAAATGAAAACTGCAGTGTCAGAGTTTAACATTTTTTTTCTATCAAAGTTTTAAATATTTCTCTTTTTTTTAAGAAGCAATGTTTGTGATATTCTGAAAGGCTGCAAAAGGAAAGCCTTAGTCAGAAAAGCAAGAAAGAGGAAATTCATAACATTACAGAGATCAGCGGGTCAGGTGGAAATAAATCTCTTGACAAGATGTTTTAACCACATACTCCATAAATCTGGCCTTTATAGAAGAGTAGGAAGAAGAAAGTTGTGATAATTCCCGTATTGTAGTTTGCTAAGGGTGATGTAGAGGAGAGTTGATAAACATGTGAAAAGCTAAGAAAATATCTCTCCCTTGATCAGCTAAGAACCTTTATTTTGTACCTTCATGCAAAATGTTGTATAAAAGAAAACAAAATACAACCCAAAGTTGCTCTTTACCCTAATCACACCATTTTTCTATTGCTTGAAACATTGTGCATTATGCTTTTGTCTCTGGAGACAAGGTAAATGGCATGTACTTATATAGCGCTTTTATTCAAGCCAGGAGACTTGACCAAGCTTTACACTACATTCATTCACCCATTCACGCACACACTGATGGTGGCAAGCTACGTTGTAGCCACAGCTGCCCTGGGGCTCGCTGACAGAAGCGGGGCTGCCGTACACTGGCACCACCGGGCCCTCTGACCACCATCAGTAGACAATGCAGGTGAAGTGTCTTGCCCAAGGACACAACGATACTGAAAGTCGGGGTCGGGGCTTGAACCGTCAATCCTTAGATTTCAGGACAAACTCCTACATCCAACGCCACTGTCACCCACAAGGAAACAACTCAAACCTGATGAGAAGATTTACAGCAAGAGCTACCATGGCTTAGTTAAGATGAAGAATATGCATGTTAGGATGACCTATTTAAAGTCCAAACCTAAATACAATCAGGAATCTTAGGCAAGACGTTACAATTGGTCTTCACGGACACTCTCAATCCAGTCTGAAGCATCTTTAAGTGGAATAAAATAAAGAATGCTTAAAACACAATTCTACAGATGCTGCTAGATGAGTGTCCCAAAAGACTACAAGCAAGAACTTTACAAAGAGAGGCTCTACAACGTACTGACCTATGGGGGATGAATCTAAGCAAAACTGAACAACAGGTAAAAAAAAATTTTAAATAAATGTTTTGCCTTAATTTGAGCAGTTAAATAAAACATTCTTATAATGGAATGATTGTTTTGACCTCACAATAAAATAATTAGATATTATACACTTCAAATAGGATAATGGGGTGTTTTTTTAAATTTTGAATGCAATTATCCTATTCATTGGTAACTTGTCCTACTTTTTCTCATGAAATAAGGTAAAGTGCACCCATTTCAAGAAAAATGTACATACTTAGCCATTTTCTGTTGTATTTCTTTAAGTTTAGTCTTGTGTCTGAATTTAAAAGCCATAAAAGTCTGAGTGACAATGCATGGACATTTGAGTTTGTTTGAATGGTTTTACCATCAATTAGAAAGATAAAACAGGTAGAGGGTTATGTCTTAAATGCTTTTACAGCCATTGAACTTTCATTGATCTGACTCCGAATCAAGTTTATATTAGCAAAGAGATTAGTGTTTAAATCTGAAGAGATATAGCTAACAGTCTAAAAAATTCAGTCTCAGATTACAATGTCCCAAAGCTGTTGTTTAATGCTATCCTATTAAATCACTTGGTGTTTCATTTCCATTTACTGTGAGTTGCTTGTCTTAGTTTTATGATCTCTGTGAGTTTGGCGATCTCATTCAGGTTATGATATGGCTGTCACAGGCCAGCCCGGAAATTATCTGTATAGACTATTTGGGTCAAGCCTAAGGTTTTTCTCACCATATCTCAGAAGCGGGGTGGACACGGTTAGATAATCATGACGACTTCTGCTCCGATCTTACCCTTGTGAGTGGCATGCAGGGATCTCTCTTTCTGCAGAGCTGTCGGCTAGACCATGAAAAAAATAAGCAAGATGCCATACCATAAAGGCTTAGACTCGATTCAAGTTTACATGAAAATCCAAAAGCAGCTACGAATGGCGACGAGAAATCCCTGAATGACAGGCTGGCTTAGGGAGCTGTTACTGGAAATTCCCCATGCTTGTATGTTGGGGCCTGCTGCTCGGAACAACAACAACATTAATTTAAAGGTAGGATCATAATGCTGATGAACTGACTGACGGATTACATTTTAAGTTGCACCACTTATTAAGGCTTCTTCTTCTTAAGGTTTCCCATTCATCACAGTGAATTTGGTAAAGCCACTCTTTGTATTGGAGCTACCATTGTACATAAAGACTCGCGATGTGTGTCTGTACACTTTGCTTAATGTGTGACATGATTTTGACTTTAATGTGATCAATCGTCCAAGTTGAAGCAGTGGACGCCGCTTGATTTGAAAATCCATCAACAATTGGAAAATCTTGCTGTGTGAACCAGTCAAAAGTTTAAGCCAAGCTTCACCTGTACTGGGGACCAGATAAGTGTCCCTCCAACACATGGAGGGAGTTATCCTGTTTTTTAGCAGAGAAGAGGATTGAATAGTTGATTCTCATTCCAGCAGATTCTCACTTGGTTGGGAACCATGCCGTTGAGTTCTGAAGGCCATGGCTTGAATTTGCAAAAAGAACCAAATCATCTGCAAAGATAAAAGCCAAATGTTAAACCAAATGCCATCTCTAAAACTAGAAATACTGAACTACACAAGCAAGGTAAAACCTTGCAATTACACTAACACTAAATTAAGTTGCGGAAGAAATAGCTTAGCCTTAAAAGTATTCTAGGCATACTTTTATTGAAACTCTTAAAAGACATCAGGAAAACAACAGAGTTCACACTGGGCATTGCATGAAACCAAACAAAAGCTCTCCAAGATCCTTAGAAAGATAATCAATAATGACAATATTGACAAGATATGATAATACCGACGAGTTCTTGCTTCTTAGAACCACCATAAGACAAGGGGATATATATTAATATTAATTGAACTTTATTAATCTCACACTGGAGAAATTTACCTCTGCATTTAACCCATCCTTTTGGGGAGCAGTTGACCACTGTGTGACGCCCGGGGAGCAGTGCAGGGTTAAGGGTCTTGCTCAGAGACCCAGAGTGCAAAACTGGGTACTTGCACCCGTCTCAGAGCACAAGCGCACTGCTCTGATCACTAGGCCAACACTACTGTTGTGGATGCTGTAAATATTTTCTCAACACATCTAAAGAGAATTTAATGTCCGTATCCAGTTCAGTTCTGAATGCAATTTCTACGAATGATGGAAAACGGGCTGCGTTAAATCAGAGAATGCAAAAAACCAATCCAGCTGTAAGGTTAAAAATTATATGAAAAGCTTAACTGCATTGCTGCTGAATGCCACTTTATGCTGAAAAATATGAAAAATGTTCTGGCCAGCTGGCACAAAATACATGTTTTGAAATGCTAGAGACCTGTATTTTATAAAAATGACTGACTGAATGTTACTTTACCAGTCAACTTTAGTATACAGGGAATTTATACATTCCCTGTTTGAGCTTTTGCATGAGTTCTCACAGATATAAAACTGGCACAAGCTTTATAGACATGCAGATAAGAAAATAACACAAGTTTTTTCTTTACATGCAGCATGTTTTCTGGTAGTCCCTGATAATCTTTACAGGTATATGAGAATAAAATGTCCATTTGATGATTATTGTAGCATGTTCCTTATATTACCCTTCACATACTTAAAAGAACTGAACGACCTTGTGGCTCTGCTTGCCATTCATAGGTTTGCACAGGTAGAGCAGCCTCAGGCCATCGCTTTACTCTCACAGCTATTTAAAGAGCTCAAAGTATGATGCCTGTCCCCTTCACTGGAGATAGTGAGAGCTTACTTTGAAAACAGAATCAGTCAAAGCACTGGCATGCGACCAGAGCTGTGACTCCTGCATTGAAACCACATTGAGACAAGTCGCCAGCACTGTGATTCATATCTATTAATTTTACATTAAGAAGTGCATTCAATGGAACAATACATGCTGGGAAATGGCAGGTTGAATGGTACAGGAAGCACATGACACAAAGAACTGGGCAGGGGAATAAGGAAAATAATCTATTTTCATGGAAAGACAATTCAATTTGGCCTAAGAAACTGTACGCTGCTACTTTTTCATAATCACAGAGAGCAAGTTGACCTTTCAAAGCATGTCTTTTAAAGAAAAAGTCTCTTTAAGTGGTATGAAAGCTCTGTGTGCTCATGCTTAATGCCTCTAGTTTATAGAACATATTCTTCCTAAATATAAATACATCTTAAATGGACAAACAAAAACAAATTTGTACTAATAAGAGACTGTTTTCCAATTTTGTAGAGCTAATTTGGCTCAGTAACTAGGTTGTATCTACTATAGATTTTGCAGTTTTAGTTTTTAATCATATCAGGCAATGTGAGAAAGTAAATATAGAAATATATCACAGAGACTATATTCAAATATGGAGCTACTAGATACCCGCTCTCATCCAGAGCTGTCATATTCTATTAATTTAGGGGTTAAGATAGATGCTGGTCTTAAGATGGAAGCGCACATCAGAGCCATTATAAAGTCCAGCTTTTTCCACTTAACGCAGCTAGCCAAAGTAAAACCCATTCTTTCAAACAACATTTTGAAATCCATGCATTTGTGACCACACGGCTGGATTACTGTAATTCACTTTATACAGGGGTCAGTGACTTGTATATTTCTACTTCCAACTTCAGAGGGTTCAAAAAGCTGCTGCACGTCTTTTAACAGGTACACAAAAATTTGACCGCATTTCCCCTGTTTTAGCTTCCTTACACTGGCTGCCAGTACATTTTAGGATTGATTCATTTATTTGTTTTTAAAATTCTTAATGGCCTTTCCCCTCCTTATCTGTCTGAGCTGTTGCATTCTTATACACCCTCCCGTTCCCTCAGGTCAGCTGATCAGTTGCTTCTGAGGGTCCCAAAGACAAAATGCAAGCTCAGAGGGGACCGTGCTTTTTCTGTGGCAGCTCCTAAGCTGTGGAATGATCTGCCTCTGAGCATAAGACAGGCCTCTTCTCTTGCTGTTTTTAAGTCCCTTCTTAAGACTCGTCTTTTTTCCTTGGCTTTTGGCACAATTTGAGAGGTTTTACTTAGTTTTATACTCTTTGTAAACTATGTATTTTACACTCGTTTTTTTTCTATTTTATAATTTTATTGTATTTTATGATTGTGTACAGCACTTTGGTACTGTCCAAAGTGCTGTACACATAAAGTGCTTCATACATAAAGTTGGTATGGTATGGTATATTCTAGAACTTCAACTTACGCAAATAATACCAGATGTTTGTTGTTTGAGTCATGGCCAAAGTAGCGAAGGTTGAAACCTTACCTGCACTTCTTCATGATTTTGAAATAAAAATCTCCTGATTAATCCTAGGAATATGAAAAGCCTAAGAATATGCATCATTTTTCTAAAATCTATTTTGACTGATAAGATGGTGACTCGGATACAAGCGGGTGAAATGAGGTTCTTCAGCAGGCTATCTGTGCACTCCCTTAGAGATAGGGTGAGGAATTTGGCCTCCTCAGGACCCCATGGAGGGACTATAGCCCCATTTACACTACCCTTGAAAAACCGATCCATGCCGAGACTGGTCCAAGCTCGGATCAGTTAACCAGGCCGAGCTCGGTTCTGACGACTGTTTACACATCACGCTATCTCGGTTCCTTGACTCCTCGTCTCCTAGTGACGATCTGCGCCGCCATAAAACACAAGAAGAAGAAGACGAAGAAGGAGGGAATCAAGCAAATCAAAATGGCGGCGCCCGTCACATTTAGAAAGTTATGCTAGATTATTATTGCTGTACTTCGGTGTTATCAATTAAAAAGCCATTATTTAAAATGTTGCGTGGAGAAGATTTCGATTGTTGTTTATAGTTGAAGAAGAAGTCGTTCTTATTCTTCTGTTTCCGGAGGGGCATTACCGCCAACTACTGGAATGGAGTGTGAATCGGGATGTGCAGCCAGACGGAGATGACGCGTTCTGCTCATGCGCTCTTGTTATCAGAGAACCGAGCCAGGGAAAAACCGAGCCGAGCCCACCTCTGGAACTGGTCTGCAGTTAGCTCGGTTCGGTTGTGTCTAGCTCGGTTCAGTTCAGTTTGCTTTCCATTTACACACGATAAGTTATCTCAGTTACTGAGCTTGGACCGGTGTCCGTACGGTTTTTCAAGGGTAGTGTAAATGGGGTATATGTCTCTTGGCTGGCCTGGGAGCTCCTAAGGCTTCCCAAAGAGGAGCTGGAGGAGGTGTCTGGGGAGAGAGAAGTCTGAGAGTTTCTGTTCAGAGTGCTGGACCCACTAACTAGGAAGCGGGAGACAACAAATACATTTAGATGAGTGACCCTTGACAGACCTGACGGATGCACCTCTGGCTTTATCACTAGGAACCAGAGAGATCGACTTTGACTTGGATAATGGGATTATTTAAGATAAGCTAGTTGGACCTTCTTTGGTAAAAGGTGGACTCAACTTCCAGAACAAGTGTTAGATAAATTTTCATCTTTTAGGAAAACCATTATGAGGGACAATGCCTAATTACAGTAATGCAAGTCTACCATTGGCCTTAATGTTCTAAGACTGAAAAAGCCCCTTCCTCAATTGAAATAAGCCCTTCTGGGAACTTTCTGCTACCTCTTCAAGCTAGATGTATGACGAAAGCATTTAATCTCTCTTAACAGTACGTGGGATGCTGCCACTCCTGCTACATCAAGTAGCTGAATGTCGACCGGGAAAACGGTCCGTTTTTGAAAATGGAATAATGTTGGTGTGTTGTGTTCTGAAAGAAAGAAGTCCTACGCCTTCTATTCATATGACTGTCGATTTTATTTCAGGATCTTCAAAGCATTGGAATCTATTTGATAGCTGGGAGTCTCATATTCTTTTTCTACCCTTTTAACTTCCAACCATACAGTCTGGTCTTTAAGATTTATCCGAGAGTGCAGAGAAAAATAAAACGTTCTGAAGAGCTTTAGAGGATGATGCTGATTACCCAGAGGGTTACATGAACTTAACTTGCTTAACTTGAAAGCAAACAAGTGAAAACTCTACCTGACGTCATTTAATTTGCTTCTAGCCTTTTATATCGTATTTCGTGCATTGAATCTGACCTTTTTTCAAAGGTTGCTGAAACTTGAATATTAGCTCTATATTTTGCCATTCCAGGTCATGTTTTATCAAGATGGAGCAAACACAGCCTCAGAGTCTTACATCTTGCCCACTACTTAAAATTTTGCCATTAGGATGTTATCCCTTATGAGCCGCAATCACTAGTAATGATTACAAAATATTACAGTATAAGTAGAAATCTCTCATTTCCTCTCATAACTCGGAAATTCAGTGAGCTGCTTGCACCTTTCATCCTAAAAGACTATCTGATTAATGAATGCTTTAATCCTTTAAGGCTTATACACATAACTTTTAACCGGATTCAAGAAGGAAGAGTGTTACATATTAAAATGTTTTTAAGAGAATTTCTGATTTAAACATGAATTTTCACGTTTGTTTTGTCTGAACATACACATTTTTTTGGGAGAGGAGACAAAAAGAAAGAAGCCTCATGCATTAAAAAACCAACCCAAGAGTACCTCCTAGGGGGAGAGTGAAAAGTAAACAAACTTAATGGCAGCAGTAGGACTGTAAATGGCTATATCCAGGAAGGAAACAGCTAAATATAAAAGGTCTTAGGTAGGGGTAGGAGATTCCAGAAAAGGGTAGTAGGTAGTTGCATTTACTAAGGTTGTATAAAGTAAATTTTTGAACACATAATTGGGTAAGATTTACTTCACTTTTTCCTACACGATTAATATTAAGCATTACGACTTTTGATTAGATTTACTTACTAGCCTGTGTGAATTATTTTACTCAGTGTGCGAAATACCTGTCAATATTTGGGGGGGTCCCGATCTCCCAATTGTTGCGCAATACCGATCTAAATTTTCTCAATATGCAGTAGGCCTATAACATTGCAAAGTCAAAGTCAGCTTTAATGTCAATTCTTCAGATTCACCAGACATACAAGGACTCAAGAGGACGTTTGTTTCTCATTCACCAACAGTGAAACAGATCAAGTGCAAAGGCACAACAGATTATTATTATTACCAATTATGTAAGATATAGCATTTGTAACAGTAACAGTGCAAAAAAACAGTAAATAAATATAGTATTAATAGTAGTGCAGGAGACAGTTTGTCCGGAGTGATTTTTTTTTTTTTTAGGGGGGCTCAGCTTCCTGACAGCTTGGTGGATGAAGCTTTATGTGAATCTGGTGGAGCGAAAACACACACGCACAAAGACTGTCTGTCTGTCTGTCTGTCTGTCTCTATCTCTGTCTCTCTGTCTGTCTCTCTCTTTCATGCACGCACATGTCCTGCTTCAATCCAGTTTCTGTTGAATGGAACTGGGTCGAATTTGTCCAGAGGAGGTCCGTTGAGGTCCACAAACAGGAGTGAAGTGCTGTCTTCACACAATCTGTTTCGCGTTACCCGTGATATTAAGTGCAGAAAAGCACATGGCTAATTTGCATACGCGAACAGGATTGGCTGGCTGCACTTGGCAAAAAACAAAACATATTTGTGAATAAAGGTTTTGAATTTTAATGTTGAGCTTAAAAATATTTTAGTGACCATTAGTGACAAAAAAAAATATTTTATTTTCAATTATTTGACACAATTTAAGACCCCCTTTAAATTTTGCTTTTGAGGCTTTCAGGGGGTCTCTTGGGTAAATCCCCCCGAACCCCCCGTATTTCGCACTCTGATTTTACTGAATAACAAGCCTAACAACATAATTAAGTGAGAAAGTTTTCAATTGTAACACAAGTGCGTTATTTTGAAGGATAAGCATAAAAAAATTATTTTAAGATTAAATAAACAGCTACGATTATAGGTTTCATACCTGAATTTTTCTTATTGTTGTGGGGGTCTAAAATAACATGATTTGTATATAACTTATGTGTTGCTTGATAATGTATTTTAATATTAAATTAGATAATGCCCTTTTACTGAATTTATAATGTGGTAGTTACATTATTCTTACTTAAGTACCATTTTAGCTACTTTACCCACCTTTTATGGGTTCAAGCTGGCTGGGAAAATTGTACTTCACAATGTGTTTTTACTTCATGTCCAATATGTTTTTATATTTTAAAGTCAACTTATTCAGTTTTAATTATCTTAATAGTTCGGCCACTAATTACAGCTAACTACTGATGGGAATAAGGATTCCATATTTTATAACTTTAGAATGTATAATGTTCTAATATTTAACAACATCTCCATCTGGTTAACACAAGCCTTTAAAAACCAAAGCTGTGTCCTTGGCTCTTCCTGATCTAGCAGCGGTAAGCTTCTGCCTCTGCCACTGTGTTATTCCACATGCACAAGTTCTTGTTTATACTCGCAATAATTAGGCAAGGGTTTGAACACCATAGTATTGTGATGCTTCCCTGAACTAAACCAGAATCTGTGCAGAGAGCTGAGGGATTGATACTTTCATGTCTGCAAATAAAGCAGATGGTTTGGAGTTGTGTATACTCATGTCATCCTTAAGGATTCTCACGAAACTTGGCAGCCAAATAATTTGGCATATTTTAACTGTGGATTTTGATGGAAGAAATGTCAACCCTCTTTCAACCGCACTGCTAGTAAAGTAGGTTTTGGAACATCCTTTTCTGCAGAGAAATTAGCCTTTGTTACACCCTGCTTATAATGCAACGTAAAGAAAAGAAAAAATCATTAAAAGCCAACAAAATATTAGATTTCGGTTCAATAAAAAAAAAAATAGATGTGGAAAACCTTGAAAGTCTAACACAGTGGTAGGTAAAACTAATCGATAGTTAAAAAATTATTTGAACAAACAGCATAAAGTAAACTAAGATTCTTATTTAGGATGTATCTGTGCTTCTTTCACATGTTGCTTTAGGCTAGAACAATATGAGATTTATAGCTATGGTTTTTGTTTCTTCATTAGTGGTAAATGGATTTATAACAGCGTTAAATGCATGCTATAACATAATCAAACAAATCCTTTCTGGCTTTAACTACTTATTAAAACTACAATTCTAGCCCTGTAGGAGCTCCCTCCTATAACTGTAATTAAGACTTATGGGAAAGCAGGGAAAAAGGAACCTCTCTTTTTTGCATTTGCATCACAGTACGGGGGATCAAAGCATTTACCTTGAGAATTTTATGGAAACACCACAATTATGTTGTCAAATGGGCCATTGCAGGGACAATTAGCCTTCCTGAACATGTGCAGAATCATAATGTGGCCAGACGCACTTGTAGAGGGAGGAGGAGTTTAGGCAGGCCCCATTCAGATGCACAAATTACCTTTACATCCATGGTTAACGACCAGCAGTACTCAGGTTTATATTCAGTCTACATGTGCTCACAGCTGGTGTACGTCTATCAAAGTGCAGCACACGTCACGGGTGACTCTTTAGTTTAAATAATTCATCCAATATTGATGCTGTGCATTGAAGAAGCATTCTGTAGAAGCAGAATAAAACACCCAATGTGGCTTCACTTATTATTACAGCTGTTGGGCTCAAAAAGAACTGAGGGAAAAGTAACCTCTTTGTTCCCATACATAGAATCTTCTCTCCCTGATTTATGCAGATTGCACGACTTGAGCTTTCTCAATTTTTCCAGCTTATTTAATCATAAAATTGCTTCAAGGATGATTTGGACTGAAAAGTCACTTTGCTCCACTGATTTACTTTAAAGCAATAATAGGAGCGATAACAGAAGGAGGAGCAGCACGTTTCAGAACAATGAAAATCAGAGCTGTCCTGGGAGTCAGATATTCGCTTTTTAGTGATCCGGATCACTGAGTTTGCAATGAGAGGCGCCAGATGAGGTCATGAGGGGTGCAATTATTCCAAACATTGAAAGGGTTCGTCTTTTGTTTGTTGTTTCCCCAAACCGATTCTGCCTGCCAGAACATGCAAATGGGGTTCTGATTCTGAAGAATAGAGAAGGGTAATTGTTGACAAAATTGATATTGTTATGATCATCCATGTAGCACCATGTGTTTTTGTCCCTTCAGAGTCGTATGAGTGATATAAAAACATCTGGTAATTGGCTGTTTGGCAGGAAGCACAGACTCTCTGAGGAAACCTGATGTAATCCACAATCTCAAAACAAAAGTGTCATCTGCAGATAATGAAGTAGAATAGCTGATATATTTTTCATTGTAAACCACCCGCTGTGAGGACACAGGTGATTAAGCATAAACAGGATTGGGGGCGGTGACATCTGCTAACCGGACCGCTGTGATTTATCAACATTTGTCTCCTTGAGATTATTCAAACCAAACATTTCAACAATTTTGCTTTGATTGGCATTTTCCATTTTTTTAAATTGATATGATTACATTTTCCTTTAATAACAAATCGGTACTCAGGGTTTACAAACAGTCGTTAATTAAATACCTAACCCTAAAAGGTATAAGAAATTAGTAAGGAAAAACATTAAATTTTTCATAACTTTATCTGACCCTCTGTATCTAGATAAAGCTTTACAAGTGTCTAAACATCTTCTATAAGAGCTATATGAAAGGTGTATATTATGTTATATACCAGTACATATACATAGAAGAGAAAAAAATAGATAAAATAAAGTTTCGAAAGTCCTTGTTTGAGCCTACTAAGAATTTCAGCAGCGGGTGCATTAAGAAAATAAACAAGGGTGGCGCCATCTGCTGGCTGTACCTCAGAATGATCAGAAAGCCTGAGGCAGCTACTTAATAGAGCACCACTGTCCTGCAGTTCCCTGGGGTAAAGAGAAGGCTTGGCATGGTGGAAGATCAACAGATATTGATTAAATATCAGCATTAACTCTATATTCAAAACATTCTTCCCCTGATCCTCCCATCTAAACATCAAGGAAAAGAAATGTTCTTGTTCCCAACCAACACAAACAGGGACACAGCATCAAAGTAAGACCCCAAAAATCGTATCTATTTATAATGTTGATGTCATGACCATTTCTGGACCTTTTTGGTCCTTTTTAAGTTTTCCCTTTGGGTTTTCAGTTACAATTTGATTTATATCATTCTGTGTTTATTAAGTTATTAGTCTAATTTCGATTTAGTGTTAACCAAGTTATTTTCTAGTTATATTTAAGCACTGTTGTATATCTTGGTTACTCTATGTTGCCCCCTTGTACCAGTATCCTTTCCCAAAGCTCCCTTCTAGATCCTCCTTTCCACACCTGCTCCCAGTCAGTTGATAACTCCATTCATTTTTCTGTTTGGCATATATATTCCTTCTCTGCAGTTATTGTTTGCTGGATTCTCCTTGTTACCTCATTCCTTAGGTTTATTCGTCCCTAGTGTCTCCTAGTTTTTGAAGAGTTTCTTGTCCACCGGTTTTGGATTATGGCTTCTGTAGTTTTACTTCTTCATTAAATTTTGCAAGAAATAATTTCTCTTCAGCTCTGCATTTGGGTTCTCAACAAGTATTCAATAATCTTGACAGTTGATTGTACCTATACTGTAGATACTATAGCTTTGCTATGACACAGCATCAGCATTTATAAGGCCTTTACTCCATCAACTTATCAGCCACATCTGAATGCCTCAGCAACCTTAGCTTCTGCTTCAGTGAACATAATGTTCAATTTCCAAGTGATGTTCCAGTTCTATATCTTTTGGAATCATATACTAAATATATATATATATATATATATATATATATATATATATGTTTTTTTCACACAATA
>NW_015150529.1:1720729-1722695 GCF_000732505.1 Cyprinodon variegatus
AAATAAATAAACAGTTTTGAAAACGTCGGTTTTCATTCTTTTCCTGCTTTGTGTGTCAACTTTCACGGTTGCTAAGCAACAGAGCATAAGCTAAAACCTGCTGAAGGGTAGACCTGTTCGAATTCACAGCCAAAACACTTCCGGTCTCCTTATTTTCACGGACTTCGAAGGATCCAGTCTAGGTAGACCGCGTCCTTGGAGGATGCAGCCCAGGATTTCGAACAGAGCCATAATCTTTCAGAAAAACTTTGGATGCAAACAGAGTGAGTTACTCTACTAACATATACATTTAAAAGTAATCAAATAACATGACTAAGCACCTTAAAATGGAGTCTGAGTCATTTTCTTTTTGAAAAGTGAATTCAGAGCGTCTCTTTTTCGTCTTCAAGCTTCAAACTGTAAGAGGCAATACTGAGCAAAACATTTTTGAATTTAGCTACAGATGTCGTTGGCTGGTTTAATTTTCTTCTAAAATTAAACTAGGTTATGTAAACATTTTACTCAGCTTATGAAAAAAATGGTAAAAAAAAAGCCCATTCTATAATGGTCATATTATGAACTATGCTGTATTATCTATTATTATCTATTTATAATCAACTGTTAGTGTTTTTACATTGAGGAACTGACTTCATTTGTTTATTTCCTTTTGCTACAAATAACTAAATAGATTTTATTCTATAAATGATTTCACTTAATTTGCAAAAAAATATTTAGCTGCTAGTTATTTAATTTACAGGAGCTGATTCACCTAGAATGGGCAAGTATATATCTAGCTAGTTTTGGACATTTAACTGCAGGAATAATCTTCAATTAAGAAGTCGTGTTTTATATATGCAGGCATGTTGAATACATCTAACATTGCTAAAAAAACAACTATTGTAGGGTGGATATGCTTTCGTTTACATTCGATGAAATAGCCATGATTAATTGAGTTTGAGGAGGTCACACTTTGGGCCTGCTTTTTTGGGGAATTTTGGGTTTGTTTCCTGTTGCAAAGTTGAAAAATTGAATGTTCAGGTTGATTTCTCCCTCAGTGGTATGTCATACTTTAAATGTCAGTTGGTCATGTACCAGATACTAGATACTTAATCTAAGTTAACAATGTATTTGGGTCATGATAAAATCCCAAACTAAAATTTTATTAATTTTCATTTGTCATTCTGTATTTTCAAAATTTTAATGGTACTCAGTTGTTTTTCTTAATGCCAAAGGAGGGGGAGGACTTCCCTAAGGGATCAATGTGGCTCCTTTATCTAAATTGCCTTCATCAGCGCATGTCCAGTGTACCCATTGTAACCAATCACTATAATGACTGATGGAAAGTGGTGTTCTCACCCTCTTAATGCTTCTGTTTCTAAATGGGGATTTATCTTAGGTAAATGCAGGGCAATATGGCTGCGGGAAGTGAGGGTGCTGGGGGTGCTGCAGGCCCCCCCTAGTAGTGAGAGGTAGATTTAAAAACAAATCTGTTGAAAGAACTTTGTTATGAATATTTATTTTGACTTTTCTTATTTTCTTATTTTAACATTATATGTATTTTGATTTGATTTTTTTAGGCCTGTCATGGCAACGTCAAGCAAGCTAGTGGTAGAGTAGTAAATTTACATAGCCTAATGACAGAAATGAGGAGAAAATATGGCACAGAAACTTATTTCGGATTCATCCACTCATGAGAGACTTTATCTCCACGACCTCAGAGCTTAATCTAATCCTGCCGTTAAAGTAACCATAGTATTTTACAGTGTCATTTGGATCTTGTGTTCTTTGCACAATGGAGAAATGTTCAATAATGATTTAATAGTATACTAATATACAGTAATTATTTCCTTGTGGTTTGCATAAAAGGATTTTGGAACTAATAGAGTCAGGTGTGACATAAACACAGTGGCTCATGTTCATGCCAGCTGACCAAATCTACATTGTTATTGTGAAGTTTGATTAATAGCACTTATATTCACCCGAGAAC
>NW_015150529.1:1724060-1730695 GCF_000732505.1 Cyprinodon variegatus
TTTTTATTATATTTTAATTATAGGTCTTTTGTCCAAAAAAACAAAAACATTTTCACAGCACCCCCTGTTCAAAAACACTCCCAGCTCATGAAAGGCTACATTCATATTTAGTTTGTTGTGTTAAAAAAAAAAAAAAATCTTTTTATTCGATCTCTAAGCTTTCATTTTGATATAGTTGAACCTATGATGGAATTGTTCTCACTATCTCTTTCCAAGCCTCCTTTCAATTTAATTTTATGGCTGAGCAGCCACGGAGCAAATGCATCACTTTCACAAAGTGCACATATCTATGCTCTCACTCCTCGCTCTGGAAAGTTCTTCACCATATCTTCCTTTTTTAAATTGTTTTTAGCACAATTAGTGATGCGCATGTATTAAACACAAATGTATACACTGTATGAACATACAGATTATTGTACCAACCCATCTATTCTCCTCTGGTTGAGTCTGGCACAATCTTCCCTTTTGATACGGAGAACAAATCCACTCTTACTATTAAACTTTAACACAGTGTGTAAACACAATTTCCACTGCTCTTCGGTTGTCTAAACAAGTTTAATATTTCCCATTAAATTTCAATTCAGGGATTTCACACTTTTGTTTATTCTGCGCCTGGCTTGCTCTTCTTAAAAAGAAAACATTTTATCCAGATACTCATTTGTCAGCTGAATAATCAGTTGCTTATTTGGACTTTGTGATTAAAATGGCAGCTTGGGTAGAAGAAACAATATCTCTTGCCAGTAAACCAGGCAGATAGGAAATAAATACATGTGCATCTTTTGCTGCTTTGCTGAGTTTGTGCTTGAACGGATGTTTGTTTCAGATTATACCTCATAGTTTTGCAATGAAAACAATTGTAAACTAAAGTAAAGCTTGGTAAAAAGAGCAAAACTACATTTTATTGTAAGCAATTTTTAGCCCACTCTACTGACATAAACCTTGATATTAAATTTGAATCCTGATAGAAAAGGAGGCAGCTTCAATGGACATGTGAGGAATCCTGCTATGCTTACTATAAAGGCTTGAGACCCTAACCTCTCACTACCTTTCTATGATAAGACAAAGCCATAGTGGGGAGATATTATGAGTGAATGTCCCTGCAGGTTGCAAATGTTCATACTAAAGTAGACATTAAGGCTACTTCCAGAACCAGATCACTGTAAATCAGACTGTTTGCAAAATTTCCTCCATGTTTACAGGAGTAACTTGGAGCCAGAGGTCCCGGACTGGGAAACCACAAGGCCTAACAGAAGGCAAGGCGAGGCAAGGCAAAGCAAATTTATTTGTATAGCACAATTCAGTACAAAGACAATGCAAAGTGCTTTACATGATTAAAATACAGGAAAATAAAACAGAATCAAAGCAAGTAGGAAAAAATAAATAAATTAATAAATAAAATAAAAAATGCAGAAACAAAAAAGAATATTAAAAACAGTTGGACTAAAGAAAATATGTTTTAGTTGAACTGTTTAACTAGAACAGTTGAAGGCAATCCTAAACAAATGTGTTTTTAGTCTTGATTTAAAGGCTTTCCAAACTTTTACAGTTTTCTGGAAGTTTGTTCCAGATAAGTGGAGCATAGGAACTAAATGCTGCTTCTCCATGTTTAGTTCTGGTTCTAGGTATGCAGAGCAGGCTGGAGCCAGAAGACCTGAGTGGTCTGGAGGGTTGATACACTGATAGCAAGTCTGTGATGGATTTAGGTGCTAAGCCATTCAGAGATTTATAGACTAACAGAAGTATTTTAAAGTCTATTCTCTGAGATACAGGGAGCCAGTGTAAAGACTTTAGAACTGGGTTGATGTGCTCTACTTTCTTAGTCTTAGTGAGGACACGGGCAGCAGCGTTCCGGATCAGCTGCAGCTGTCTGATCCACTTTTTAGGCAGACCTGTGAAAACACTGTTGCAGTAATCAATTCGACTATAAATAAACGCATGGATTAGTTTTTCCAGATCATGCTGAGACATTAGTCCTTTAATCCTGGAAATGTTCTTCAGGTGATAGAAAGCCAACCTTGTAATTGTCTTTAAGTGCTCTTGGAGGTTCAAGTCTGAATCCAGCAGAAGACACACACACCTGTCCTCCAAGCCAGCTCATCCAGTTAAAAAGAGCCCACATAGAACACAGTCTGGATGTGCTAAGCTTTCCTGAACACTTTCAAAAAAGAGTTCAACAGAAGTAGCAGGTCTGGTGAAATAGGGGGAAAGCATTTTCAGCTAAACAAAGTGGGTTTTTGATTAATTCTGATTATTTCATGCATTTTACGGTTGTGTAAAGCAAGCCAACAGAAGCCAAGCTGTTGATTATTAGAGAATGACTTATTTATTTCAGTAAGGTTTCAACCACTAATATGACATTAAGGTTTGTGTTTTTTGATCCATTCATTACATTTTATTGCTTAAATATCACCGAAGAGTCCTTTAAAATGAGTTCCTTTGCTATAGATCTATTGTCTTAATAAACAAACCTAGCAAACCAGATGCTAAACTTTCCGCCTTAAGGGTTGTTAACAACCTGTAACAGTGGCAGCCATTCAAAATGGCCCTTCACACGCCAGCAGAATGTCAGCCTACTGCCCTGCAGCTCCCAGCTAAATCCAATCCAACTTGCCACTGGCATTCTCCTAGGTGTTCATATATTTTTACTCTGATTCCATCCTTTCACTGAATTCCAGGGTCTGACCACAGGATAAAGCTAATCTTTAGATCTTAATGTCCACAAATCACAAACAAAAGAATATTTTAGTACAGTAGGTTGATGTTTAAAAAGGAATTGTAGGGGACCAGCCAAGGAAAGTGGGAAAATTTTATATGGCTACTACTTTAATTCTGCAGGGGCAATAACATAATGTTAAGACCAAATGATATAATTTTTTATTGATTTCTGATTAGGTAAATTATATAATAAGTAATTACTTCCTCACTAAAAGTTTCTTTGCAAGTGGGCTTGCATTGTGGATGTGTTTGCACAAATTCCAATTGCTCTGAATAATTTCTAATTTCTAATCTAATTCGAAACCTGAGATAGAACATAACCTAACTGTGATTTCATTGCATGTTTAAAGGGCTTGGTGTCATCTCAGCTGTGATGGACAGATGGATTAACAGTGACAAAGGGATAGCGACAAAACCATGGAGAGCGATCTAAGTTTTCTCTGATGGAGCAATGATATGATGTGGAGGATTTCTGCCCATGTTCTTCACCATAGATATTGCGAATAGGAAGAAAGAGAAGAAGCTTTCTGTAGAGGAGCTAGCTGCTGAGCCGGTGTCTCTAGAGATTCCAGAAGCCGCCGGTGCGTTGAAGGCTTCACACTATAAAATGGGAACAGTTTCTGCATGGTAAGTTGTTATCAGCATTTAAGATGAAGGTTATATGTAGATTAGAGCAACCCGTTAAAAACTACGGCCTTCATCTAGACTTGCTCCTGCTTGTTATCGAGGTATGAAGAAAAGGCCGCCTTGATACTCCACGGCACTGATTTCTGTTTATTCACTGGATATCCAAATGGACGTTGGTAATACAGGGTGCTGTGAAGATACCAACCGCCATATTGATACTCCCTTGGTAGACCAGTCGAAATTTAAACAATATGTGCACTATAGCATCGAAAAACGATGGTTTATGACTTTTAAAATAAAGATAAATTTATCACTTTATCACACACCTGCTGTTTCATAGCACAAGTAGATTACTTTAACTTATGATAAAAAACAGGCACATCACATTGCATATTCAGTATGAAGTCTATGGAGTCTATAAATCATGTAATATACCATATTATACAAATCCAACATAACAATGTGTGTTATGGAGCATAATAATACTGTAGTCAGATATTAAGAATATTACACACGCATACACACTCACTATCTAACAATGTGCATGTAATATACAAGTATTTATTACATTGTTATGGTAATTACATAGTACATATAATTTCAAGAATTTACATTAAGACTGAATTATTAGTACTTGTCTGTTCATGCTATAGTATTTTTCCTTTTGCAAATTGAGCATATATATATATATATATATATATATTTCTACATATAAATATAATATATATATAAAAACTATATATATATATATATATATATATACACATACATATGTGGGTCTATGTATAGTTGTAAAACAGCCAAGAACTAGTAGAAATTGATGTTGCTGTTGAAACTTCAATTTAATGTATTTATTTCTAATTTAGTTTATATTTCATTGCTAGTTGGAGCACATTCTATGATTAATATTGTATCAGGGAAGCCCAAGCTCTCAAAAACAAAAGTAAATTATATTTATTTTCTCCTAAAATAAAGTCATGCCATGTAAGATAATATACATATTCTTTTTTCAAATTGTGGGATAGATTTAATCTATCAGACTGTTAACAATTGGCTGTACTAGTGTTTACCTAACTGTAAAAGACATGAAGGGTTCATGAAAAAGTTATTTGTGTAAAATAATTTGAGAAGCTTTAAAGTTATTTCTGTTGCTTTCAGAAATATTATTTATTTATTTATTAAATCTCTGGCAAATTATTCCCAGAGGCATACAAGCTGAGCCGGTTAACACTGTAATTATCAGAGAACTTGGCAATAACCCTGAGAGAAGTTCAATTAGAACCTGAGACACTATATTAGCAGTTTCTTAGTTAAAATCATGAAACTTGCTGAAGGGGACACATTTTCAACAACAGAAAATTTAGTTTTAGCACCACCAAAATGATTACCAAAGAGCCAGGAGCTGAACACTTTGTGCAAACCTGATAACAGAACCTGCATCTCTCAGGTTCTGTCATCAAATGTCTGCTGGACTATTTCCATTAACCTTGAAGAGAAGTTTTTTTTTTTCTTTAAGTTTCTCTTTCCAAACGCTAACAAATCTGTTAATGTATATTGTTTTCTGGATGTTCAGTTTCTGGTCTGGTTGGATCCCTACAGCTGGTGATTTTTGTAGTTGCCGGTTTAATCTGCCGATTGCTTGTGGGGGACGAACAAAAATAGGGGCCGTAATAGAAATCATTTGTTGCGTTTATTTTTTGGTTTTTCCTTTATAACAACACTATCTCTAGATGGTGTTCTAATGATATAATTAACTTAACTACATCATGATCCCATTTGACTTCGAAGAAGAGGGGTCACGTCTGTAAAATATGTTTATTAGTTTACCAAACTCCTAACAAGAGATTGTGCCTTTGGCTTTTTAGCGGCTTTTTTGACGGCAGCGTCTTTGCTGCCAGTGTAAAATTGACCTCATTAAAAAAGTCCTTTTACCACAGGGGCTTAATTTGTTGTGGCAGGTTGAATTTCTTGGCGGCCTTGGCTGATAACTTTTAATTTTACCGAGGTGCCCTGTATGAGCAACAGCTCCAGCAGTGATTCAGCTCTTCTCTTCAATTTTTTTTCTCCACCTGGTGCTCTATCATCTGTTTCTCATCATCACAGATCATCGTTCCAGGCTTTGTCCTTACCTGCCACGCAGCTGTACACCTGGGACCCACTTTACTGCCTTCCATTCATCATCCTCTCACCTCTCTTTCTAATTTCCTTTCACACTTTCAGTCTTTTTGTTTGCATCTGTTTGCTGGTTCAGACCCAATGTGTTTAGTAAGCAGAGTGACTCGGTTGGAGTTGAAGTAGCTGTTTGAAATTGTATAAACAGACAGAAAAACATGTTATACCAGATAAATCTAAAGACCCTGGACTCTATAACTTGTATATGATAATACTTTTAAAGTTAAAGAAGCAAGAAAGTTTAAACAATGTGGGCCTTTTGTATCCATATAAGATGTATTTTCAAAATTATTTGTTATTGTTATTTATTTCAAAATGCCTGCGAGCAAAATAAACATACTTGCATGTATGTTTAGCAACTTTTGCGCATGGTTTTTCTACCACTGCACAACATGCACCAGAAAATGCTGCTTTGAGAGGAGAAAATCGCTCTCCATGTGAGCCAACTCCTTCCTCACGCTTTCAGAATTGTGCTAGGGATCTCACTGCATGCATGATTTTATATCCAGCGGCCACGCTAGAGGACGGCTGCACTCTTCAAAGCGTTCTGTCCTCGGACTGATTTTCTCCTCATAAGGACTTTTATTACCAATTCCTAACATAAGAAAAACTTGAGGAAAAAAAAACTATTTGGAAAAAAAACATTCAAAGGTTTGATAGCAGTCACATCAGCATCACCTCTCACGGTCGGGTCAAATTTGTTCTTTGTTACTCCAACTTTTTGTTACCGTCAGAAAAATGGTTGTTGCCATAGCAGTGATCCATCCTTAAAGTTGTAAGGAAACGGCCGTTCCAACTGTTGCATTTCCGAATTCTCCCGATTGGTGCCCGACTTTACGTGAGTGAATAAATTGAATGTGATTGGTCAATTATCAAGGGGGCGGGATTGTTGTGGCGAAAGGTTTGCAAACATGTTTGGTTGTGGCCGGTGTCTCGGAAGCATCTTGCTAACCAGTTAGCAACTTAGTGCTAGTAGGTTCCCAATGGGAAATTACATTGGGACTAAGTAGCACTTAGAAACGACACTGTCAAGGAACTCTACGGGCAGCGGAAACATGCAAGAG
The DNA here is from genome assembly GCF_000732505.1 of Cyprinodon variegatus. Taxonomy (NCBI): domain Eukaryota; kingdom Metazoa; phylum Chordata; class Actinopteri; order Cyprinodontiformes; family Cyprinodontidae; genus Cyprinodon; species Cyprinodon variegatus. The sequence continues at coordinate 1,730,639 of NW_015150529.1, forward strand.
GAGGAGAGTTTTGTGTCGTAGGTCGTGGATGAGTCTCCTCCGTCATACATTTTTTAT
>NW_015150529.1:1731117-1733729 GCF_000732505.1 Cyprinodon variegatus
GTTATGGAACACATTAATTAACTGAAAAATGTCGCATAGTAAGCCTTTAAACTTTCGGCCAAACCATATCCCCAGGACCCCATTGATTGGCAAATTACAGTTTCCTTTAAAAAAAAAAGAGTTTGACCACTCACACAATTTTATTACACTTTGTACGATGAAGCTAATAAAAAAAAAGAATATCGCACAAATATAGCTTGACTTAATACAAATTTTATGTTGAAAGGATTTCCTCTATTGAAGGCCAAAAATCCAATTAAACTGACCTGATCCTATGTGAAAAAAAAATATAAACCTATATTAAATATGCCGTCAATAAGCATTTCTGAAAAGTAGTCATTTACATTCCTGTGGAGGATTCTTGATCACACTTCTTGCAAAAAATGTGTTTTTTTATTCTAAAGAGAGCTTTTCTCTTTATCTCTCACACACAGAGACATATTCCAGTAGAGTGTATTCAGTGGATCTAGGATATGTCAGTATTAGCCTCTGTTAGCCAAGCATCCGTCAGTCAAATATGTCCCCTTGCCAATTTTGTAGCTCACTACACTCAGAAAATAAGATTTAAAAAAATCAAGCTGGCCAGTTTACTCTGAACAATATTTGCTAACTTTTTAGAGCATTTAATGAAGGATCAGCAAGTCATTTAAACTCAATATTTTCCTGTGGCAGGAAGCGTTTTTACCTTTTTATCGAGGTTTAGCAGACTGTAACCAATGTCCATCAAATTTTTCAGCAAGGCATCTGAAGTTTTTGTGGAAGAAGAGGGAAGAAATTATGTTTTGTTTTGTTTTTTGTTTTTTTGCCCACATAGACTTTTTACACCAAAACCTACCTTGATTGTAGAACCTTTGGAGCTTTGACTATATATGGCACTCGGTGCTTAGACCATTACAGCCAAACAGTACTTTACTTCCTTTAGACCCATTCACAAAATTTACTTCTATTTAAAACAATTTTCTGACCTCAAAATTGTGAAAAACCTGCTCACTCAGAATCAACACCACAGCCAAAGGGCTTTAGGAAAAAAGCACAGGAGATATTAAGAAAAGGAATGCTTCGTTTATCTGTGGTTCCTATTTGGGATGGCTGCTTCAANAGAAAAGGAATGCTTCGTTTATCTGTGGTTCCTATTTGGGATGGCTGCTTCAAAGTCGAAATTGTAATTGTCAGGTCTAAGCACCTAAAACATCAAACACACATACAGGCAGTGTTGGGACTAACGCGTTACTTTGTAACGCGTTACTGTAACGGCGGTATTTTTTTCACTAACTAGTACGCTAACGCGTTAGTTTTTAAATTCAGTAACTCCGTTAACATCACTACATGATGCGTTACTGCGTTATTTTATAGTCTCGGGATCAGCTAGAGACTTAAAAGCTGCAGTGAAGTATTGTCTTCCTGTGTTAGAGTGAGGGAGACAGGAAGGAAACATGCTGAGGGCGTGTTTGTGTTTACCAACACTAGTCATCATGGCGGCTGCTGCAGAGCCCAAGTCGAGTTTCTTCACTTGGAGATATTCTCATTAATTTACAATTTGTGCCTTGGATCAAAGGTTCTATCAACAGCCCAGAACAGCAACTGTAATCTGTTGAAACACCTACAAGGGCAACATGTTGCGACGAAGCTAGAAGCTACCGGTGTCGTGCCAAGGTAGTTGTCCCTGGGAAAATTTGTATCCCCTGGTCGGGAGCGCGCACGGAGTAGGAAGAACAACCCCACTTAACTCCGCCTCAATTCCAACGTGCAGAACTTGAAATTTGAAAGGTTTTACGCGTATGAAAGTTGAGCTTTACTGTTTTATTCTTTACTTCACATGTTATAGCAGAGTATCGCCAGTGATATTGATCTAAAACTATTAATAAAAAACACAAACGTTTGCTTGAAAGCTGGTCGCTGAGAGCAGTGTCTACTCCTCCCTCTGAAAGCAAACAGATCCTTGTTCTTTTCCACACGTTCATTAAAAAAAATCTCTCATTGTTTCAAAGTGTCCAAATGTTCTCATCCCATTGAAAACTGTTGTAAACCATATACTTGTAATAAAAATGAAATAGAAAATGGAGTGCACGTGTAATCAGTAAAGACTATATGCAGAAGGAAATAATTTTTTCCTGGTTGAAATTTAGTACTTAAATCTATATTTGTGTTTTATATTAACTTACAATTTATCACTGTTGTACTATCCTTAATAAACAGTTTGTGTTCTAACATCAGCCGTTTTATTTCATAAAATAAAACCTGCTGTAATCTGTTCCCCCTGTCTAAATCAGACAAAAAAGCTTTTTCATTTTTGGCTTATAAGTATCTTTTATGAGGACAATTCATTCCTGAAACTTTGGAGTTGATTGACCTTTGTTTCTTAAACAAATTATAGCAGGCCACCTGCTGTAAAGAGCAATTTTGCAGGCAACTACCTACTATGTAGCATTGTCAGTTTGTTCTGCCCTGAAAGAAATTGGCACTTTGAAACATATCTTCGTTGCTTGTATATAGAATTGCTTAGCAGAGTTTCATGATGCAAATGCATGTCAACAGATGTTATTATTCTCCAGTGCAATAACATTTCTGAAATGAAGGCTATAAGGGCATAATGTGAACCTTTAAAAAAAAAA
>NW_015150529.1:1734099-1740597 GCF_000732505.1 Cyprinodon variegatus
TTAGAAGAAACATGTGATAGAGGCTGTTCAGGTCTCTTTTACGACCCAGCATGTGATAGAGGATGTTCAGGCCTCCTTCACAACCCATCCGTTGCATGACCTTTATCTGGAACAATCTTACGCAAGAGTTAATAAAAGATGAATCACATATTATACATCATAATAGTTCATTAGAACACAACCCATGAAACACAAACGGAGTATAATTAAAATATTTCTAACAGTAATGAAAGCTTACTGCCCCAATCCCCATCCCAGAATTTTGATTCCCTCTTCTTTGTCAGGAGGCGATCATTTTTAGCTAACTTTAAATAACTTCTCAATATAGTAAATTACCATAAAACAGGACTTAACAGCAATTTATTTTTAACCAGACAGAAGATTTCTTAGATATCAGTGTTGGGCTCCTTGTGACCATTCTAGGGAAAAGGAACGAGGAATGAGGCCTTAATAAGGGTTATAACAGTTTCCTATAGATCAGCAGGGACACATCCTGCAAGAGGAGAATTGTCACTGGGAGTTATCTGCTAGAGTTATCAACACACACTGTAACAAGATAACCGACAGTTTGTCTACATATGTCACATCTGTGTCAGTCAATTATCTGTAGATGTTTCGAATATTTGTGTTCAACAGCAAGAGCAGAGTGAAGGTTCATATAACGTCCTTCTTATATTGTCTAACATTTCTATCATTTGAAAGGGTGTTAATGTATGAATGGCTTTGCTATAAATGATGACCTAGCATTTGAGCTGAATGAAAGTCCAGTCTTTTAAAAGGCCACTACAAAACTTTCATGTCTTTTTATTTATATTAGGGCCATGTAAAGTTTGATTGTTTGGTGTGCTCAAGCTGCCATATTTAAGCTTAAAGTGGCAAAATTATGGCAGTCAATTTTCTCCAGGGAAAGGAGGGAGGAGAGAGGAGGATTTATGCTTTTACTTATTTACAGTAACCCACAACCTAAAGTAGAGAACGAAAACCATACTACCGTACAACAAATATCAGGTTTGACTTTGTCATGTATGCCTTAGAGAAGAGTTTAATTATGGATGCAATGGGATTTAAACCCTCCAAAACACTTAAAACCCAAGAGTCTTTTCAATGACAAACTAGTTTTGGCAAATGTGAGATCAGCTTTTGTGTTATCTTTAGTCTAAAAAGTTTTTTTTAGCCAGAACGTTTCTATGAACTATGAATCAACATTCTGATGCAGACCATGTATGTGTATATAAACATGGACTGTTGTTAGTTTTATCTTAAAAACTATCAGAACTGCCTCAAATAACTGATCAGCAGTGTTGGGCACGTTACTTTGAAAAAATAGTTATAGTTACTAGTGACTTCTCCCAAAAAGTAACTAAAAAGTTACTAGTAAAAGTAACTATTGCGTTACTTTTGCGTTTCTCGTCCACGTAACCCTCACCACCCAGCCCCCACCTTCTCGCCATGTATTTCAAGTGCAGTAACGGGTTACTTTCAACGCCGTTGCTCCCATCACTGCTGATCAGTATTGAGGACATTCCTTGCAGTCATCCCTTTATCTATGTTGGTGAACCTGAGGTCTGCATAAAAGACAAGCTTATGAAATGCACATGCACTGTTGCACTTCTGAAGAAATCAGAGTCTAATTTGTCCTTGTGGTGGTTAGGGAGGGAAATTGTTTCTAGGTGAGGAAGAGATGTAACAGAACTGCGGAGAAAATTGATTCTAAATGGACCATGTTTTGTAGAACAGCTTGTTGATGCAACCAACATTTACAAAAATAAGATTAGATTTATTTTAGACTTTTAAAAAATGGTCCTTCCAAAGGATGAATCATGAAAACGTCGGCATTAAAACAAAAATTCCTGAGTAAACTGCTGAAGTAAGATTTAAATAATCAAACCTTGTATTTCTGCCACATTAGTTGCAGGAGCATGTCTTATAAAAATGTGAGCATTATTAGCACATAGAAACACTCTGAACTTGAAGATGCATCTTTTTTTTTAGCCAAAAGATAAATTATCAAAGCTACAGTACTTAGAGAAAAACATATTTCTGAATAACAAAGTAAAATGTGCAATCATCTAAAAGCACATTGGGATTTTTTTTTAAACTGGTATTGAAATAATTAAGACTCAGGATTAGCATTGAAACAAAGTCATGTTTTCTTTTGGATGATTCCAATTTGGTGTCTTCTTCCAGCTGGATTGAACATTGCTTGGATTGGAAACAGCATCTTTCACATCTATTGACGCTGTTATGCTTTTAGGTTAAACATTGGCTTATTACATTTTTATTAGCTCTTTGGTTAAAGCTTTTAAAATATGCTCATCTCTTTTGTGGTAAAGTTACTGCTGGTTGTTTATGGTGTTGTCAGAGCAGTAGAGGGTTTGTAAGCAGTAGTAATTCTTTCAGCAGAATGAGGAAGGAGAAATCTATCTTATCTAAACATCCCAGCCCTAAGAGGCAAAGGTCACAGTCATAAATCTGGTCTCACAGGGGAAATACTTTTGGGGGGATATATAGAGATGGAAGCTAAATCAGAATTTTCCCATTAGGAGTTGCTTACAAACAAACAACTCTGGTTTTGTGTGCTTGTCAATTTATATTTAATTATTAACAGAAAGAAGTTTCCTTAGATTGATCATTGTGGTTTAATATTTTATATCTCACTTTTTAATGTACGTTAGTGGAAGCTCTGAGCATGCCGATCGTTTGGAAGTAGAGAAGGATTCAGGGAGTGCAGAATTCCGTCAAGTATCTAATTTCCCCCGACATATTATTACTTCCACTTTAAGCTAAAACCTGTGAACACAGAATCTTTCAGAAAATATCCGGATCAAGATGATGATCCAGATCATCACCAAGATTTAATACCTTTTTTTTTTTAATTTAAGTGGAATCCGTCCATAACTATTTTTTTTGTTGTAATTTTGAAAACAGAAAGACAAGCTAACAAACAGACAAGCCGAGGCCCATGAACATAACCTTCTCGGCTTTATACTCCATCAAACATTTGTTGTAACTAAAGCCTCCAATAACACAAAAAAAGCAGCAGAGTTGTTGCCTGTAACGTCAATAAGAGTAGGTAGTGTTGGGATCTGGAGCTGTACCACCTTCCTCCAGCAGAGTGCGCCGTGGGTCCTCCAGAACTGGAACCTTCCAACACATCTGAGGCGCATCTCCTCATCAGAAGACCTGCCTATATAACCTGCTTCCAGACCTTGCTTCGACGCCGCAGTGTTGACCTAGTTTGGTTAGCGACCTGAGCCTAGAACCTGAGAATCTCTACTATCTCATTGATGAGATTAGATTCTAATTCTCCCTTGTTTTGTGCCTGACAGGAAACCTGTCTCTACCTGAGGCTCTGGATGAGCTTAACCTGCTGTGATTGCCCTCGTGAGCCAAACCTGAAGATTCTTCTGTGGATTCCCCTACAGCTCTTGGATAAGAGCAGGAAACTCAGATTAAGGTCTGCCCTCAAAGTCAGAAGCAAGACGCTGAAGCAACTCTTGGACTCTGCTGAACTAACAGTCTCTGGACCCATCAAGTGCCCTCTCTCTCAAAGAGAAAACCTGACCACTTCAAGGTATTCATCTGAATATTCAAAGACTCATAACTCTTCAGTTCATTTGCTAATCAAACTATCATCTCTGCAGACTCCAGTGAACCAGTTCCTGACCAGTTCCCGTGCCAGTACATTATCCTTGTGTTTATTCACAATAAACTCTGTTAAACTTTTATTCTGCCTCCGTGTGCCTCCATCATGACAGGTAGAGGGTCTAAAAAGTTGGTAAACATAATGAAACGGCACTATGATGCGTTAAACTATCTTTGTTCTGTCTTCCCTTTTTTGCTCTATAATCATCTACTTTTATTTGTTGTCTTTAAGGACTGCAGGTTTGGATGCACTGTAACAGCTTCACAGCTTTGCTCTCCACTCGGAACTGTCATGGTTCTGCCCTTTGTGGGTTTCTTTTTGAGTTTTCAGTTGCACTGGGATTTTATGTTTTCTTTGTCCTTGGTTCCTTTCCCATTTTGTTTCATTGTAGTCGTTTTCAGTGTTGGGCACGTTACTTTACTCCCTGCTTAACATGGGGGGAACGCTATCTGATGTCAGTATGATCAGGCTGCAAGTTTTTTAACAGGGCGCTCAGATCTAGTGAGTGTATGAAATGTCTAATTCTGTAATCCTGTATGTTTGGGTTGTTATAAATACTGCAACATCCATCTATGTATGTATGTGTGTGTGTGGGTGTGGCCATGTCTTTAATACCTGGTGGGGACAATTTCCTAGGTTAGGTTTAGGACTAAGGTGTGAATTGAGTTTAGGTTAGGTTTAGGGATAGGTATGTGTCGGTAATGGTTAGGGTTAGGGCAAGGGTCACGGTTAGGCCATATAAATTAGTGGGAAATGAATGGAAGTCAATGGAAGGTCCCCACAAGGATATTGTGACACAACATGGGTGTGTGTGTGTGTGTGTACACTTTGTGTATACAAAATGACAATAAAGTTTGTCTAAGTCTAAAATAAGTCTAAGTTATCCACTAACTGGCAGCCTAAAGCTAATTATGAAATCACATTGCACCGTACAGAACTGTACTGATTTTTATAGGATTTGGACTCTTCTAAATGCTATCTGATTTAAAATAATTTGGTGCTGTTGGTCAAATTAATGAATGGTTTGCAGTGTTTTGATACATATGATGAATAAAGATACATTATTTCCCTGTAATAGAACACCAGCTTGATTTAATTGGCCTAATCACTTAATATAGCCTTTCTTCTGACTTGCAGCTAAACTACTTTTAAATTACATCTAAAATTAATTGAAAAGTTTTTACTTTTAAGATAAAGGGAACACACTGCAAGCAGTTTTATCTTTTGCAACAAACCAGCAACAAGGGCATGTTGCAGAGACCATTATTGGTCATCGGATTTAGACTTCATTTAAACACTTTCTTTAAGAAAAACCCAGATGTCTACACAAATATTAAATTGCCTTAAAATTCTCATTTAAAATGAAAACAAGTGAAACAAGTGCGGTTTACCAAAGTGCATCATTTATACCACAGAAATATTAAGCCACAGTGGCTGACCTGTAAAAAATAGAAATCTCCTTTTGCATCTAGAAGGTTTCTAACCACAGGGTAGAAAAATAAACAGCATTGTCAGTCATGAGTAAAAGATCCAGCATAAAAATGGCTCTGAGCTGCGTAAACATTGCCCTAAAAATACCATGGCTATAAATATAATTGGAGAGACAGACGAAAAGACAGGCGGATACTGGGTCCTTAAAGAGAGGATAAACTTGCATGTTACCTGACCATAAGGTTATATACGTGAACTATTAAGTAGTGTAATTAAAAACATATATACAATATTTTTCACATCATACAGTTCATATTAATAGATTACTTTTTGATTTATGTTGGTTCATTTCTTGGTAAGTGACATCCTGTGGGCTTGGATGACTCATGAGGAATCTATTCAAACTGCATTATAATGGTTTACATGGCCATCATAACACTTTATACAGATCTGAACTTTAAGGACAGATTGGCTCTTAAAAGAAAAGCATAAAAACACAGTTGACAAGGCTAAGGTCAGTGGCATGAATTTAGCCTTTAGTGTAACACAACTAATTGTAAATGCTTCTCTCAGATAGAGGATGGTCATAGAATTGTGAGAAATCTTTTCATGTTCTTCCACATTTTATTCAAATAATTCAAGGCACTTTTTTCATAGTGAGTTACCTGCGTTTAACAAAACTTTAATCTTTTCAGATTACAGGTTTCCTACAGCATAAGGAAAGTTAAATTCAAGACTTTTTTTTTTCAAATAAAAAAAGAATTGTCAATTTTAATGTTTTATTTAGATTACAAAAATAAATCGTAATAAAAATGATCCTATTTATGATGTTTTAAAAATCTACGAAAGACTGATTTAAGACATTTTAATACCAATTAAGGCCTTAGTTTTATTTTGAAGAATTCAATGCCTTTTAAGACTTTTTAAGGACCCGCGGGAACCCTGGATTAAGAAGTCCCTATCAACCTTTGTTGTATAATTTTCTAATCAGGAGAGAAATGTTGCATTTTTAATTGCTGTATCTTAGATATTTTTTAGATTGTAGCTCAGTACCTCTTTTTTTTTAAATATTTATTTATTTATTTCTTATTTTTTGAATAGGGACAATGCACATTAATGAACATCAGTATAAAAACAAATGTAAATATGCTGGAATATAGCTACAAAGCTAGTTTTCATCCAAGCTAACGCTAACTCAACTGCAGAAAAATGAAAGTAACAAACTCAACGTTGAGTTAGCGTTAGCTAGCATGACCGGCTCCGTGATGCTGGTTTTCCTTCAGTATGAGCGCCACAAGCGTCACGTGACTAAGAAAACGTAACGGGATTGGCTGGGTGTTGGACGCCACAATCCATTGCTAATGTCTGTGACCTGAGGTAACCCTTCCCTTTTTACTCTGAATTTAGACGCAGAATTTAAT
>NW_015150529.1:1742592-1744473 GCF_000732505.1 Cyprinodon variegatus
GTCTTCAATAAGATTTCTGCCAATACATTGAATCTGAATTTCTATGAAGGGTCAGTTAAGTTCAAATCAAACTTTTCGAAGTCGAGTTCGCCACTAACTGTTGGTCCCTCCATTGTTGTTTTTGAGCGCGGGTGAAAAACTCAGAGCTGAAGCACTGTTGGTTTTTGGGTCGTGTAGTTTTTTTGACTCGCATGGCGGGTCAGAAGGACCCTTTAAAAAAATTTACATCATTGGTAAAGTGTCCCCCTAGCTGCAGCTGCCATCTGCCTGCTGCCAGTGTGACGCTGACTGACACACCTTCTGCACAATCTCCCTAAGTGTAGAGAAGTGCAGCGTGAAGACGACAGGAGGAAAGCAGCTGTTTGAAAAAAGGAAAATGGAAGATGTTAACAAAAATAACTTACGGAAATGTCAGCTTATTCACACAGCTCATTTAAATTTGCTGGTATTGACGTTATTCATTATTTCTCTTTAAACTAAAAGGCTGTGATTATCAGTTCTGTTTTCTTAACATGACATTTTTAAGATAAGTTATACAAGTTTTCTTGGATTTGAAGTTTGTTGCTTTGAGAAAAAAAACAAAGATTGTTTTGCATGAAAACAAAAAAAACCCAGAAGGATACCTTTTTGTTGTCTGCAGGGGATAAAGCTTATGTGTTTGGTGCTTTAATCAGCAACACAAAATATAAGCTTGTGGCTACATGTCGCATGGTGTGGCAGAAGCTAACATTTTACAACTCCTTCAACACGGCACCAGAGATGGAAGAAGATGGTGGGGTTACTTGGGGTTACTTTTTTGCAATGAATCGGAAACTGTTCGGATGTAATGGAAAGAATGGTGGAACTAAACACTGGGTGATCCCCAAAACAAACCTGTCTGAGGCTTAAGGTTAAAAAAAAGTCTGAGGTGGACAGGGACCCATACCACAAAAAGCTATATGTTAGGACTCCTGTTTTGTGTTTCTGTGTTTGTCTCCCTTCATCCACCAGGAGGCGCCTGGTTCTGGTTCGCCTCCTCACACACCTGCGGATGGTTTCCTCGTTAAACGGAGAGTTCTTAAGCTGCTGACTGCCACTACTTCGACGCCAGAGTGTTTGCCAGTTTAGGGCACTCTAGTCAAGTTGAGTTTTTGTCGATCTGAGTTTAACTTTGGTCTTTGCCTCTTGGCAGGAAGTTGTCCTGCTAACTGGATCTCTCTGACCTTCTCTCCCTGGAAGGATCAACTGAGCTTCAAACTGAGCTGGGATACAAACAGGAGGTTTGGATCCACTTTCCCCAAGAGATCGTTTGAGCTTTCACTGAGAAATGGATTATTCTCCACAATGACCCGTTCAAGGACCGCAGGAAAACTTGGTGGTAGTCAGTATCTCCGTTCTCCATCTATCAACCGCATTCTGGGTAAAACCTAGTCCGCCATCCAACGAATCAGACAAACACTGGAACCTCAGCACACAGACAGGAGTCAAAGAAACAACAACTTCACTGGAAACGTGAGTCGGCAACCAAATCCTCTTCTCCAAGTTTCACAAGTCTAATTCCCCACTGAGCCTGAACTAACCGCTGTGTTAGTTCAGGCCTTTTACCTGGACTCTCTGTTAGGTTTTCTGCATTTTGGGTCAGAACTTTGAAACATCATGACACTATAATTATATGGCTTTAATCAAACCATACCTTATTCATAGAAGAAAAACCAACTAGCAACAAATTAACCCAAATGTTTATTTGAACATTTGGGGAAAGATAGGCACAGTAGAAATGTTTAAAATTTTTGAAAAACATTCCAAATAGGAGGAACGCTAAAAACACAAATAAAAAATTGTTTTTTAACAACTACTGAACTGAATTTAAAAACTTCAGTTTTGTTCCCTATAGTCCACAAT
>NW_015150529.1:1745110-1746729 GCF_000732505.1 Cyprinodon variegatus
CAAACATTTAATTTGATGGATTTTGTATTTGTGTGGCAGAGCATTTTCTACTCATATAAAGCCTTTCTTTTAATTAATGCAAAAATGAATTGTACAGTTTTATAATTTCTGTTTAAGATAAAATATGCTTGCTCTTTCTCAAAATTGGATGAATTTTATTTAACTGTGCCTCAGGCATTGTCATTGTCAGCCTGTATCTAATTGGATTACAATAACTGAAAAGGCTTTTAGACACCAAAGATTCACAGAAAATTATCCAAAGTATGCTGCTTTATAATGGATATACAGTAAGTAAACACAGTGGTGGATGTATTCAACAAAAGAGAGAAATCCAGCATTACTGCGCTATTTTGTTGCAGCTTTGCATAAGCAGAGCTGTAAAAAAAATCAAGAATTAAGACACATTGTAGTCTTGGATAACAAAAGACATAAAGGCCACTTTGAAAGGAAGAGGCAGCATGCCAGAGGAGATGGAGCGAAGCATAAAAAGCACTCATATCGCGGACAAGTAGCTGTGCTCACGGTGGTAGCCCTGAAGGCTAAGCCAACATGTCCAGCAGTGATGAATTGTTGCCGTCAGGATGAGCCAAACAAACAGATCTGTACAGTGTGTGACAGCACTCCTGTAGGCGCTGCTGTGAACAATGGCATTTCCCAGCAAGCTGTGCAGCAAAAAACTCTATAGATCTGAGAGGAGACCATTGCTGGAGGTAAACGGCTATTTTTCTGTTATACATCTGTTAACGACTGTGCTTTTGGGGGCAGAACTGAAATAATGTGGGTAGTGTTGAGATAGAAGAGATCAGGAACTGAAAAAAAAAATGCAATCTAAATATTAGAAGGGATTAATTGAAGTTTTACAATCATAGATGGACGGATTTTATAAGAACCTGGTAAAGAATGGATTATGACCTGTAAGATAAAGCCCCCTTTAATTCGTTGTTAGACCTACAGTATATTAATCTCAGTGCTCCCCACCATTTGTTAAAACTGAAGAAGCCTCTTGGATAAAAGGTGAAACGTCTTTTAGAAAATTTCACCTCCAGATGCATAGACCACACTTGTTCCAGCTTGACCAGGACCTGGATGACAGTGAATCCTCAAAGATGTGACCATTAAGATGATATACTGTTGCTTCAGATGTAAAAACTTAGTCCACAGATTTAATAATAATTAAAAAAATATAGGTTGAATAAAGGTTGAATTGAAAATCCCCAGGTCTCTTGAGTCTCCAGCAAAATAATAAGAGATCTAGTTAGATTAATTTGGCCGATTCTACTGTTAAAGAATAACAGTAATCCAAACTGGTTTCATTGGAATATGTTTTCATGTTTCATTAATCTGATTTTGCTGCTGATTATTGATTTGAAATCTAAACCATACATTTAATCACATTTTTACAGTACTTCCGTTTTCATTTCACATATGTAATCCATTAATTTCCAGCTGCATACATGGATTTGCATTTATCTTACAGAGAAATATTTTAGGGTCAAATTAGAGAAATACTGAGATGTTTGCCCACAGTGATAAGTATGTTATGTCAGGACCAGTGTTGGGCACGTTACTTTGAAAAAGTAATTAGTTATGGTTACTAGTTACTTCTCCCAAAAAGTAAT
>NW_015150530.1:0-20007 GCF_000732505.1 Cyprinodon variegatus
CCGCATTGATATGGTCAGTTTGATGCAGAGTCTGTGACATGATTTAGAGTTTTTTCAAATTCAGCTTAGTACAGCATCTATTCATATACAGGTGAGTAAAATTCAGGTGAGTCCAGCATCTATTCATATATTTCTGTTTAATTTAGTTTATTTATGCTGTGCCAATTCACAATACATGTCATCTCAAGGCACTTTTCACAGACAGTTCAATCAAAGCATACAGAAAATTTGTCAAAGGCTTTCTGTCTATGCAAACCCTGTTGATTGAATTCATTCAATGTTTTATTAAATCTGTCTGCAGTACAAAACACTGATGGTTTTTGATTACGGCTCACCAACTGTAATATGAAAATACCAGTCATGCATAGCTCCAGAGTTTCAGCTTTTTATACAATAAAACCAAGGATTAAGGTTTTTATTATATAAATTGCTACTGTAAAGGGAAATAAATACCATCTGTCTGCCTTGAGAAACATAGCACGATATTACAGCACTATATACATTTTAAATTGCAGCAGATAACCTGGTAATAACCAATGGTAGAAGCATTAATAGGCATGATTGTTGCCAAGACAAAAACTCTTGAAAACACACTTGGTGGTATTTGATTTGATGTTACCTCAAATAAAAAAAAAATAAAAAGATGTTGTAGAGGTTATTGTGAAACCATGTGCTCTGTTCTGTCCCCTTTCTCATCTTCCCTCTTTTTGAAGCAGCGAGGATGATTTCTGAGGAACTCTCACCTGGAGGCCTTTGGCAATCAAGTCCAGTGAGTTTTGAACCCTCTCCACCAGATGGCCTGATTGTCGAACATAAGTCACAGTAATCAAGATCTCTTTTAAAGAAATTCTGATTTAGAACTTAAATTCTTGTCTTTGACTGCTTTTGAAAATCTAAACTTCCTCTTAAGTTGTCCGAAACTAAAGGCTTCTCGTTATTTCCTTGATTGCCTTTGAATAAATATTCACCTGCATTATTCAATTAAATACACAAGTACAGATGTGGGACTGGCATGGTAGACATACCAGAATGCATACATACCCTGTATGGCTCAAGTATCCACCCCAAAGAGATGTTGATTTATACATAAGAGGGAACAATTACCAAAACCTACTTGGTTGTCAATCATCAGTTCTCCATGTCATCAATCAAACTGCCAATATAAAACTAGAAGAATAAAAACAACATTTATCACAATCCTTACCCTTCCCTACCTCATTCACTCCAATATTTCGCATCTAAATTATACCAACACGAGGTGACATTGCTTAGTCTACTGTTATTGCAGTTCTCTATTATCATTCATGTTATGACATTGTACAGGCATACCTGCCTGGTTTGGTTCAGTTCCTGTACATGTTAAGGAAAACATTAGATTCTACAAGATGAAACTAAACATTATTTGTATGCCTGTTAAAATGGTCGTATTTAGCCATTAAGGTAAAAGAATGCCAGAAACAAGCAGTTTTAAAGCCATTGCATACTGTTGCTCCTCTAGGGTGCCTAATTTCTCACAGCGCAGAGTCTTACATACAATTCATAGTCTCAATGTGATTTATGGACCAAAAAGCCCTGCAGAATAGAGCTCCTCTTGCCAAGGCACAGTATTACAAATGGAACTGCTGTTGAAGATTTGTTTAAGGTTGTGTCACTTGGCAAAGCATTGACAGATATACAGTTGATCACAGAGTCTTATATACCTTTGATCAGAGTGTGTCACTGTGGTCACACTCACTGATCATAGATGAGTTATTGACCCTACACAGAACAGTGGCTTTTGTTGAACTGCTGCAATTCATCATATGCCTCTTGGCTGGAAATATTATGTACTTCATCACATATAAACCAAAAAACAAAAACGAATGCCAAGGAACTATGATTTTTCTTCTTTGCATGTAGTTTGCTGACATTCAACTGAAATTTCTGATGGAAAATAGATATTTTTGAAAATGTTTCTTTGCTGCAAAGATGGCATGTTTCATGTGGTTTGTGTAAAACCAGTTTGCAGGAAAAAAAAAATGCAGGTTTACATTTCAAATTACCATTATGGGGTTCAAAGAAGAGTTGGTCTTTTTTTGTTTTTGACTTTAACAAATAAATTTTAGCCAAGTTATTTTGTGAAAGGTATTTAATGATGATGGAATATAGAAAGATAAACAGTCAGATGATACTGCAATGTCTTTATCAAGGGATTATTGAACTTTAACACTATAGCGCTTCCAGCTACAAAGGCGCAGTATGAAATTGTAGACCTGTCTTATAGTGTCTAGTGGAGGATAAAGGTATTACAAGAGAAAACTTGCAATTGGATTTAAAGATGATAATAAGTCTTACAAGTCCAAGTTCAGATTTGACTTGTAATACAAATAATGAAAGACATTACTGATATACACTCTATGAGGACTGGAATAGACAAGAAGAAATTTACAACGGTAGGAATTTCACACACATTTATGTCTCCTGTAAATAGTATTTAACGTACCGGTAATATAAACAATTTCTCATAAAAGAACCCCAAGAACTCTTCATTCAGATGGGGGATTTCAATGCAATTAAAAATCGGAAGTCTTTCCAACATAAGATCTTTTAAAAAAACAAACTTCTTAGTTTGAGTTTTCTGAACTAAATTAAAAATGTGCCAGTTATTATATATAGTAAAAAAAAACTTATATGTTTTGAATATGACTAAAGGTCACACAACTATAACGTTTTTAAATTACAAACACCAACAACTAATGCACTTCATTAGAACTACGTCTTTATATAGCCTTGTCATGTCAGACAAAGAAGTTATATTGTTTGTTGAATCACCCTGAAATATTTAATTTGTAACACAATTACAAGTGTGTCCACAAGGTGAACGGTGCTCAATTAGGAAACACAAACAAAATGTGTGTTCCTCACTGCTGTAGAGGAGACAGATTCTGATCAATAACTGCCTCTCCAGGCAGAGCTATTAGCAAACAGTACCATGCCTAATAACTGAGGCCTGACCTTTTTCTTTAATGCTTCTGTTCACAGCCTAAGGCAGCACCAAATGTACGACAGAGTTGCAGCAAGGAGAAAAGGTGAGCATTGTTTTACTAGTTTGTAAATGTAATGCAGATTGATCACTGTCTTTACAGTCTCCGATCTAAAATTCTTGTTTGTCAAGGCTGCCGGAAATAAAAAGGACAAGGTTAAGGTTCTAAAGTGAAGTGATTCATGGACCTGACAGTATTTATGTATATAGAGTCATGGTATGTTTCTGTAAAGGGTCTGGCATTTTTACACTTGAGGTATTGGCCATATATCAAACAAAATTATGTGTCATACAAAAAGTAAGTATGCATGGACAAGAGGGGTATTTTTAATTTACAAAATTTGCATATACCACTGAAATTTTTTGTCCAGAGGGTATAACTTAAACAAAGATGAAATATGGTAATGTCACTTTGGCATCAAATCAGTCTCTTTAACATGATTCTAACAATCTACGGTAACTGTGCCTTTTCACATTTATGTTTGAGGAGGTATTTGACCAAAAACACTTCTTTTCTTAGGTCACTTCTTCAAGCTGTTGTTTTCTCTCCAACTCTTCCATAGACACAAAGGGTGATTTTTTTTGCTCCAAGGGCAGGGAACTTTTCAGTTACAAGCTAAGCTGATGTTCTATAACAATATCACTTTCATGAGATTAGTCTTATTAATGTAAAAGCTTGATGATCTTTCATGAGAACTTGCATTAATCTTGAAGATAAATTGACTCACGTTTAGATGACAGCTGGCAAACAGACTTCAGTATGTGTGTAATTGTGTGTTATGCCTCTGAGAAAAACTGTGTTCACCAGTCAGAAACAGCTGCTCTCTTCTCTCACTGTTTTTCAATAGATATCCATTTGTGAAATAGTCTTTTTATCTTGCAAGTTAAACACAATTTTCCTTATTAATGTTGCTAGACCAGATTTAGCAGGTAGCTGCAAATGCTCTGAATACATATGCGAATTAAGACTTTTTACTTAGAAGAGCCACTCTGAAGCCTATTTCATCCATCCATCCATTTTCTTTTACACGCTTGTCCCAAGTGGGGTGCCTATTTATTACTTTCAAAGTTTATATATTGCTGTGTATTGGATATTGATGAAACATCTTGTAAATTTAAAGGTATGCAAACATCTGCAATTTAGTACAACAAGCAAACACAGCCAACATTACACAATGTATAATAAATTATGACTTACTTGCATTCTTTTTCTGCAGCTGATTGGACATACATCCACACTCAATGTTTATTTTACTTTAAAGCTTAGCTTACTAGCATGCAGTCAAATTGAGGAAGGGGCACAAGAGACGAGGCTCAGTCAGAATTAGATTTGACATTGCCCCTGAGACAATGCTGGGTATATAGGCACTTCAGAGGAGTTTACATAGTAATTTGCATCTCTTTGTGACCGCAGAGGCTTTAAACTCCCAAAACTGGTATTCTTTGCCAGGAAAGGGTCTTTTGTGCCTTTTTTTTTCTTGTTTAAGGCCTTTACACTGTGAAACTTAATTAAACTGGTTGCAATGCAGTTGTTTAAAAAATATGTCAGCATTAACCATAACAATTAACTGATATTAATTATGCTATAAATATACTCTGGTTACTCTTAGCCAATCCGCTCTTTTACTCCAGAGACACCTGAATGGCATAACATGGCAATGTAACAGTTTTAGAACCTGATTTTAAAAAAGGTTTTTCACAAGTTAAAATGCTACCAGATTGGTGTTCACAGTTTGGAAAATATATAACATTTATTCTCCGCCAACATGAAGAACTATCTTAGACAACCATGATTCTTTTCAGCAAATATATGTAAGAGGTAATCAACCAGTGCATAGATTTGTTGCTCCAAAGCAAGGGTTGTCAGAATTCTGTTAATAAAGCTAGAAAACTAGTTATTCATTATCAGTTAAATGATTATAACTGTAATTTGCTTACTGTCCAGGGTTACCTAAAAGGTTGGACTCCTGAATCCGGCTGTTAAAAATCCAGTTGTCTTTCACCAATTTAGTAATTCAGGCTCTGGCTATCAGCAACATTATTAAACACCAACCAAATAAATGTGTCTCTGTTCATTCGGATGCTACTGAAAGAAGATTGAATCCAGCCTGAATGATAAATCATTCACTGTGTAAAATGAATGCAAAAGACCACAGGTATTATACCTAATAACTAAGCAAAACACTACTGAAAATAAGCAAAATTAAAGAAATAAAAGTAAAAGAGGGGTTCAAGAGTCTATTCAAACTCTGAGAGATTTTCTTAGTTTAAGGCTAAATGCATTTGAATGTGTCCTTTATAATAGCAGCAGATGAGATGTGAATAAACCCTGATATAGAGATGTTAACTGCAGTCACAACAGTGAAGTTTCTTTCAGTTTATAGTTAAAAATGAATAATGACTCAGGAATGAGGATGAGGCTTAAAGACTCGTTAGCTTAGCTGGCACCAGGGGTTCTAGTTCTGGTCGGGTTCAACTAAAACAAAGGGTTGGCTCATAATGTAGCAGTTAACTTCAGCAACATGTGACTCGCTCAGTCTATGTAGTGATGTAGTGATTAGCATTCAGTTAAAACTTTAAAACCATCTGCAGTTTAATCAGAAAGCTTATTTCAAATAAAAACACTGACACTTCTATCTATTCTAAATAGTTTACCCAATCAGAGCACTTATTAAGCATCAGATGAAAATGAGGGGTAAGGTTGCAGTTCCTGTTTTGTTTCGGTGGAGTGAAGGCCTTCAACTCTGTCCAGTTTTCTGCAGACCCGTCTTCGGTCCAGTCCGTCCGTCCAACAGCAGCTGAAAGAGATTTGGATCAATCCAATGCAACAATAAGAGGCGATTTGCAAGGGGGTTAATTTTATTACTCACGGTAGCATGGGACGTCTCCTGTTTTAACTACGGTGGTTAGCTCATAGCCGCAGCCTGTAGCAGGACCTCCTCGGTGCTGCTTCGTTTCTCTGTCTCAGGCACGTTGCAGTTACTCAGCTTTGGCCTTGCTGGATAGCCAGCCCAAAAATTTTAACAACCTGTCTCAAAAACTAACTCAATGTTTTGAGTTATGTTGTTTAGAGATCATAAACTTAATGTTTTGTTTATGTTTTTTTTTTTTCAGTTGTTTTTTTTTTTTTCATTTATGGTTACAGTATTAAACAAAAATAAAAAATGACCATATTTGGGATATTAAAATAGATGATTTTTCTATTTATAGCAGGAAAATAGGAGAACTAAACTCCTACTGGAAAGAAGTGATGTATTAGAGGCTCATATTTTTTCATTTCTTTCTGACTTTCTTTGCAACATCACAGCAATGTCATTTTAAAATATTCTAAGTAACAAAATAAAGAGGAAAGCACTATCTCCAAAAGTGTTGTTCTAGCCGATAATCCCAGGAGGCCCAGCACTGTTGAGCGCTCGCTCATTCTATCTGCGGGTTTCATGCTCTACCTCTTAGATCACGAGCCTTTCTTGGTATCTACAGCGTTTGCTGAAGTGTGAGTGCAATACCTAATCTTTTTAAATGTTAAGGTTTGCTTAGCTGTTTTTAAGTTTAGGTTGTGCTATTTGACTGGTTGTGCTACTGACCTGGTAAACTTGGCTGAGAATTATTTTTCATGCTATGCTTGTAGACCAAAGAGTTATTAATTTCTTTCTGTTCATGAGTCATACTTGCTGTGTGAGTAATTTGTATGATAATATTTACATATAGTGTAAGCACTAGACTCTAAAAGTGGTTCCCATTTGAAATATATATTTAAATCAGTTTATCAATTTTTGAACCTAATGACCAGAGCAAAACAACACTAGATTTACAGAGAATGTGTAACTAGAATTGTAGGCAGGCTGCAGTGATTCTGGGGGAAAGTGAAAGCAGCGCCATGGTGGGCATGGTCAGCTTTCAGCCTGTTTGCAGCAGGGGAGGACAGGTGGTGCTCTCTGGTCAGGGGGAAAGAAGAAAGGCTGAGGTGGTTCTCTGATGCTCAGTGGGTCATGGCTCGGAGGGGAATAGCAGCAGCATGGGCTTCTATGATACTCTTTGGGACAATGTTAAGTTTGGTGGCTCAGCTAGCTGCAGCTGGAGTTGTGATGTACTGTAGGCGTCCCTTTTTGAGTTGTGCAGCCTAAAAGTGGAAGGAGCAGGAAGGCTTCTTAGGGCTCTCAGGACATCAGGTCATTCATCCTTTAGGGCTCCTCTTCTCATCTAGCTCAGCTGCAGGATCTGCACTGATCCATCTATCGATCACCTTCTTCATTTTACCCTCATTTGTGAAAAGGACACCCTACACTTGTAACAAATCCTGTCTATAAGGTTTATGAACAGGTCAGGTGACATAGGGTAGCCCTACTAACGTCCAATATGCACCAGGATCAGCTCTGACTCAAGGCCAGCAAAGCAGACACCAAACATCTGCTCCAATTGTAAAGGGACTGGATGGCCCCTAGTCAATGACCCCTAAATCTATACTCCTGGAGTGCCCCCTTACAGGGCACCATGAGGGAAATAGTGTGCCTTTTCTATGTCCATTAAATATGTGAGTGCGGACCTGATCCACTGTTCCACAGCCAGGATGAAAACCACACTGCTACAGTTCATTTCACAGTTTGTAAGCTGCTTATTTCCCTATTGTAAGCTGTATGCAACAGAATTTCATTTTGTATACACTCTGTGTATACAGAATGACAATAAAGTTTGTCTAAGTCTCTTGAAACCAAGGTTCAACAGTCATCTGGACTCTCCCCTCCAGCACTCTGGCATAGGCCCCCTTCGTGGGGAGGCTGAGAAGTATGATCCCCTGATGGCTGGAACACAACAGTCTACCTTCTTCCGAACATCCACTCTTCAAGTCTAGGGCCATTGTCCCTGACTGTCACACTATGTTAAATAGACTTGTCAGTTATCACAGCCCAACAACATCCATAGATCTAACGTTCTCAATGCAGATCTCATCCATCCCTGAAGCCTTGCCACTGTGGAGTTTTTGACCACCTTTGGGTCTTCAGCCTGGGGTATGATTAATTCAAGCTCTGAGCGAGACTTATTCATTGCAGAGTGTTGGTGATAATGTCATTGGATGCAGCAGTTTGACCTGCAACAGAAAGGTAATTAATTCAAATCCTAGTTCTGGTTGTTTATTTTGTTGTGGGCAAGGTACTTAACCAGCATTGCTAACTGATGCGAGTTAGAGGGCCGGATAGCGCAGTGAGAAGTGAGGGCAGGTGTGGCTACAGTGTAGCTATGCCATCATCAGTGTGTGTGTGAATGACTGAATGACTGAATGCAGTGTAAAGCAATTTATTCAAATCTCCTGATATGAAAATACATGTTATTAGTTCCTTTCTCACTCTGGAGGCATCCACAAAGAGCTTTAGGAAAATGACCAAATTCTCTCCATTTTCTCTACAGATTCTCCCAACATTGAATGCTGGTAAGATTGCCTCCTTTTTTTAACCACAGTGATGGCAGAGATGTTTGATGTATGAGTTTGCCCTTAACTTTAAAAGATACTAAATTTATAGAAAAAAAAAACTGCACCTACAATTACTTTGAGGCTTGGGAAATTGCTGCACTGTATCTGCTGTATTTATATGTGCATATTGTCCACCAATAAATATGAGAGGTTTGATTATTAGAATATGATCAACATATTTTTGAAGAAACAAACTCCAAAAAGTTTGCCTTCCCAATCAGCGAATGGCAGACACAAATACATTTGCACCTTCCACTACGATCTGCCCTGATTGTGAAAACAAGGTTGAATTGTTTTAATGCAACTCTTTAGAAGATCAGGCCAGAGTTAAAAAAAAAAAGATTCAGAGGAAGAGTTACATTTTGTTTTAGGCAAGAAACCATTTCACTTTATCCTGTTTCAGCAGCTCTTGTCTATAGACATTCATTTTAATAATCATCATGGTCTGGTCTCATATCTGTTGATGACCATCCCCACCTGGTGGTCTCAAGCACTTTGGTATTCTTTGCTAGTTAGCAGCTTTTATAAACTTTCAGTTGTGTTTGCTACTTGCAGCATTATTTGTGATTGTAACTCTTTTCAGGATTTTTCCTTTGCACTTTTGTTTGTGTGTTTGCATATTGGTCTATTTTTTACTCTTGCTAGTCTTATTTTAGAGTTTCTAGACCTAATTATTTGTCTTTGTAGTAGTTGTTGTATTTATTGTGCAAATATATATTCAGATGCCGTTTAGAGCCTTAATTTGCCCACTGTACATTATAGTTACAAGTAGAAACAGTTGCAGGTAGCAGCATTGTCATGTACATCCATCTCATCTTCACTACTTTGTGAGACTTTAAATTCAAAGTGTTGACAAAAAGACATAATTTATTAACATTTAACCTAAAATACTTTAAGAAATTTGAGTCGGCACATGGTTTTGGCCAGATTTAATTTTCCATTATTCAATACACTATGTGTGGCAAATCCCGATCAGGTTGGAATATAGTTATTAAAATGTTAACTTGTACTAAGTCTACATACAAAAGCAATTATTTTTATTATTTTTAACTACAAAATGTTTGTTCGAATACTGTTTCAATTTGCACGAACTTCCATAGCAGGGACTATTTTATTGCCACATCAATCAATATGTCCAAAAAGGACAAGAACATCTGTGAATTTGTCTAAATTTGTGCATGCATGTGTCTTCAGGAAGTAACAGCCAGTGAAGTGGGGGTGTGTAATCTCAGCTGTGGTGTTAGCAGATGGAGAGGGAAAACCACTGACAACACAGCTGGTCCTATGCTGTGCCACTCATAATAATCATCAAATTTTCCATAATTTAAAATCTCAACATTTCTTGTATAAATCAGAACAACAAATCGCCCCATAGTATTTATTTTTTTTGCTCATTACCCAATATAAACTTTATACAGTTTAATGTAACTCACTTACGTTTGGTGTAATACACGTATAAAGACAACAAATATACAGAGACCCTTTCTAGCTTTCACATGAGCTACTTCATGTTAATTCACAACTTCGATGACATTCAAAAAGTAAAAAAAAATTAAAATTCATACATGCCACTTCTTAAGAATATGTTTAAGCACAATCACTCTAAAATTGATATAAACTCATATTTTTAGACAATGCTACTTACCTGAACTACTAATTAGGTGCTGCTAACATTGTCATCAAATGATAAATTACCTGCAACTATTCAAATCAGATAACTTTATTTATATAGCAGCAATTCACAGCAAATTGCTGCTATATATCTCAAGGCACTTTGCAGAGACAATTCAACTAGATCATACAGTCAGATTGGTTTAAAGTTTTCTATCTAAAGAAAACCAGTTGGTTGCATTGACTCATTGACTCAAATGCAATCCCTCACACCAAGCATGCTTGTAGCTACAGTGGAGAGGAAAAACTCCAGCAGAACCAGGCTCAAGGAGACAGAAGCAGACATAAAGAAACATATAAACATTGAAATGGTAACTTGTATAACACCTTTTCAAGTCAGGGGACTCTTTACACAACATACAGTCCCCATTCATGCATACATTCAGAAACTGATGATGGCAAACTACACTGTAGCCACAGCAGCCCTGGGGCAGACTGGTAAAAGCAAGGCTGTGGTACACGGGTGGCATTAGACCCTCTGACGGACGTCAGTACACAATAAGGGTAAAATGTTATGCCCAAAGATACAACTGAGACAGGCAGAGCTTGTGTTTTAACCAATAACCCTCTGGTTACAGAACAAACTTTTGCATTGTCCTACACCACTTAACAATCACCTTGCAGAAAAAACCACCAAACTTGCAGAAATAAGATAAAAGTACAAATGTGTAAACGCTTGACTGTGGTAAATGTACAATGGCTCATTTCAAAGCTGAATATATTATAGTTAAAGTAAGCTTTGTCAGCAGATTTGGCTTACATAAATTAAATAAATGTACCACTGAATAATTTTTGCCTGCACTATCTGTTTGATAATAAAATGTATTGATTTGATTTAAAGGACTGGATGTATTCTTTAATTTTGTAATTCTTATAGAGATATTTCAATCGCTTTTTAGACTTATTTTCACATTGTGGAAGACGCTTACATATACTGTGTTCTGTTTAGTAATTTATTGTATTTATTTAATAACTAGACCACTGATTTATTTTTCTTAGTCTCTGTAGGGTTATTTTCCTCAGCCTATGTGTGCTCGAGTTCAGCAATTACTTTTATTTAGGGCCTCAAGGTCTGTGCATACTCTGCAGGTACAGAAGTACTTTTTAACCAACTTAAGGAGAAACAGGCGCTAAGTTAATTCTAGCCAGGACAGCCAGCACAAACATGGATGATGATGTCTCCTTATGAACCACGGCAACCTAACATTTATGGAAACTCATGGAATCATTATCGGAAACCACATGGGGAAAATATTCTTTAAAAATTATGTGTATAGAAAAACTAAATATATATTCTTTTTTTTTTTTTTTTTTTTTTAACAGCACTTGTGGATATGACAGAGGGGGAGAGACATTTGGCAACAGACCTCAGGTCGGATTTGAATCCGGGTCGGCCAGTGAACAATGTGTTACTTCCTTGTTTTCACTAACAGAATTGTCATCAATTCCTTGGATTACACAGTTTGGATTTGGAGTTTACCTGTTTTGCTAATTATCCACCAGTGGGGCTCATTGGAAGGTTCTAGGTGTGCTGCACACCTGCATTTAATCTTGCATCATCACTGAAGTTTAAAAGGAGCATGCTAAGTGTTAGCCTAACAAGGTCATTTGCTTATCAGTTTCTGGATCCCGTTCTAGTTCGCTTCTTGGTTGTCTTTGTTTCCTGCAGAAATTCTAATATTATATTACTACATGTCTGCTTCTAAAAGCCGTCCACTGTGCTCCTCAGATACAATTTTTGATGCTGTGGGGCTCCCTTGGGTCTCAACCTGGATTAATTCATCAAGTCGCCGTCGAACCAAGGTCCCACTTATTCCTCCCTGGCGGACCTCGATCAGCTCCTCACTAAGCACTCATCTGCAAACATCTCACCCGATCTGTTTCCCTGTGCTCATCTCTCTTTTCTGTCTTCAAAGTTCCAGCCCACCTGTTCCTGTTTCTCCCCTTAGATTAGAAATCAAACATTTCAAAAACACTAATTATTTTTATGTAAATAAATCTTACAACTCATCTGAGTCAGACACTGACCTAACACCATGACGGTTATAGCTACTTACAAATTTAATTGGTTTAAAATAACAGTTTTTGCAGGGTGAAATGATTACATTCTGTTTTGGATACATTCATAATTATAGCCAAAATACATAAAATTTCAGACAACCTTAATACGTTTTAATACCTTGTAGTGGGTTAAAGTTAAACTAATGAGTGTTTCTTTTGGTTTGTTTTTTGTTAGTAATTTATGTTATGGTCTGAATGAATTTCGCTCTCTTTTAAAATCAAGAAAAGGACTGTGGTACAGTATATGGTTAGTCCATATCTTTTAGACTCAGAGACATCCAGAGTAAATTATGAAATAAACAAAGGGTAACATGTTCCTCTGTGTATCTAAGTAATTAAGGAAGTAATGCTGCTTTAATATTTTAAATGACTGTACATTTCTGAAATCAAAAGCTAGCCTTTTAAGAAGCAATCAAATTTACCAGATGTTCACACTTGCAATCAGGTAAGTTCCATAATAAATCCAGTAAAACATAAAATATTCTGCATTTTGCTAGCTCAGAAACATCTGATCTATGGAAAGATCTAAATGAAAACAGTTTCCCCTGATCTGAGAAGAACTAATAAATATATTTAGTATGCAAGTTATTATTGGAAAACTGAAAATCTTAGGAAAATAAAATAAAATGTAATCCTATATAATAAAGCTTAGGCATGAATTGAAATTAAACACTCTTACCTGACTACCAATCCATTCCATGCCCTCACCTCACCATTTTTCCACTGACCCCCGACCAGTGTTGGGCTCCTCATGGAAAAGAGATCCATGGCATTCAACAGTAACGTCTCCTGCCAGGGTCTGAGTGTCAGACTTATATGTCTTCAGGCCAATGCAAATGTCTAATTGTTGTTTTGAGTCCCTCCAAGTCAAAATGCACTATAAAGGAATGGAGAATTTTCGCATGAGGATTTGTGTCAATAAAAAGACTAGTAAAAAAACTTAAAAGTAAAAATACTCACTGTTACATTAATTTAGAAATGTTTAAACCAGTTTCCACCTACTTTCACTCCTGAACTTTAAAGCATCATGATGTGTCGAATAAGGTAAACAGTACATATTAGATATATACAGACAAAACTATTTGTAACACTCTTAACCAAATTGTATGTTGAATTAAAAGTGCTTATAAATGTTAAAGATGCCAACTGCCCAAATTATTCTTACGGATAATTATTTGACTTCATGTCTGACATGAGAATGTATGTTCAGTCCATGCAGACTTTAAACTTGACTTAGCAAAAATGAGTTGTGAATATCATTAATATTAGCTTGGAAAAATGGCACCTGGATAAGTAATTTTTTTTAAATCATTAGGTTCAATCTTGAAATCAAAAATTGCACTAAAGTTGATATTGTAAGTTTTAAATCTCACTCTGTGGAAGTTGGACAAATAACTTTTGTTTTGCTTTTGGAATCTAAATCCCATAGACACATTTGTTTTAGTCAGACCACTATACTAATGAATAAGCATGTGAGCTTTCTCTATTCTGCATCCATTTCTGTTATCTATTGATCAGAGGAAGACCACTATTCCATAGTAGTTCCACATGGGAGGTGTATTGACTGGGGCAGGCAACTGCATGTAGCTACATTAAGGAGAAAAGATGAGTGTGTCTATCGGGTTATGATGGATCACTATGAGATTCAAAGGAGGTAATTGGGTCTTGATTAGGCTGGTGTTTTACTGAAAAAGCATACAAGGCTAGATTAGCACATTAGCAGGGTTAATCAATGAGAAAATGAAGGTGCACCATTCCTAGCTCTTTTTCAGTTTTGCTTACCATATGCCTTTTTACATTTTGAAAAACTGCTCTCATTATTAAATCTATATGAAATATTCTACATAATCTTCACTTTTATAAGACATTAGCACAAAAAAAAACATTTACTTGGGTTCACAGTGCCTTACTTTGTCGGAAAGCCCAGGTCTTGCATATTTACGTCCACTCATATGTGAAGAGAGAAGAAAAGTAGAAAACCTTTGAAATATTGGTAGTCTGTATGTGGTCATGTATGTTGAAAACAAGCTGGCATTTATATAAAATATCTGCTTATTAGACTTTTTGAAAAATATGCTAATTGATTACATTCAAATGTATATCATTCTATATGTGAGTTGTTAGGAACTTATAATTCCATGTAAAAAAAAAAAAAGATGTGCAACCGTCAATAATTGTATGGTGCAGTCAAAAAACATGTTTAATATTTTCTCTGGACTTCTAAATAAAAGTCAAGATATACATAATTCACTGATCTAATGAGCACAAATGACTTAGTCAGCATCCTGTAGGTGTTAATGCAATACTCAATTATTTAAAACTGATCTAAAAACGTTTTCACAATATTTGGCTTTATTGGCTCGTCTGAAGTTCTGTAACTTAGAGAATCACTTTCTAGTTGACTGTAGTCTGTTTTATCTACTCGATATACAATGCTGTGTCATGACCTCCAGCAGTACTGTGGTTCTGAGACTGCTGACCGTAGCACATTTTTCTCATGAGAGCTGTGTGCGCTTGTTTAGATTAAGCCTCAGCTCTTGCCTTCACACAACAGTCAATATTACATCTTTTATTCAGTTATCATGTCCAGGAACATATGCAACATATGCAACAGATTATATAGAGACATCAATTGCCACAGGAGTCGTGATCTTGAGGCTGGGGGAAGTCCTTTTCTAAAATATAGTTGCAGGAAAAGCTAACTTTTTGTCACATTCAAATGTTTTAGGTCATTAAACCCATATTGACATTGGAGAAAGATTATAACAGCACACACACACACACACACACACACAAAAAAAAAAAAACAGTTTTGAAAATATTAGTTTGTTTTTTTAAGGGAAAAAGGCAATTCCAACCAACCTGGCCCTGTGTGAAAAATATAATTACTGGACTCATTTGGTCATGAATAACTAATTATCCACTTCTAATTTTTTCAACTGGTCATACCCAGACCTGATTACAAGATGAAATTCAAGAAAGGATTAGAAACTGGATCATTAATCTCCATCAGTCTGTTGAGGCTTATAAAGCCATTTGAGACTCCAGGAAAGCTATTATCCCCCAATGGAGAAACCATGGAACAGCAGGGAATTTTCCAAGGAGCGACCAACATGCTGAAATATTTCCAAGAATGCCTCATTAACACTAGGAGATTTAAAAAAAAAAGCTTTAAAAATTACTTACAAAGGACTGCCGCATGACTGCTCTCAATAAAGATCACTGTTTGTGATTTTAGAAATAAGCGTTCATTACATGTATTAGTCATGCTATTCCACCTGTTTAACATAAGCACTTTTGTTGAGTTGTTTACCTGAAAATTTATATGAAAATTATATGATTTTCATTTTTCAGTTCTTTCAAAACATATGTTGTTCCTGCAATGTTTTTCTCTGAAACATAATGGTATGAATGTTGCTATAGAAATGTAGGCCTTAAAGTTTTTTAACTTTTCATGAAGTAAATAGGGTGTTGATATCAAACTTGCATTCTTCAAAGGTGGTGGTGTGGGGACTTTTGAGTGCTTGGTCTCTAAAGACACTTGCCCGTAAAACTTTTAAAGCTGCAGCAGAAGGAACGGGGATTATGAAACAACCTTCTTAATGGGCTGACAGAATGGTACGATGTCAATAGTACAGCAGTGTAAAAATATTCTGATTACCTGATATATAATTTATCTTCCTGCTCCCTATAACAGCCTTTGGACCACAAGCTTATTCTTCCATAAATTCTAAGGAGTATTATACATTGTCAAGTTTGTTCATAACTTGGTTGTGTTCATTAATAAGAGGTTTATTCATGTCAATAGGACTAGTTTCTAATAGTAATGCTCCTAAGAAAGGACATTTAACTAAGTTATTGTATGCCTAATATGCAAAAGATCCAAGTGAGGTAAAGGGTATTTCATTTTTTCTTTTTTGGAATATCAGCTATTATGTGTAGCTGATATACATAATAGCTGATATCCTAAAAACCTTCAATATCTGAACATAATCTCATTATAAGTTAAAAAGTGTAGTCTTATTGTAAAGAATAAAGAGTTTCTTGTTTCTTTACTCTTCAAAGTGGCTTCTACAGTGTGTGAGTGTGAGATGAACAGTGGCGCAGTATTCTAATTTAAACTCTGCCTGAACTCCACATTTGAATTCTTTTGAAATCCTCTACAGCCTAGTCATGCAATTTTAAAAGCATCTATACAATAGAAGCTGCCTTTCATGTCGATCAGCACGTCCCGTTTTCCCACACACTGTGGCAAATTGCAAGAATAGATGGGCTTGATATTTTCATCTGGTTTTAGCCCCATTTTCTTTTTCCTCCATGTCTTTTTGAATGCAAAACCTTTCTGGTGCGTATTATCCCCAAATTTACCCTTTTTTTATTATTGCTAGTATCAGGCTAAATACAAAAATATGCAACAGTGACAGCTGATTGGATGAGACTGGGGGATAGGCATATATTTATGTAATGCAACACTCTGGATCCTAGTATTCATGTGGATATTAGTTTGATATATACTAACTAAAGATTCCTACAGGTGAAGCTAAAGGCAGATGGCCGAAACATTTCCTGAGAGCAGACTAATATGCTATACTAGAACTGTTCAGGAATGCTTTTAGAGACATGAAAAATAGCTCAGTAAATATGCAACTGAACTGAAAAGCAAGAAGGCATTTGATAATCTGATGGGAACATACCTCACAAGAGTATCGGAGCCCATGTTCACAAATAATCCTGAGGCTAGAAGTAGCTCTTAGTGATAGGAAAAATCTTAGGATTTCCAAGATGATAAAAGATTAGTGTCAAAATGTTACCTTGGTAAGGGAAAAGTTATTCACCCAAGGTCCTAGGAGAACTTAGAAAGTAAAAAATTAGGCTTATTGAGGATGATCTGTATGTGGGGTTCCATCACAGTTTTTTCTTTTTTTTTTTTTTTTTTAGCAAAATCAATCCACTTTAATAATGATGCTTTCAAAGGTCTAAAAATTTACATTACAAGTAAATGTGACCTCTGTATTTAACCCATCCCTAAGGGAGAAAGGCTGGGGATACGCTGTATGTTTTTTCACCCTTTTCAGGCTGATTCTCCAGTCATGTGAGGATTTTTTCGATCTAGCCGAGTTTCAGCCTCATCATGTGTCCTGCATCGCGTAGTATACAAGGGTCTATTAGCCATTCATGACCATGTCCCGATCAGGAATTGTAATGTTTGGAGAAAATCAAACATGTTTGAAATTTAGTCAGCCGTGTTTGGGTGTTCATGAGCAAATCCTGCTGTTGATGCAAAGTTACGAGCGTCTATGAGCCGATTTACCAGAACCTCGAGCACTGCACATGTGCAAACAAGGGAGTTCTTCTTCCTCCTTCCAGATTGACGAGTCTGATCAGTGCCATCTCTCAGCCCTGAGTCTGACGTTTGGTTTTTGGACGTGCAGTGTGAGCAGTTAGATCGCATCAGAGCATCTGGCCGTACTGTGTAAGTACCTGCATCATGATTTGTGAACTTTTAAACCATGTGATTTCATCCTACAGTTTGTAGGATGAAATCATTACAGAGTGTAATGATTGAAAATATCATACAGTGTATGCTCAGCATTAGGGACCCAAAGTGGCTGTTGGGTTGGAACTGCTTTAACCACTAGGCCACCACTTCCTATTCATACATGCAGGAGGTCACAAGAGAATGTACATTTAAAAAATTAAATAGGTAAAGATTTTCCAAAAAAGTAAAAAAAAAAAACAATCCACTGGACTTTGTTTCCAAGTTTGAAGACATTTCGCTTCCCATCCAGGAAACCTTTTCAATTCAAAATGTGAGAAATAGAGTCGAGTTTGAGGTTTTATAGAGTGGACCAAAAACAACGCCTTGTGTGGCTTGGAAAAAAATTCAAATTGAACCTAAAAAACGGGTCCGCCCCTTTGGAATGGGGGTCGTTTTGGTTCTTTGTTAGCAATAGCCGATACCAGTCTATGTCTCTGAAAGGGGGTCCTTAGAGGGAATTGTTGGCCAGGGTGAAAAGGCGAAGGACTCTGTTCCCCTATCTGGGAATCTTGGGGTTGCTATGATAGCAGGAACGAATATAAAGTCTGAATCTCAACACTATTTCTGACATTTTGAATTGAGAAAGCTTCCTGGATGGGAAGCAAAAGCGAAACTGAGAAAATTCAGCTGTCAATTATTCAATTGAAACCTTTTCTTTTTCATTTTGAACCATCATGAGATTACAGTGGTGTTGCTGTGCTACTGCTGCTATATTTGAGTAACAGTTGACTAAATTCTATAGCAGTAGTGCGTCTAAGCAGTATACATGGCTTAAGAATCCATGATCTCATTTAAAGCAATGTTTGGAAATAATCAAATAATCTATATCAGCTTCATTTAGGATATGATCAAATTATTCATGAAATGGTATTTATATTAAAGAAAAGCTATGCTGGTGCATTGACAAGAGTTTGAAGAGTGCCCATTTATGTATGGCCTAGGTACAGAGTACTAGGTATAAAAAAAAATGCTTAAATAAAAGTTAAGATAATATAACCTATAGTATAAATTTATAGTTTCAGGACACTCATTGAAATACAAACCAAGTTACAATATGAATCACAAAAAAAGTTCCATCTCTGGTTTTACCTGGTAAAATTTAGTTCATATAACTATATGTAAAATGGTATTTGTCTTTGCTTTATCCAGTTTTTCAAAATACTGTACTTTGCCCTCAAACCTCAGCATGATTGACAGGATGAAATTAGCCATGTGTAAACACTTTATGCATCCATTTGCATCCCATCACCCCTGTCATCATCTATCTCAAACACCTCTCCCTAGCCTTACCTTTTTTGCACATCGCCTTTTCCAACTGTTTTCAGTATTTTCAAAGCTTGAATAGAGAAATCTGGAGAGGTTGTATTGTGCTGTTGCCGTTCCTCTACAGTAATAACTGAAGGTCACCTTTAGAGATTGAGAGGTGGAAATACACAGTCTCAAAGGAGCATCCAGGAAGTTTTAAGGCCAGAATACAGAACTTAGTAAGGGGGGAAAGTGGGATTTACAAGCTTGCAGCAAAGACCCAATTAAATAAATGGCATTTAGCAGTCAGGGGAAATATGTTGTCTTTATCCTAACCTATGTCTTCATCATTTTAGTTGTCTTCATTGTAAATTGTATTTCTGACAGTTATTACCAGATTAATTAATGTATACAAAAATTAAATAACAACAATCAAAGCTTTTCTAGT
Source organism: Cyprinodon variegatus (assembly GCF_000732505.1). Taxonomy (NCBI): domain Eukaryota; kingdom Metazoa; phylum Chordata; class Actinopteri; order Cyprinodontiformes; family Cyprinodontidae; genus Cyprinodon; species Cyprinodon variegatus. Next base: position 19,454 of record NW_015150530.1, read on the forward strand.
TTGGTATACTTTTTTTCTTCTTCTTACGTGGTCCTCACATTATTACTTTGGTGTACTGTGGTGTGTTCGATTAACCATTTTAAGATGCTGCAGCCATGCATGTGATAAGTGTGGGGGGGGACACAGTTTTATAGCCCTATTATCCTAACTCTGGTAATATGAACAAACTATTAGTCTCACCAGCCCTGACATTAATGCCCAAATGAGCAATAATCAACACAGACACTAAAGCAGATGCACGAGGTGCTCAAGGTTGTAAAGAAAATTAACTGTAAAATAAAAAAGTTCAGAGCTGTGATGAGTGTGTGGGAGTGTGAACACCTGTATGTTAAATATTGCTCAATCAAATCAAAGAAATTATCCAGCAACCAGTATTTTAATTTCTTCATTTACTCAGCACATTGTCACATTCCCGTTTGTAGCATTGTTCTGATGTTCTGCAATGGATTTAGAGTTTATGTTGAACATTATATTAACCTCCCAGAGGATCTCACCTAATTGTGGCCACCATAATGATACATTGTCTTAGCACTAAAAATATGGATAATCTTCAT
>NW_015150530.1:21427-22518 GCF_000732505.1 Cyprinodon variegatus
AGGGCTGATTTTGGTGCCGTCCCCTAACCTTGTATCTTTGTTTCTCATTAACCTAGCTTGCATTTGTTAGATCTCCTGGTACTCTAACTGTGAAATCAGCTGCCTTTTGTGAATGTTGGAACACTGAGCTACTAGATGCTTAGCTGTAAGTTCAGAATGTGGGCATCGCAGCTTCCATAGTTCCCAAAGTGTTTTCATATAGTCATGTTGGTCAGGGTTTCTCATGTACAACCAATTAACAAAAAACACAAAATGTGTTTTTGTTAAATGGGTGTACATTACTTAGTCTGCCGCCCAAAGGTGCATAATCATAAGAGTTGCAAGTATGGTACTGAATATCATCGGCAACCCCCAAAAGCAACAGATGACAGGTGAACCTGGTGCAGCAGTCCCAGACTAACTGCTTCATCTCAGGGAAGCTATTCTTCCTGTACAGAAAAAAAATGTAGTTAAATGAGCCCACTATCAGCATTACAAGACACCAAGCCCCACCTAATACAAGGCAAGGCAAGTTTATTTCTATACCAAAATTCAATACATAGACAATTCAAAGTGATTTTCATGAATTAGACAATATAATAAAAGACAAAAATATAAGCAAAAACCTTTTGGGAAAAAATAAAACAATTGGACCACAGCCTTAAACTGGTAATACCTTAGTGAAAAGTTTAACTTCAACAGTCAGAGGCAGTTCCAAAAATAACTTAAACTTAAAAGAGAGCACTTTTACAGTCTTCTGGGAGTTTGTTCAAGATAAGTGGAGCATAGGGACTAAATGCTTATTCTCCATGTTTTTTTTCCCAGTTCTGGGTGGACAGAGAAGGTTTGATTTAGAAGACCTGAGTCAGTCTCTGGCCCCTTTGTGGAGCAGCAGGGCAGACATGAGGGTAAAACTGTCCACAACCAAACGCCAATGCCAGACCCACCACCACCTTAGGTTAGGGGTAATACCCCTCCGCTAATTGGGGTAAATATTTATATATTTATGATCTAGTTGGTTGGACATCACTAACAATTCGTAGAAAACAGCACTGGTATATCTTTATCTACAAAGCAATACTTGGTAAACTCCCACTGTACCTCTGTAACCT
>NW_015150530.1:24630-42372 GCF_000732505.1 Cyprinodon variegatus
CAAGCCATATTTATTATGCCTTGAATTCACTGTCCCTGACCATTTTAAATTAATCAATGATTGTGAAATTGAAGGATAATAAAGTATTGCTTTCAAATATTTTTATTTATAAAATGTTAAGAATGACAATTCCTGCTAAATCGGGTTACCCCTACTTAAATCGACTTTCTTCTTTCAGTGCCCTTCAACTCATGTAGGAGTTTTATATGTTTCTTCAACTGGAAGTATAAATTCTGCTGTACTGTAAATGTTTCAGCGTTAAATTAGATGAAATTACTTAAAAATAAAAAAACGGTCTGGTTCTGTAACAATATTCAAAATTTCATTACCTGACTGACTTCTAATCAACCAAACATATATATGTTACAAGGGAATATATATATATATATATATATATATATATATATATATAGTTATACATATATTTGCAGTACTTCCAACCTCAGTAGTAGTAGTAGTACACTGCAAATCCGACTTGTTTTAATGTTTTTTCTTTCTTTATCTCTTTCTTTATATATATATATATATATATATATATATATATATATATATATATATATATATATAAATATATATATATATATATATACTCCATCCATCCATCCATCCATCTTCTGTCACGCTTATACCAAGCGGGGTCGCGAGGGGAGCTGGTGCCTAACTCCAGCTGTCTGTAGGCAAGAGGCGGGGTATCCCCTGGACAGGTCACCAGTCTATCGCAGGGCAACACAGAGACTAACAGGACAAACAACGATTCACACGCACACTCACACCTAAGGACAATTTACACATAAACCACACATATAACTTAAATCAAAACAAATTTCTGTCAAATCAAACTATCCACTAAGAAAGAAACACTGTTTGACAATCAATTGCACACACTGTTGTGAAAATGTAATAAAAAAGATGTGGAAATTGGCAAGACACACTCAATAAAGCAGTTGTTCTGCAGGTGGGGACCAAAGACAACTTCTCAATACCCATGCTTTCTGGCTTATGTTTCGGTCACTTTTTAATGTTGTTGGTGCTTTCGCTCTCATGGTAGCATGAGACGGACTCTACAATCTACACAAGTGGCTCAGATTTATGCAGCTCCTTCACGATGGCACATCAATGCGAAATATGGCAAGAAGGTTCGCTGCATCTGTCAGCACAGTATCCAGAGGCTGGAGGTGTTATGAGGAGACAGACCAGTACAGTAGAAGATGTGGAGGAGACCATAGGAGGGCAACAATCCAGCAGCAGAATTGCTAACTTAGAATTTTGCAAGGAGGAACAGGAGGGGCACTGTCAAACTACAAAATGACTTCCAGCAGGCCACAGATGTGCATGTGTCTGCACAAATGGTTTGGGATACCATCCATCGGATCGGTATGAGAGCCCAACATCCACAGCTGGGTCCGACACTGTGCAGGACACTTGGCATTAAGGGTGTGCAAAATAATCGTCAAATCGATGCATCGTGATTCTAATTTTTGTGATCTACTGAATCGATTCTTGAAGGCAAGAATCGATTATAAAAAAATAAAAAAAATGAACAAATAAAATACATTAATGGTTGGCGCACATCAATCAAACCAAGTGGAATACCACTTCCAGTCCAGCAGATGTCGTTGCGGATGTGTTGACGCCTGCTGCTTTGTGTTGCAAGCATGTCCGGCCTTGGGATACTGAGAAGAGTCATTCGTAAACAAAATATGGAGGAGACTGAGAAGATTCGCCCGGCTCCATCACATTTCAAGTCAGATCCTTGGATGCATTTTGGCTTTAAAAACANTAGATAGATAGATAGATAGATAGATAGATAGATAGATAGATAGATAGATAGATAGATAGATAGATAGATAGATAGATAGATAGATAGATAGAATTGCTTACTTCTGCAAAAGGCATTAAGAGGCTATCAAAATTAACTTTGCATGTGTGCAAAATGCAAAATTATATACGAGCCATTAAATTAAGACTGGGGATGCAAGTATTATATGCTCCAACTAGCAGTTAAGACACGAATGAACTTGCATATTATTCTCATAAACAAGTTAAAATTAAAATATCCACTTGAGTGACTTTTTTGGCTGAGCCTGCCTTTGTGACTTGCTTTTTTCTTCTATTTCACCTTAACAAGGCTTTCCAAGCCTTATCATGTTGCAGACTTATATATAAACTCAGGCATGGCCAACTGCCTGCTGAAGCTTTTTTCTCCTCTCTGATACATGTGCATGACTACATTCCTTTGTAGGGCTTCTTCAGCTGCCAGAATATAGTGTTTAAACAGATCCTAATGACTGACAAGCCAGCAGGATTTCATGCAAATCAGGCAGTGGTACCAGAGATGAACCCCTGCATCTGTCTCACTAAATTCATCTCTGTACTGCTTACGGTATTAGCCACAACATCTCTCTGTGGGGATCTGGTGCAACAATGATGAAATAGATGAGTATAAAAGAAAATAACAATAGTGGTGGCAAAATGATTTGGTCTCTTTTTTGTTTATTTATTTTAGCATTTTGTAAACTCATGACAACAAAATGCAATGTATGTACACAACAACTGTTAAACAGTTTAGACACAACTGTTGTCCAAACTTGAAATGTCTTATTGAGATGTTAAGTGTTAGACCAGTTTAAATTAGTCAATGATTGTGAATTCAAGCCATATTTATTATGCCTTGAATTCACTGTCCCTGACCATTTTAAATTAATCAATGATTGTGAAATTGAAGGATAATAAAGTATTGCTTTCAAATATTTTTATTTATAAAATGTTAAGAATGACAATTCCTGCTAAATCGGGTTACCCCTACTTAAATCGACTTTCTTCTTTCAGTGCCCTTCAACTCATGTAGGAGTTTTATATGTTTCTTCAACTGGAAGTATAAATTCTGCTGTACTGTAAATGTTTCAGCGTTAAATTAGATGAAATTACTTAAAAATAAAAAAACGGTCTGGTTCTGTAACAATATTCAAAATTTCATTACCTGACTGACTTCTAATCAACCAAACATATATATGTTACAAGGGAATATATATATATATATNATGTGAATCGTGATTCAAATCGAATCGTGACTTCTTTGCCAATACCCACCCCTACTTGGCATTGACAAAGAACACCAGGATTGACAAATTTGCAAATGGTGCCCTCTGCTCTTCACAGATGAAATTAAGTTCACACTGAACACATGTGACAGACGTGACAACCTTGACAGCCTGCAACATCCTTCAGCATAACCAGTTTGGCAGTTGGTTAGTTATGGTATGAGGTGGCATGTCTTTAGAGGGCCAGAAAGCCCTCCATGTGCTTACCAGAGGTAGCATGAATGCCATTATAGGTACTGAGAAGAGATGCTCAGAGTCCTTGTGACATAATATGCTTTTGCAGTTGACTCAAGTTCCTCCTAATGCAGGACAATGATAGACCTCATGTAGCTAAAGTGTATCAGCAGTTCCTGCAAGATGAAGGCATTAAAGCTATGGACTAGCCCGCCTGTTCCCCAGACCTGAATTCGATTGAGCAGGTCTGGGACATCATGCCACAATCCATCCACCAACGTCACGCTGCACCACAGACTCTCCAAGAGCTGGTGGATGCTTTAGTCCAGGTCTAGTAAGCGATCCCTCAGGAGACCATTGGCCACACACAATACTGAGCTACATTTTGACCTGTTTTAATGACATTTCATCCAAGTTGGGTCAATCTGTAGTGAGTTTTTCCAAATCTCCATTGGTCAATAAACTTGATTTCAATTGAAGATTTTTCTGTGATTTTTGTTGTCAGCGCATTCAACCTTATACAAACCAAGTATTCAATGAGACTATTTCATTCACTCACATCTAGACAGTTTTATTTGACTGTTACCTTTATTTTTTGAGCAGTGTATAAATATACACACACTCTCGGGACTATAGGTGCAGTACTTAAATAGCCCTTTATTTGTGTTTATTTGAAACAAACATAAGTTTGCTCTATATTTTTCATCGACCTGTGTCAATTACTTTGGTTAATTATCTAGAGCATTTATTTACATGTTATTGCATCAATATTTTTTTTATTTAGGAGATTTTAATACTAAAATAAAGCCAAGAAGTCAAAGCTTTAACAGAATAATTATGATCAATGTGAAATTCTTTATCTATGCTGTGCAATTTGAAGGTGCCATCTTCTTTTTTTTTTCTACAGATGGCACTAGAAAAGAAGACAGACTGAATACTAATTTAGCTCATCCATCTGTTGGCGCCTCACTCTCAACAGGCATAAACAAAGTGAAAGGTCTTTTTTTCAAGAACTGAAAGAACCAAAGAATTAAGGCTTTTGGAAACATTTTTCTTTAATGGTTGACAATATTTTTTCCCTTTAACTAAAATTCTTTTTTCTAAGATATTATTATTTTCATAGCCACCTACAGTTTTTTAAAATTTAGCTTTTAGGTTATTTAATTATGCAACTCTCACCAAACCTTAAGAAGTTTTATTAAACTGCGTTCATAAATTAACATATGTGTTAGTGATTAAAAATATATTTCATGAACTTCTATGTCATGTTAAATATTACAGGAAAGAAACAGTCAAGGCATCTACAGTTTGGTTTTTTTTCCATTAAAAAGAATAGACAGAGGATGTCTCCCTAATTGACTGCATACCCTGTGAATCTCAGCAAGCATTCAATAAGATGCTAACCTAATAAGGAATGGAAAAAGAGAATGTGCCTATCAATTTATGTGCAAATGCAAGAAATACCAAAAAAAGTGATGGATAATTAAGGGATTCCAAGCATAAGCAGTTTTATTTACAGGGTTTAGTTGTTTGTATGGGAAGAACTTCAGACTCTGTGGCTACAAAGATGAAAATGATTGGTCATTCCAAGCACTTTAAGCATAAGTAGCACCACTAAGCTATAGATTATATGCCTGATATCGATAGATGTACTTTAATATACCAATATTAAGCAGCATGCAAGTCTACAAAGTACATAATGCAGCAATTTGAGAACTTCAGGTGACAAATATTTTTAACAACTTCAGTTACCATCAAAAACAACACATTGTTTTTAAAAACAAAAATTCTAAGAACAATTTAAAAGAGATTTTGAAATCTGGGGGTTTGTTTCTATATTACAAACTACATGCCAATTACAGTACTTATTTGAGGGTTAACTCTTTTCCACTGATTTTATGACTTGTATATTTTATATCTTTAACAGCTAGATAAATCCCATCTAACAGCAAAAGCATACAAACCATGGGGTGTCACTGCTGTTGTATTCCATTTTCTGATAACTATCTTTGCTGTGGCATGATGCATGCAAAATGCTCAGGATTTTTTATCTTTTATTTTTATCTCTTCCGTTTTACATAATGAGATGGCTTTGATCATTTGTAACAAGAAAACCATGGACTATGTTGAAGGTTGCAAATAAAGAATGGTTTGAAAAATCCTGCTACATATCCTAAATTTACACAGCCAGTAAGATTCTCTGTAATTATTAACAGGTGTAGGTCCATTAAAAATTAAAGCTGTTATTAAATGCAATTTTTAGTTTAAGGTTATTTAGAGTTATTAGAGCTCTATTATGTTTTAACTGTTGTCTTAAACTGTTTTATTATTTTTCATAAGTAGAACCAGAAACAGAAATTCTTGTTATCTATTGCATGAAACGGCCTTGAAATAAGGACATTTCCATTAAGAAAATCCCAAACAGCTTCTAGAATCCTAAGGACAAAAGTTCCATACGTTTACGTGAACCAATTGGAGGAGTGGGTCCCCACCAGATGTTAATGAGGGCTTATAAACCCAGAGAAGATTCATCTTCAACAATTTTGGGTCAGCTGGGCCACAGTCTGAAACTAATGAATTAAACATCAGTCTATCTGTCTGGCAGGTATAAATATTTCTCTTCCATGCTGACTCTAACAGGGTGTCACAAGGCCAGAGTCCCTCTACAAAGTCCCTGACACAATCTGACATAAGGGTGACAGTGATGATTGTATATCTAATGCCTAGGAGCAGCTGTGGAGTAGATTTTATAATAAGCTTTCAAAATTGTCCTACAGTAGAGATGGAGTGGAAAATATGCTTTTTGAAGAGGCTGGTTTTGCCCACTGTACTTACTACTCGTCAGCTTGATGGTATATCTGGTTCAGCTACTGTGAAGTGTTTACATTATATGATACCATGTCAATGTTTTTATGGGTTCTTTAAGTGTTCTTTATGTAGCTGGATTCTTAACATTTTATTTGGAGAAATGAATGTAAAAAAACAACAACTCAAAGACCAATCCAACTGTCAGATATTATAATTAAACCAGAGGAGCCCATGTTTTTAAATGTGAATGTATTTAGAATGTAGCTTGTGGCTAAAAATCTATGTAAATGTTCTCTGAGAATGAAACAATTTGAAGATGGAATGTCATCTGACAGATAAAAAGTGTCACCTATTACCACTTATCATAGTAAAATACTTCAGTATGAATACAAATGATTTGTCACACTGGGCATTAAAGGGTAGGGGTACCAAAGGCAGTCTAATTAGTTACTTCTTGATGACAAAAATAAAGCTGTTTATTTTAAAACAAAAACTGCTTAATTAGGAATTCTTTTAGTCTCAGCCTGAATGCCACATTTATTTATATATAAAAAACATAAAAATTCATACTATTCATTAAACTGATTAGACATATGTTATTCTGTACTTGATTGCTAATTGAGTGGTGTGCGGGAACTATCTTTGAGCAGTGGTCTTCACTGCAATGTAGTCCACAGAGTGGCACCCAATAGCCATTCTGTGAATTAAAGACAAAATATCAGCTTTTAATCAGTAGAACAATTGGGCACATGGGAATAATCTACATTTTATTGTCTGCTAAAATCATCATATATTATCATTTCCCTTCACATATTAGTAGACTTTGGACCGTCATATTGTATTTGACAAAGTTTTTTTTCCATTTTACTTCTCTTGGTATCACTGCTACCACTATACAAAACATGACTCCAACAAGATACGCTCTTTACTTTTGCCCAGTTTGTGTGATTTATACTGGTGGCTGTATTCTACCAAAAGTCCACACACGTAATAAATATTTCTATGAGTAGCTTTACTTCATCCAGATGTTTTTCAGGAAATCTCGCATCTTGAGGCTGTACTCTTCTTCCTACTAGAAAAGCAACTTCAGGCAAACCGCTTGTCTTCCACTGATACTGTTACCACTGGATAGCTGCTAGGCAATTGGTAGTACATGTTGCTGTGAAGTCATCGGCTGTCATATTGGTACTCCTTATGTAGACCACTGATCTCTATTCACTCTTAGGGATCAGTTAGTTAGACCGGTTGGTATGTAAACAATACCCATGCTACAGCATTGAACAATGATGATTTTCAGATTTTCAGGGGGGCTTAAGACTTTTAAAAAAAAGATAAATTCATCACTTTGACACACACTTACTGTTTCATAGCATTATTAGATTACTGTAATCCATGTTTTAAAAAAAATAGGCACATTATATTGAATATTCAGTATGAAGTCTATAAATCATGTAATACAACATATTATACAAATCCATCACAAAAAAATTAGTGTGTTAACCCTGTAATGCCAAATGTATCGTATTTGATACATACGGTTTCTGAAATGTTTTGCGTCTGACACCTTTTGCATAATTTAATGGTAAAAACTTTGCTCAAAATCCTATTGTACACAATCAGATATACCTGATAACAGAGGGCAGAAGACTACAAAAAAATAATTTTGACTTATCGCATAGTAATAAATTATTAATATCAAAAATGTATTTCTGTTTTTCTCTTTTTACATATTTTGTTAAAAGGCCAAATAAGGACTTCAAACCAAAAAAAAGTAATTTTCTGTTTTGTTTTATTCTTGGATTGGGCTTTAAAGGGTTGATGGAGCATAATAGTACTGTACTTAGATATTAGGAGTATTACAGACGCACACATACAAACACACACACCCTCACACCCCCTCACACACACACACATGTAGCGACTCCCATTGACTTCCATCGATTTTCAGTCATTTTCAACCCTTTCCATGCCCTAACCCTATTCCTACCCCTAAACCTAACCATTACCAATGCATACCTCACCCTAACCCTAACCAATTGACACCTTAGCCCTAAACCTAACCATAAGCAAAATAGCATGTGATGACCGACAAAATGTCCTCACTTTGCACCAACTGGTCCTCAGTTTGATGGTGAAATTGGAAAAATGTTCCTAATTCTGAGGGCTAGACAGTGGGTGTGCTTTGTGAGTGTGCACAGAACTGCAAGTCTACAAAGCACTGTTCCCGGGCACCATTGTCCAATGTAATGTAATGTTCATGAAACAAAAACACATTGGGCAGGTTTACAGATCTTTTTAGGGAAGGGAGGGGGCAGAGGGAGCAGAGCCTAAATTTTTATATCAAATCCTGAAGAGTTGAGTAGATACAGCCCAAAGATTGCTCACAAAGGGAGCCAGATTCCAGACAGAAATAAATTGTTTGGGTCAGGCTGACTACTGATTTTTCTGCCAGCCTTGAGAGTTTTTGCAGGTGTCTCACAATGGCGAATTCAGTCAGACAAATTGTTGGACCTTCTGCCAGATGCAAGCTTACAAATTTCTCCAAGATAATACAATTTCACCTCTGAGTCCAGGAACCACAGCAAGCCTGTGATCCTGTATAAAGATCAAATCCAATTTGTGATCCTGCTCCCTTAACATCTCAGTCTAAGTGTTGATAGCTTTGCTGATCCACTCATACATGCCAGTTAACCTCACAATGGCCAGAAAAAAATCCTGATCCTGTCTTTTAATTTTCATGATTTGCCAGGTATCCACCAACTCTAAGCAGCAGAAATGCTATCATAAAAAAGGAAAGGACTCACCACGATGTCCACCGGAGAAAGGAATGTAATGGTGAGGAAACATTTAAATATGGGGGGACTTTGATTTTAAATTTAAGCTGGCTTTTTTACAATTGTTTTTGAGAGGATCTATTATATTGCATATTGTATATCCACCGGCAGTTTTTGATTAGATCAAGTCGTTCTATGATTAAAGTCTCATGTGAATATTCATTAGAATTCAAATGTCTGGGAGAAATTATGATGGAATTGGTTCCCCTCAGTGAGCATCTGTGACCCGAATGGGTCTGATTTTATGAAGGACCACACATTTTCATTCTGTTTTTGTTGCTTGATAATCCACCACATTTGAGGGGAATTCACCATACAAAACTTTCAGGCCCCATTAGTGCATATGAAAGCTTTATAAATAAGACCCCAGAGCTTTCATTTGTAGACAACAATAGGACTTAGAGGGGGAATTATCAAGATGAGCAGGCCATGAGGTACAGTAGCAGCCATTCAAAATGGTCCTTCCCAGTCAAACGGCAGCCTAATGGCAGCCCACTTCCTTGCAGCTCTCAGCAAAATCCCCTTTGTCTTCCAGCCACTGGCCTTTTCCCTGGCGTGCAAATTTTTGAGTCCACCCTTTCACTTAATTACAGGAGATGATGCTTCTCTTTGGATCTTAATGTCCACATACTGTATCATGAGAGAAAGAATATTTTAGTACAGATATTGATGTTTAAAAAGGGCACATCAAGGAAAGTGGGGACATTTTGAATAGCTGCTACTGTGCAGCAGTGACCGGAAAATCAGGAGGCTTATATACTAAGGGAAAGTGGAGAACGAAACTAGATCAATCTAAACTTATTTAGGGGAATGTGAAACAACTGGGAAAGCAGAGTACTCAGTGACAGACCTGAAAGGAGACTGATAAACATAGAAAAAAAACAAAGAGAGTTAAACTAAGCATAAATTAGGCTAAGCCTAACACTATTGAATTAACAAATGATCAATGAAAAACACAAGGAGTAAGAATTAGACACAAAGGAATAATCTAAAAAGACATGGCGTACACAGTGAATAACACAGAGAGACTAAATGATAAGCTAAACCCGAAAGATTATAAATAAACAATAAGAAACCAAATACATCTGTTAAACAATACACATGTGTGATCATGCAACCCAGTCTCATGGGAAAATGTACCCCCACTACGTTGGTCCACACTGCAAAACATGAGACTGGGTTGGATCATGACATGTGTCTTTGTCTCTGTGTGCTGTAAAACAATTGTTTATTTTTGTTTTCATTGTGCAAAAAGCTTCCAAATTGTGCCGTATTGAGCACTGATTGTTTGATGTAATGGCTTGGTGATTTTAGTTAATGACAGGGCTGGTTGATTAATCGATAAAAACAGTTAATGGAATTTTCTATTTATAAAGATTTCATTTTGGGAAAATTAAAAAAAAAAATTCACCACTTAACTTCTGCTTCCATAGCTCAGGTTATTCATCACTTTTTGTCATTAGATGTGTATTTTTCTGATAAACTAGCTGACTGTGCAATACCACTACCTGCAAACATTTAGTTTGTTATATATTCTTTTTTGCTGTGAAATATTATTTTATTAGCATTTTCACAGCTTAAATTTAATTTCCCTGTGAATTAGGATCTTGTCCCAAATGGGATGACATAACAAAAAGCTAGTTTTGGAAAGTAATGTATGTCATTCTTCATTTTTTATTATATATAATGGTTGATTATATGCTTGTAAAAACAAATTGATTAATCTAATTTGAAAGGAACTTATTGGAGATTAAATTTTTAAGCCATATCACCCAGACAGAGTTCAAATTAAAATTATTCCAGCTCTACAGCTTCTACACTTCTTCTGTCCCACCATCCTCCCCTATCTCGCACCAAGCAGGATATAGGATGTTCTCCCTTTTAAATGTGGTGAAAATGCAGTGGAGGTCCCATAAGACAAATGCTGAGCCCAGAGCAATGCTACAATGGTACAGCAAACCTCCTGGATGATTCTAAATCACACAGCGTAATGTTAATCTAGTGTCAAAGCCCCTAAAGTCGATAACGTTTCACACTCTCCAGGAAACGATGTTTAATTTTGCCTCTAAAACCAGATTCTGTCCTTCCTTCTATTGTTCAAACTTTCCTGTTTGTGCCTGTATTAGTTCTTCCTGAGGTCTGAAAAAAAGAACAAAGGCCTCTGTTTGAAATCAGAAGGTCGAATGGAGGTCAAACCAATAGAGGATCAAAGCATGTGTTCCCAGGCAGTGAAGAGGAATGAGCGCCTTTGATCTACACCTTACTGTGGACAGAATGGTGAACTACTGCTTGACGCTTTGGATCTCTGTTTACTTACCTCAAGGGTATATTTCTGGAAGAGAAATATACCCTGTATGAGAAAGGAGAACAGGCACAAGTACAAGAATTAACTGGAGAGAAATAACAAAAAAAAGAGTAAAAAAAGATCATACATCTGTAACCAGAATAATAATAATTTAACTTAAATAGTTTATTTTACATAGCTGCTGATGTTAATACAAAATGTTGAGAGTGAATATTACCATGGGTGATTTTAAAAACACTACTAAGACAACCTTGTGATCTTGAAGACCTAATAATAAGTAAACTTTCTTATTCTAGTGATATGTTGTAACAATCTTTAGTTTTCCTGAAGAAAATGTGGACACAGTATAAACTGAAATTGGCTAAAATACTGAGAAATATCAAAAGAAGAAGAGAAAAGGAAGCTAAGTACAAATTTAATGTATTTAAGAGCCTAGACAATAGTTTGTGCCATGTGGTAACATGGACACATTTGAAATTGGTTTTAAAACAGAGGTAAGAAGTGGTACTTTCAAAGATATAACCCAGAATCAGCCTATTTTCCTGGGAGGCATTAAGTAATATGAACAGGTTAATGTCAGACCCAGCTCATTAGAACAGGCCTTCATTTAAACATATTAGGTATGCCTGACCTACCTGCTAGGGGTAGAAATCAGTTTACGTTTTAAATCTACATGGGTTAAGCCATACAAATGAATGGAAGTCAATGAAAAGTCTGTTACAACAGGGAAAAAACAACTTCTGTGTGTTTCTGTGCCTTTTGATGTCTTAACAGTTATATGTGGCGTATAGATTACAATTTCTGATCTGCAGAGTTTGCAGTTTTAGATTTTATTTAAAACTCATAATATCTTGGCTGGTAGTTTTAGCATTATGACTCACTCATGTCAGAGTTTTGGATTAACTGCTGCACATCATTTCAACATTTAGCCTCATTATGGTAATCAGGGGGAAAAGGACTCTGATTATTGATAGATAATATTGTCAAAAGGAAAGCCAGACTTTCATGAGCCCCGCCACCTGCCATATCCTGGCACACTTCTCACATTTTAGCAGCTGCAGTGCTTGACAACTGAGTATCATTGCCATTCGTATGTAGTTTGTAGCTTAGGCTGTAATTTTGTTGTTGTCCTGCAAGGAAATGAACCTCAGCCCTGGTATTTCCTATAAATAGAGTGTATATTCAGAAAACATGGCAGCATCTGCAAGGCTGAAACCTTCAGATGATCCTTTATCCACACAGCCATTGGGGTTTTTTAAAGTAACTGTTAATTCATTTCTCTAACTGATATGTTTGGCGGCAGGCAATATATTATATTATTATTATTATTATTATTATTATTATTATTATTATTATTATTATTATCCATTCATCCATTTTCCATCATTTCCCAAGCGGGCTGCCTATCTCCAGCTGTCTATGGGCGAGAGGCGGGGTACACCCCTCAACAGGTCGCCAGTCTGTCGCAGGGCAACATGGACACAAACAGGACAAACAGCCATTCACGCACACACTCACACCTAAGGAGAATTTAGAGAAGGCAATTAACCTAACAGTCGTTTTTTGGGGATGATGAATAACACATTTTATCGGTATAGCTACATCCATCTGGCCATTTTCTGTCAGGAAATATAAGACAGAGTAGCCTTGTTGGTGAAATGAGCAGCCAAAACTGTGTTTTACTCTGGGGCGTTTGTTTCATTTTACCTCATATTACTTCATTTACAGAATACTTCTGTAGCATTACTTTTAATCATGTCTTTCCTGATGTGAAGAACTGGTACTTTATTGTAGCTCTTCCCACTTTTTAGTAAGAGAGGGTGGGCCGAAATTAGGCCATGCAGAAGCCATGTGAATGGTTGTAAAAGCTTATACAACCTATTTTGGCCACACATACCTTGTGGGTGCATAAAGCATAAATCAGCCTTAAGCCCTGCTTCTCATGACCCGCTGTTTCTCTATAAGGCAGATGTTAGTTTGAATCCTATTCCCTGCTGCCAGACAGCAGAGGATAAGAAGTCCGCACTGTTCTTTAACCTAAAAGACAGTTTAACTGTTTAAATTCCAAACTTTAAAAAAGACTAAGTCTGAACAAGGAAAAAAAAAATAAAAAATGAACTTTTTTTTTATAGCTCTTTTATACTCACCACATCTAGATAAATCAATATAATAAAGAAGTGGCAGTCACACTTTAGTAAAAAAAAAATCAAAGTAACAAAAAAAATGTTTGGTTAGTTTTTTTTTGTTTGTTTAATTTTTTGCCAGTGCTGATTGTGAAACTTTTTGTCATGTTTTATAGAAGCTTATTGACAGAGGAGAAAATTATAAAGGTTAACTTTTAATGAGTATCCTCTCGTTGATCACTATAGTGTTGCACGGTTGACACTGACAAAACAACATGGCCTGAAAGGCCTTGTGGTGTGCTGTATGTATCTGACTGTTGTAGGAAAGATTTAATTTGATATACAGTATGTGTATAATCTAAACTGCAGCCGCTCCAAACAAAGCTAATTTCTACCTCACCTCCATGCTGGCCGAGAACACTTCAGTGTTCTGAAAAGAATCCATTATGGAAATCACAATCAATGCATATGTGAATATATTAAACATTAATATATTAGCTCTAACCCTAACCCCGATAAAAAAAACCAAGTAATTTCAAAATGGACACTAAACTAACATTAAAAATTATACCTTTTTGTAATGTTTTCTGTAGTAGATAGACTCGCATCAGGTGCTCAATCCAAATACCCTACATAAATAACCAAAAAAACCTATAGCGTGTCACGTAGCATCACTGTCTAAAATATGACAAGGGAGCTATTTCACCAGAACTCTGACTCACAACCCCAACAGTTTATGTAAATCATGTTATTAGCCTGAAAGTGGCTCATCATAAATAAAAGTTGACAGATTTCTTAAATTAAGGTAATTGTTTTTGTAATAAGTTGCTGTAGTCAAACTACTGTAGGCTTGCCACAGAGCTATTTTATCCAGTATGCAGAGAGCACGAGCATAATCCCTGGATGAAGATTTATAGACAACACACCTTTTCAAATGTCTTTCAAGTTAGATATTTATTTATTTATTATTATTATTTTGTTTTTTATGTAAAAGCATGAAGCATTTCCTTCCTCTCTACAATTTACCATAATTTGTAATGAGGCATAGCAAAATGTGAACAACTGAGGGGAGTGGGTTCTATGCTTAAGGGAGCTATTCTTACTGTTTAGTTTCTTTTAAAACATACATGGATTAACATATTTCAAAATATATGTCTTGATGAACAACTTAATCTTTTGAGACATACACTTTAAAAAAAAATAAATAAATAAAGATTCATCAAGCATCATTCACTGACAGACGCCCCCCCACCACCCTGCACCCCCTTCACTCTTTCTTGTTTTCTACAACTTTAAAAACTCCATGCTGCACTTTTATAAATCAAATTTCTACCACTTTTCTACCAAGGCTTTCAAGCAGAATTGAAGATTGAGTTTTCTTTATGTGGATTTCCCAGACAGGAAAATGCTTCCAAGTCTTAATCAAAAGTAATTTTTTTTAATGCCTGAAAAAAAAGCTTGAAATTTTCTTTTCACTGACACATTCTTACCTTTCCTCACATATTTTTCCACCCAATCTATCAGTCCCTGGACCCGAGTCTCTCAGTGTGTCTGGCCTTGATGGTAAGAATCAGGATATCGGTCCTTTTATATTAGTTTTATTATTAGAGCAAAACTATCAAAGCGGATTAAATCAACCCGGGGGCTGCATAATAGTACACTATTTAGATTCTGTGTGAACACATCATTTTGTCTTATTTTTCTGTTGTGATAATTTAAGCAAACATAATATGAGCATAATTATAGTAATGCATTTATCTCATCATAGTAGTCATAACAAGACAGAAGTCTGCAGACAGCAGCAGAGGACGCTGTGTCTTTGTTCAGCAACACTGACCTGATCTTAGAATAGAATGTGTGCAATGATGTATTTTGCTAAAAGCTCTGTCCATTTTTGCTCCCTTCAGCTTGTAAAGGCTTCACACCAAATTCAACATTTGTTTGGCTTGCACCAGTGAACCCTGTCACCAGCAGAAACTGTGACATTTGAGGGTAAGTTGGGCTGAAGCACTATGCCCCTCCCTCAGAAAAGAAAGAGCAGCTAGTTAAATTGCTTCTTGTCACGCAAGCCTCCTCTTCGTTTTCATTTATTTATGACCGAGTTACTAAAAAGTAAGCCATTGTCATCACCTTCTCTGCAGGGTGTTTCTAAAATGGAAAAATAGTCAAATCTTTAAACAAAAAAGGAAATTATTTAAGGAAACATATTTTTTAAATTAGACTGAGAACAATTTGCAAATTTTCTCTTTAACTAGAGTTTTTCAAAACATAAAGAGAAAATGTGAATTAAAAAATATTTTTGATTTAAACAAAGCATAAACTTATAAAACAACATTATCATAATAGCTTAAAGAATTAAGCATCAATTATGACTCTTTTTTTCCAACATAAATTAGGCAATCGATTAAATTGTTTAAAATGTTCACATGTTCGGATCTTTATTCTTTATTTTTAATCTGCTTGGAAAGTAATTATAAAAAAAATCTTTTAAAAAAACAGATAACTGTAATCAAAGTAAATTAAGATAGGTAAGTTGTCAAACTAGATATGTTTTTAGACTTTTATAAAATCTCAAGGGGTTTTTTTTGGCTTAGGACTCTTCTTATTTTGGTTTATTTTAAAGAAGATCAACAAAAAATGCGTATAAACAACAGTTCAAACCACCTCCTCAAAACAATCTGTTATTTCTGTAAAAAGCATTTTTATGTAGATTTTCATACTGAAGCATAAAATTAATAAAACTGTATTTAAGCGATGAAAGTTTGATCAATGCATCTCTAATTAAACTGACTTAAATCAAAACATAACCTAAACGAGTTCAAATTAAATGGGGATAGCTTTTTGGTTGAATAAATGTGTAATGATAGCTCTATAATATTTCTTGGTCCATACTCTTGAGCAAAGAAAATAAAAATATTGTAATCACAAAATATGTTTCAATAAATAAAATCTATTTTACTAAAAATAATTGGCTGGATTCTTATAAACAAGCTTCCCTTCCTGATTGTAATATATCATTAAAACACAAAATATCTAACATTTTGATTTATCTAGTCATTCTGTTAAATTTCTGCTTGAAGATTCGAAGAGTATCATTGTCCTGTTCACCGTTTAGGAGCTCATATGGATCAAATGAGGTTAAGTTCAGTTTTTTTATTTTATTTTCCTTCTTCTTTCTGCCCTTCTGCTCACATCTGTCTCACTGCCTGCATGAGAAAGACTGAGTTGGAAGTGCAAATTATCCTCTCAGCATGCCCTTGCCCTTGCAGCCCCGTTTTGATCGTCCTCCTCCCTCCTCTCTGACATGTTTCCCTTACGTCTTCCTTCCCCTTTTCTTCTGTTTAATTCCCCACTTCACAGTGTGCCGGACAGCTTCTTTCTCTATCATAAGCACCATTTAATCTACGACTGAAAACACAATGTACACAAATGAAAGGCTCTAATTGATTTATACAACATAATTACTCCATTCTGGAACGTCTCATAAAGGACAAACCTGGTCCCAGAGCCACTAATTAGAAGCGAACAGGATTTGCAGCTAATGCAATTCATTATTTCCAAATTAGACACTGATAAGTTGTCACAATGCAATAATCAGACACATCTGAGGTGTTGTTTTGTGTTGTTGGGTCTCTTTTTAAAAAAAGAAAGCAACTTAACATTCTTCTACTCATTCCTCTTTTTAATTAAGATGAAAATTGCAGGTGACGGTGAGCAGACTTTCACAATAGCTATCTCACATAGTTCCCATCTGCCGGTGCACTTCAGGACAAACATACTGACCAAGATAAAAGTAAATGAGGAAACACTTGACTTTCATGAATCTACATGAAAGTTAAAATAGGTTTATGTTTTAGTTTTTGCTCATTTTTTAAAATTAAGTTGATGTAAAATAGACTATTTTAAGTAAATTCTATAAATTTGTTTAAATTCTGTTTTGTTTAACTCCTTTTCTGGCTCCGACAGCTCATAATATTGGCATCAGACTAAAGGATGAATTATCTTTTTGGTTTCAGTCTTTGACTTTTTATTGCAATCTGACAGTCAATCATCATCTGCTTTTCAGTCTCAGAATCTTTGCTCTGGGTGGGTTATATGTGGAAGTCCGTCTGTGGTTCAAAGTCTTCCCTACTTCTAAGGAGATCACAAGTTTTTGCATGATAATCATTTGAGAGTTAATGTATCACAAAGTACTGCTTACTGAATTTAATTCTACAAAGTCATTTTACTGGGTATTGCACCCAAAAAAAAGAATGGTCCTTCATGAAGAAATTAGATATATATTTTGGGTTGGCGACTAGACTATAAAAAAATATACATATATATCACTTTATATTTTAGATGGTTTAATAAATGATATTTGAGCATGTCACGTTCCATTATTATATCAGATGTGA